>NC_083281.1:45496475-45799505 GCF_963506605.1 Zootoca vivipara | reverse complement strand
CCTCAGTGGTGACACCCGGGACAGCCCGCCACACCCTTCCTCCGCCCCTGGGTGGAGTGGAATACACCACTTCAAAATTGGAGGGAGTCACCCATGTTCGTTTGTTTTTTTTATAAAAAAAATCCCTCCTTCCTGCATTTGTTGTCCTTTTACAAAGAGTTTTCTTTAATGTGGGGAGAAGTCACTTTCCAGAAGAAAAGTGACCCATACATTGGAGTAAAAACATTTGAATATACGTTCAAAATGCTGGTTGCACAACTACAGTCTGAACAGGTTCAGTCCATTCTACCACCTCATCCATACGGCATCTGTAAGCCGTGGCGTGATTTGCTCTGTGAACACCTTTTGGTGGCCTGGATGCAAAAGGTTATCTGACCAGCACATACAGGCACATGATTACTCTGTCTTGAGGAGTTGAGCCTCTGTATTCCTACCACAACAGGCACATGTTTAAAAGCTCCACAAACACAGCCTGGTTTAATGTCTATGCAAGGAGCACAGTTAAGCTACGAAACACACTCCTGCAGGAGCCAGTGGTGGCTGCCACCATGGATGGCATTAAGAGAGGATTGGACACATTCATGGAGAAGAGGGCTATTGATGGCTACTAGCCACCATGGCTATGCTCTCCCTCCGCGGTCAGAGGCAGTAGTGCTTACGAATACCAGCTGTTTGGAAGTGTTTGGGGCTCATGTTGTGCTTGTGGGCTTACTGTGAGGGATCTGGACTAGATGGGCCATTGGCTTGACCCAGCAGGATCTTCTGATGTTGGCCTACATGTTGACCTTTGCATGCATACGCTTGGAAAATAGTGATTACAAGGTCACTGATCATTTGCGTCTCTTTGGATACAAAGAGAAAGGATTGGGTGAACCGCAGCCCTTTGCTCAATTTCACTGCCACTCTTCCAGAATTCATCTCCATGCATGCACATAGGAACCACCAGGGAGACGTCATTTTAACAGCAGATCTCGTGAAACGCCGAGTACATCCCCTGTCCCAGGGCTCTTGTTAATGCTGCAATTTCTCTATCAGGGCTAACAGTTCAGACTCCTAATTCATTTAGCTGGCTCTCTCAACTCCTACTAAACTTTTATGGCCTCACTATTCCCAGATCGCACCGTTAAAATCTGTGCGTTGAACTTGGTCATGCCCCAAGATTATATAATGTGAACGTCTGCAGTTTGTTACAGTTACTGAGCGCATAACTTGCAACAAGGAAAGCAGGGTTGGCGTTAGAAACACAGGAAGCCGCTTTGCACAGAGTCATTCTGCTGGTCTACTGAGCTCAGTTTTTTCTACATTGACTGGCAGCAGCTCTTCAGGATCTTGGACAGGAATCCTTCCCAGCCCTACCTGGAGATGCTGGGGAATCAAACCTGGGGACTTGTGCATACAAAGCAGATGCTCTAACCACTGAGCCACAACTCTGGGGCAATCACCGCCCCTTCCCCCCCCTTTTAAGAGTTTTTGCCCAAGGAAGATTATCCATTCCTTCTTCCTGGTCAAAAAGTGGGAAGGGGCTGATAATTTATGGGGCTGGTAGGGGTTGCAATTGATGACAATCTAGCCAAGGATGTAAAACAGGTTCTCAACAATTAAATATATAGCTGTATATAAATTAGCAGCCATGGAAGTGCCCAAATCGGATCAGAATTGTTTTGGTTGGAAAGGGTGACTTATTTATTTCATTTTTAAAAATTATACAGCGCTTGATTGTAACAAACACACACACACCCTGCAAGCAGTTTAGAGGAAAGATAAAACAATAACTTTTTCAAAAAGAAAAACTTTCAAAAAGTTAAAATGACAAAAGACTAAAAAACATATTAAAACTCATGCCGGCTTTCTAAGCATTTGGACAGGCTTGTCTAAACAAGAAGATGTGTAGCAGGAGCTGAAAAGACAACAGTGAAGACACTTGCCTGAGATCAATGGGCAGGGAGTTCCAAAGTGTAGCTGCTGCCACACTGAAAGATCAATTTCTTACATATGTGGAACAAGTATTATATGGCACCTGTAACAAAGCCAGTTCCACCAATCAAAGCAGTCAAGTAGGTGTATATGGGGGAAGGCGATCTCACAGGTAAACTGATCCCAATATTTAGACCTCATATGCACATACCATTCCTCTCATTTCCTCCCACTGTGGCTGTTTGCCCAGTAGGGTAAAACATATTGGT
The DNA here is from genome assembly GCF_963506605.1 of Zootoca vivipara. NCBI lineage: Eukaryota > Metazoa > Chordata > Lepidosauria > Squamata > Lacertidae > Zootoca > Zootoca vivipara. The sequence continues at coordinate 45,797,322 of NC_083281.1, read as the reverse complement.
TTCCAAATGGTGCCTACATATTTTCCCCGTGTGGCAACTAGCAGTTTGAGGAACCCTTGTAATTGGGGGAAATGATGCAGTGGGGGGCAAGGATTATGGCTCTCCACCACCAAATGCCCCCAAACACCACAATCCTATCCTGATTTATGCTCTCCTGGAGCTACAGTGTTTATGTATTTAAAGCAAAAGGAAAAACCCACAGCACAGGAGATGATGCAATTATTATCATGGATGATCTACATCTGCTTTGGCTTCTAATGTGCAAATGGACCAAATGTGGTCAGGCATTCTTCAGGTGAGAAGGGAAAAGGGGTGTGTATCATTGGCACTATATCATTGGCACTATAGAGGACAGTACTCTATTTGAAGGGCTGCCCAAGTGAACCCTTGTTTGAAGGGAAAGGGGGGGCCCTGAAGTCACCTATCAACATAGCTGCCAAGTTATCCCTTTTTTAAAGGGATTTTCCCTTATGCTGAATAGGCTTCCTCGCGAGAAAAGGGAAAACTTGGCAGCTATGCCTATCAACCATCAGCAATTGGATAGCAGTGATGATTCTTTACCTTTAATCAGGACTTGGACCAGACAGAGTCTTCAGATAGAGGACTTCTCCTGACAGCTCTTCAGATAGAGGACTGTCTTCTGTCTGAGAGGACTCTCTCATAACACTAGAACTCATGGACATTCAATGAAGCTGAATGCAGGAAGATTCAGGACGGATGAAAGAAAGTCCTTCTTCACACAGCACAGAGTTAAACTATGGAGGCCACAGGAGGCAGTGATGACCAACAACTTGGATGGCCTTAAAACAGGATCAGACAGATTCATGGAGGAGAGGGCTAATGATGGCTACTAGCCACAATGGCTATGCTCTGCCTCTACAGCTGGAAACAGAAAAATCTCCTGAATAATAGTGGCTGGAAACCACAGGAGGGGAGAGTGCCCTTGTTCTCAAGTCCTGCTTGCAGGATTCCCTTTGGGGCATCTGGCTGGTCACTGTGAAAACAGGATTCTGGACTACATGAGCCACTGGCTTGATCTAGCAAGCTGTTATTATGTTCCTAATGCCCAGGGAATTGCTCATGCACCAGGGGCAGGAAGAGAGCTCATTAGGCCAGTAAAAACATAGTCGCATGACAACCCCAAATGCTCATCTCTCCCTTAGTGAACCTGAGTTGTAGAAATGTCTATGGAAGGCAGCATGAAAACTGATTATGGAGCATGAAAACTGATTATTAAGGAATTTGGTGTCACTGTAGCTTGTCTAAAAATGTGTCCTCTTTGAGCACAGAAAGAATCAAGGAAGTCCTCCGCATCAAGCTAAGCACTTTTAAAAAATCCATTGTCGGCCAATATTTTTGTTGCTCATCTCCACGTGGGATGTGTTGGTGTATGGGTGGGTTTCCTCCAAATAGATTCTGTCCACAGGATTCTTTCACAGCCTGAATGGAGTGAAGTTAGTGGCTTGAGATACATTCAGATTTTATTATGCTTCCAACTGATTCCCCTTCCCACCTGGTGAGTGGAGTAAAATTTTTGAACATTGGACTCTTAAATATTTACTGGCCCCAAAATGTTGGGGAGCCACCGTTCTACATGCTTGGATTCTGAATCAAGTTTGATTCTCAAAGTTTCCCACTATTACAGATGGAGAGAAATTTGATTTAGTTCACATTTAATGGTGAACCCACTTAATTTGCACTTTCTGAAACAATACGCAAGCCAAAATACAGGCATTCTTTGACATTCTCACTTCTCTGACTATTGCAATGCAATTCTCCAGCCAAGTCATGTGCACAAAAATGCACATGTGAGGGTGAGGTGGGCATTAAAAAATGCACATATTTGTGCCAATAGCACACAAAAAATAGGGGGAATTGATTTGTGGAAATGTGCATATTGGGGGAAATTGCATATAAAAATGCTGGTGAATTTTCCTGGGGACTTTTCGGAGGGGGTGGGAGCAAAATGAATTTAAGGTTGGGGAAAGACAAACTAAAATTGACACCCACTCCTGTATCCCACTGTCAACTCAAGCTGGTTGTGGTGAAGTTGCCGCACCATCTACTTGTTTCCTTGTTCAGTTATAGGGTCATGGAGCAAGTCTTTTTAAAGACTTTCGCCTCTTAGCTGGAGGGAGCAACACTAGCAGAAACCCTGAGACCTCTTTCTTATCTTTCCTTATAATATTCCTCCCAGAAGAACAGAAGATCTAGGTGGGTTTCATGACTGGCACTTGATAAATCACTTGCATTTAAAACTCAGTCATGGGTTAAACCACAGAGCGTAGGGCTTACCGATCAGAAGGTCAGCGGTTTGAATCCCCGTGATGGGGTGAGCTCCCATTGCTCAGTCCCAGCTCCTGCCAACCTAGCAGTTCATAAGCATGTCAAAGTGCAAGTAGATACGTAGGTACAGCAGGAAGGTAAACGGGGTTTCCATGTGCTGCTCTGGTTCGCCAGAAGCGGCTTTGTCATGCTGGCCACATGACCTGGAACCTTTACGCCGGCTCCCTTGGCCAATAATGCGAGATGAGCGCCGCAACCCCAGAGTCGGTCAGGACTGGATCTAGTGGTCAGGGGTCCCTTTACCTTTACCTTTACCATGCTATTGCAGTAGATCTAATGTGCTTGCTACCAAAACCTCACTAAGCTTGCTCCAGTTCATCATGGCTGCAATGACTATTGTTTATTATTATTCCTCATATTTTGGGATGCGAACATAAGACCTTAAGAAGAGCCTGCTGGTCAAGATGTTGCACCCTTTCTCAACCTGGTGCCCTCCAGGTGTCTTGGAAAACAGCTTCCATCAACCCCAGCCAGAGTTGCCTTGAAAATGTCAAGTGTGAACAAATGTGGCAAAACCCACAAGCTTGTGCCTTGCTCACATCCACTCATTAAGGGGCAGCTGCGTTGATTCCCTTCCAGATTTGCACAGGGTAATATAGAGGCCTTCCCAATAACCCCGGTAGAACCCTTGATGGGAATCCAAATTGCTGAAGCTCAGTGTGAAACTCAGAAAAGGTTCTTGCACGCTTGAAAACTTGAAACCTGAAAAAGATTCCCACCCTTGAATTTAGGGAGCATTTTCTTTCTCTCTGGACAAATTGAATCAGCAGAAGTCGATTGTGGCAAATGAGAAGTGGTTTAAAGCTTCCCCTTTCATGTCTTGTCACTTTTAGAAACTTTGTCTTGTGACTTCTTTTGGGATAAACAAACCAAGACGCACTCTCAGAATATGGCTGAGTTAAAATTCTGGGGATATAGGTTCAGAAAGCCAAATATCGACCTCAAAAACCAAACTGCAAATGTGGAGAATTCATCCATTTAAAACAAACAAAAAAACAACAACAACTGGGAAATCCTTTTTCAACTGCTTAATATTCTCTAAGGAAAAGAAAACAAACTATTTGTCCACAGGAGCTCTATGATGGATGCATATGTGTTTTTAAAAACACGGAAAAGGCTTTTTAGCTGATCATAAACACGGTCAAGCAGTTTAGTTTTCTGTTCTTTCTCGCTCTCCTTCATAAAAAATTCTTGACATGAATCTCTGCTATCTGGCGGGCTGCCAGCTCAGTAATAGCATTCTGCAGATTACCAGGGAAATGTTTGTTTACAACACTGAACACATTTCATGGAGGCCTCTTGGCTTTGCAAATGGGGATTGTGCTGGGTACGTAGCATTTGCAAAACCCATTGAAGGCGGCAAGCAAACAACCCTCCTTGCACTAATCACTCAGACCAGAATAGCGCCTTTTGTCATCAAATTAAATTTGCCACACACATACAAGGGGAAACAGCCTGCATTAGGAGCCATTTGCTTTCTGTGAACACACTTGCATTCTACATTTCATTTTCCTTTTGACTGAATTAGTTAAGCAGGGCTCTTGATTTATTTGCACCGTGCATCAAAAATGTCAGGGGGGTTCGTATCAGTTGGCCAGGAGATGGTCGCTGCCAAAGTCTGGTTTTCATCCACCGTTGTCCTTATTTTATGTGTCAAAATGTTGGCTTTTTGTGCTTTGGCTTCCTTGAAGCACTAATTTTATTACATAATCCACCCAACAGAGAGTAGGATTAATACTACCCAATAAAGATAGCTATGGACAAAACATTGGCAGTGAGATTGCTTGCCGGGGGCAGGGGGTGTGTGAGAGAGAAACATTTCCACCAGACAAACTATCTCTGTTCAAAATGGTTTGCTGCATTTTAAAAATGTAAGGTAGATGAAGAATTCTGTAAGTTTCACTTTGCTAAGTTAACCATTCACACTTCCCATGTGGTGTTATTTTGCATGGCCAGCTTGAATTAATGTCAGAATACAAAGGAAAAATCCTCAGGTAGCACATTTTGAGCATCACCAGGTCATTAATAGTAGAAAAAGGAATGCCTCTAGCACAGAGCAGTTGAGGGTAGGCCTCAGAGCCCAATTCAGGCCCAGAGAGGAATGGGCACTTGCATCTTTGGGCCTGTGATTGGCAATAAACGAGAAGCCCCTGGATTGACCTGAGCTTGTATGAATCCTGCCTTTGCCCAGTCACAGCTTTCTGTCTGCTGCACTTGGAGCAATGACCTCAAGTGTGTGAGAGAGTGTTTTAGGGGTGCTTGAGGATTTCATTCAGTTCACATTTTTAACCAAACCAACCTACTTCATACTTCCCAGACTAATACAAGGATCAGATTGCTTTAGGGTAACCATTGAAGAGAGATCAATGAACGTTGACATGCTTTGACGCTGCTCTTTCAAATTGCAAAGCTCATTTTTGTTTAGTTCTCTGATATTATAGGGAACGTTTTTATAGGCAGAACTCTCCTGACCCCTTCCTGCACTAGACTTTGATCGTGCTCGACTGCCCATGCTCCCAGATACTGCCATTTGACACAAAGTAACCTCAGGGCAGAATAACCCAAGGGAAACAATATTCGGCATGTCTAGCGAGTGGTCAGGACTGTGGGCTGATTTCCTTAAAAGTTATTTTTAGTCCCGCCCTCATCCCCCGTTTTTATCGGCTGCGGCATCATAAGATGGCCAAGTGCACAGTCAGGCCATTGTGACCTTGCATAACACCAGGGCTGTCATATCTGGACCAAAAAGGAGGAGTCACATATTTCTCAGCCTCAGCTAACCACTTCCTCTGCACTGGTTGATGCTGTTCTCATGTTTCCAGTGCCAGGCATGTGAAGCACACGTCAGAAATGGAAGACAGTTTTTGCAAGAACAACAACAGAAAAGGTGAATGTTAAGAACATCAGAGGAGCCCGCTGGATCTGGCCAGTGGCCCACCTAGTCCAGCATCCTGTTCTCACAGTGGCCAACCAGATGCCTGTGGGAATCTTGCACATTGGACTAGCGCACAAGACTATGTGTGCATGCACACACTCCATAGTTTCCAGCAACTGGTTTTCAGAAGTATCACTGCCTCTAAACATGGAGGCAAAGCATAGATACCATGGCTAGTAGTCACTGATCCTTCATGTTCACATACCCAACCTGGATTTTGTTGTTAAAAGGTGGCCTCCAAAATAAAAATGTGCATCTCGAAATTCTAACCTGCCTTTGAGTATGTCTAGCCATCTCTGTGCATGGTGCTATATGTATGAGAGGTCCCTGCCCCCAAGGACCTTACAGTCTAAAACAGTCATAGGGAAACAAAGAGAAAGGGGGAAATGGAGGCAGCGGGAGAATATGTGATAATTTCAAATTCATGTACTCTGGTTAACTTCAAATGATGTATAGAGCATAGGTAGGCAACATGGCGCCTTCCAGATATTGCTGGACCTACCGTACAACTCCCATCGTCATCCCTGGCCATCGGCCATGCCAGCTGGGGCTGATGGAAGCTCAAGTCCAACAACATCTGGAGGGCGCTGCACTAAGACATACAGGTGAGCCAAAAAGTTTCCCACAAAAGGTGAGTTTCGAGGAAGGACTTACTCAGAACAAGGGAGGGCCCCCTGCCTTTTTCAGGGGAGCACTTCAAGGTTTAATGGGCATCAAGCAGCAGTGGGTAGCATCCCCCCCCCAGGGAAGAAGAGGCCTTGGGAAGGCTGGGGGTGTTGGAGTTGGAGGAGCGATGTTCACAGGAGGGATCATGTTGGGAAATAAGTGCAGAGATATAAGTTGCGCAAGACTATGTCAGAGTTTTAAAGTGAAGGCAAGAAGCTCAAGCAGGATCTGGGAGTGGACTGAAAGCCAGTGAGAGGAGTTTAGGGAAACAGTCATGGGGTGAGAAAGGATATGATCCAGCTGGAAAAGGCTCAGAAAAGGGCGACCAAAATGTAAAAATTGCAGGCAAATGCAGGTGATGGACACTTGGTGAGGGACCCTGTGTGAAAAGCAGGGAAAGGGAGATCTCCCAGGGTGGGAGGTTGGGGGAAGAAAGGGATGCTCCCAGGTGAGAGCTGGGAGGGTGCACGTTCTCTGTATGGGATAAAAGTTAAGATATTTGTATTCTTCTGCCTCTTTTCTTTTTTTCTCATTCTTTTTCTTATTTTTGTTCAGTTTGCTTTTTATCGTCTTGTGAAAAGTCTTAATAAAACTTTTTTAAAGCGTTGTAAATTTAAAGAGAGAAAACAGAAACGGGACTCCACATCGTCATCTGGTGGCACATATAAATCACCTTTTCTTTGCCAGTCTAGCTCAGTCCCAGGAGGACAGAGCTCTATGGTGAATTTTCTGCCAAAATCAAGGGTGGGGTCTGCTGGCAGTCAGTGAGAAATGGTCCCCTCATTCCTGGAGCTAATGTCTATTACTAGTCTCAACACTTGTAGGCATTTGGAAGCTCCTCTGTTGACACTTGTGATCACATGAAGGCATTTCTACAGTGGAATCTCCTTTGGCCAGAGATTGGAGTGACCCCTTTTAAGTAATGACAGAAGAGTGTGGATGTTTAAAGGACTGCCTACAAAGAGATCACCTCCTCCCTTTGCTTGTGGGTTCAGTTTCCAAGATGCAGCTCGGTGTCTCAGCCCCCCAGTCCCAAATAAATTTGAAGCCCATGACATGTTCTCACCAACAGCTATGTAGAGAACACGCCCAAAAATATGTATAATGGAAGAATGAAACCCTTAACTTATTTTGGCCCACAGGAGTTTTTAATTTATGAGAGCCATTTGTTTTGCAAGAAGGAATTCAAAAGGCATGTCAGACCAAGAGGGGAAATATCTCAGACAGAAATCATAGACAGCAAGCAAAGCATCGGAAAAATTACCCACACACCCTTTTTTCTTCCATGTGGTTTCATTCTATTCAAATATTTACATGCCGCTTTTCAGCCACATACAGAAGACATCATTATAAAACAAAAAGTAAGAAAATCAGTTTTAAGAAAACAAAAACTAGCTTATTAAATATACAGGTAGCACCGCCATAAAATAAAACCCTGTGAAACTGCATTTAAAAAACACATTTCAACAAGAAGGGTTTTAACCATCTCTCTATAGGCTCACAGAGGGGGGAATTGAAGGTGTATCCTGGAGTTCTGAAACATCAGCACCACCACTAAAAAGGCCCCGTCTCATGGAAACCCACCAGCTGGACCTGAGCTCAACAGCACTCTGTGCTGTTACCAGCAACTGGTATTCGGAAGCACGGTAGCTCTGACAGTGGAGACGGAACATAGCCTTTGTGGCTAGTAACATTGATAGCCTTCTCCTCCATGAATTTGTCTAATCATCTTTTAAAGCCATCCATGTTGGTGTGAGTTCCATAGTTTTAACTATGCGCCGAATAAGTATTTTCTGCAGGAAGAAGCGCTTGCATAATTTGAATAAGCATGACTTTCAAAGGATGGTGTGACGACCCTGGTCCCACTCTACCTTACTATCACTGCGACACAGGAATCCAGAGGGGAAAACACCTACCCTCTTCTCCTGGCGCCTCAAAAAAAATAAACCCCTTTTACTAATGGGTTTCTTAGTAAGGAGAGCCTTCCAGCTTGCGTGGCCTGGTACCTTAAGAAACTCTAGGCTGTCCCCCAGGAATAACCTCTTGCCTCCAGTAAAGGGTCTCCCTCAGTTGGATTCCCCCCACCGTAGAAGTTTGCCCTATGCACTCTGGCAACTTCTTGGCACCTCAGGTTACCCTTCTTAGCCTCCTCCGTGTAACTTCAGGACACAAACCACCACCTCCCTGCCTGAGGTGAGTTTTGCCCTCTCTTGAGTCACCACGGCTGTGAGTCCTGGTACCTCGCTGGAAAAATACAGACGGACCTCTTGTTGGCAAAAACAGAGATGAAGTTTTATTGTGTTAAAAACATAAGTGATTCTTTAACGTGTCATTTATTAATTAGCTTTGTTCCAGTTGTACAAAATAAACTCAGTCAAACATTTAACTTTAAGTTTTCCTAGCCTCTTAACTGTCTTCATACAAGCCACCTCATAACATCACACCACACCTTCCTCCCTCTCCCTCCTAACTCACCAAACCGACTCTCCCTCCTTTCAAACCTGGCACAGTCCCGCCCCCATCAGAGTTCTATGCCAGTCAGGCTGGAGGTGGGTTAACTCTTTGCCAGCCGGGCAGAAATAAACATTTTAAAAGTGCTTCAATTTGTCACAGATGGCTATGTTTGGTTACTCATGTTATTTAAGAAAGTCCATATCTGAGAGATCTATTTTTAAATGCATACTGAATTGAATATCTCTCCCCATCTCTAGTGGTCTCTGAGCATCCTCTGGCCACATCAGATTGGTTCTCGGAGGGCAGCGTCATAAATATTTATTTGCATTTTCCCTGAACCTGGTGCTACTGCCTGTGCCATCTCTTGCACCATCTTAGCTACATTCCCATTGGCACTCACCAGCGAATTTTTCTGTTGGTGTGCGTGGCGATGGCATGACAGCCAGGTGCCAGGCCTGAGCTTGAATTCATGAGCAGCACAAACCAACCCCTAGGTTTCTCACGCTGCCGTGGCACTTTTCAGAAGTGGGTCCAAAAACGTTACGTTAACCCCATAAATTTTGTTTTCACGAGGCAATTGGCTGGACTTTAAAGCCCTTGCAAGGGCTGATCTGTGCGCTTGCTGCAAGACAGGTGCCAGCCGTTGGTGCAGAAGGACACTGTGTTCTCATCCAAAGCGATTTTTCTGGCTGCCGCACTGGAAGCCACAGGCTGAGATCCAAGGGAGCATGCAGGGAGCCACCTGGGGAGTCCTCTTTTCAGAAGCTAAAAACCTGCTCTTTTGTCAGAAGGGGAGAGATGGCTGAGGGAAGCAGGACTTAAATCCAGCACTCTGCCCTCCTCCTGCATATTAGCTTAATACAGGCATCCCCAACCTTCGGCCCTCCAGATGTTTTGGACTACAATTCCCATCTTCCCCGACCACAGGTCCTGTTAGCTAGGGATCATGGGAGTTGTAGGCCAAAACATCTGGAGGGCCGCAGTTTGGGGATGCCTGGCTTAATAGCATGGAGAACACTTTTCCACTGCAAGGGAGGGGTATGTGTGTTTATTTAGCTCCTCTCCCCATGTTGTCAGTATCAGAGCTTTCATGGGAAATACTTTTTCTTCATAGAACATTTGCCAAAATGGTTTGGGAAGTATGTTGAGTGCCAGGCCAGGCCACCTTGCTGCTTGAGGTAAACTACCCACCCCTCACTACTCCCCATCACCATGGGCATGGACATGCCACACCACCGCTGACTCCTCTGCAAAGCACCACACCAATGCCTCCTAAACCATGGGCACACCATGCCCTGGAAGCTCCATGGGGCCAAACACCAAAAATTTCCCAAACACCACCCTCTGAATATGACCATCCAGGTAGGATTGCAACTATCACAAAGAAGTTCGGCCTACCCCCAATTCACACGGCTGCTCCAGAAGGACACCATAGTCGGTGGTATTGAAAGCCCTTGAGAGATCCAGGAGAATTAACACTCGCCCTGTCTCTCTGCCATGCAGGGTGAGCCAAGCAGTTTCTGTGCCAAAACCAGGCCTAAACACTGAATGAAATCTACTGCATATTTGGGGAAGTGGTTTGTCTGTCTTTCTTTCTGTCTGTCCTTCATAGGTGTGGCCGCCCCTTGAGGTGCTGTCATCAAACTTGCCACAAGTGTTCCAGAGGTAGGGGGTTTTGGGGGTGGGATGTCACCATCCACATTTGGGTGCCAGCCGCTATTCGGAATCAACATGGCAGACCAAGGCACAACTTGGGTGTGATGTGACCCATCTTCTGGCATGACGGGTCCAAACTCACACATTACACTGTCTATTTTAAAAAATCACAATACTTCACGGTTTCTATAAATTCCTGGGCAGTGCTGGGTACTCCCCACCAGTAAATCTATAAAATTGGTTTCATCCAAGAAAGCCTGGATCTGGCCCACAACCACATGTCCAGGAAAGGGAACTTAGCAACTGGCAGGAATTACTTTGATTTTCCAAATCCAGAGAGAGTTTCCTGAGAAGTGGTTTTGCCACTGCCTCCTTCAAGCAAGCAGGGACCACCCCCTCTTGCAAGGAGGCATTAGTCACCTGCCTGGCCCAGCCAGCTGCCCCCTCCCTCTTAGTTTTTATCAGCCATAAGGGCCAAGAGCACAGGTGGCTGCCCAGACCATACCAAACAACTTGTTTGCATCCTTGAGCCTTATTAACAGAAACTCATCCAATATAACAGGACTAGCCAAAGCTCTTGAGATTCATCTGCTAACCTCTGTCAAGGTCCCCAGAGGTGCAAGCAATTTTATCCTCAAAATGCTTTGCAAACGAATCAAAGTGAACCATCTCTTTCAGGCCAGACTGTAAAAGGCCGCATAGTACACACGGAGGATGCAATTAGGGTTGTCACCAGTCCCTGGAATTACAGGATAGCTCCATTTTTGGACAAAAGTGCCTCCCGTCTCATTTGGGCTTCAAACAGCGTGCATTTTTTCTCATATTTGAGCTCGGCTGACTCAAAATGGCAGTTGCGTCACTGTTGGTGTAGCTGATGAGGAGCCCGGACAATAGGAGAAAGTGAAATTAGAGAGAAGGGGGAAGGAGCAACATCCTCTCTCCACCCCCCTCATCCCCCCCTTCCTTCCCTCTCCCTGGTACTCTTTCTCAGTCTAGCATGGTGAGGGCCCACCACTGCTCGGCCCCCTCTGCCACCCCAACCTGACCTCTCCCCTCCCCCTTCCTCCAAGCTCAAGTCTCTTCCAATGGCAGCATGGACGAGAGGCTAGAGCCAGCCATGTACCCCTGGACCCTGGCCATCTTCAGTGCGTGAGTTGAAGGGAAGAGCAGAGCCAGGCCAAGGTTGTGAGGGAGGAGGGAGGCCGAATGCGGAGAACCCTCTTCCACAAAGGGGAGAGAGGATTTGGTGTTGTGAGTGTGTGTGTGTGTGTGTGTGTGTGTGTCTAATCCCCACCCCCTGACCTGTCCTGTATTTTGCCCGATCAAAGGTGGCAACCCTAGGTGCAATGGAGGAAGCATGCCTTCTATGTCTCCTTCACTGCCATTGAATAAGGTCGATAATGAGCACTCCCCAGTGCTGGATTGCATTCGCCTGGAGTTTTCCTCCGTTTGTATTCAAGCCATTTCCCCAGTTTGTGTCATTACTGTGAGCTCTGGTGTACACCAAGGAGCCAAGCAACCACTACAAAGCAGTGACTGGCCCAGTGTCCCGTCCCATCCCCAATACTCATGGCTAAGGGGTGTTTTTTTGCACTCTGGCCTCCCAGGTCCTTGTCCAACCTCTACACCACACTGACTTTTAATTTGGATTACAATGAAGCCTGGAATAAGGGAGGATTCCACACAAAGCACTTTCCACACAAAGCACTGTTCCACACAAAGCACTTTCTTAATTAGCCTGGAGCCACTGTTGTGCTGACACCCTCCATCAGCCTTCCCCAACCAGGTGCCCTCCAGATGTTTTGGACTACAACTCCCATCAGTCCCAGCCAGCGTTGCTAGAAGTCAGTTGAGGGAAGTCTGCCCTGCACAGCTGTCTGTACTTTCTACTGCCTACCATGTTGGAAGTGCTCTGTTACCTAGGACATTCTGGACTTGGACTATTCATTCATAGATGGAAATGTCTTTTTTCATAGAATTTTTATTAAATTTTCTGTTGTACAGTTTAAAGTACAGTGGTACCTCGGTTTATGAACACAATTGGTTCCGGAAGTTTGTTCATAAACTGAAGCGTTCATAAACTGAAGCGAACTTTCCCATTGAAAGTAATGGAAAATGAATTAATCTGTTCCAGATGGGTCCGCGGCGTTTGTAAACCGAAAATTCGTAAACCGAGGTGTTCATAAACCGAGTTTCCACTGTACTCCTTTTTACATCCTTAAGATATCAATGACTTCCCTTCTTCTCTTTCCATGTTTCATTTTACATATCATAAATTCCTGCATATTTTACAAAAACTATACTATTCAGTACAGTGGTACCTCAGGTTAAGTACCCAATCCGTTTCAGGGTGCCATTCGCACCCCGAAAAGTACTTAACCTGAGCAGCACTTTAGCGCATGCGCAAAACGCCGATAGAGCACTTCTGCGTACGCATTAATCACAAAGAATGCTTCTGCGCTTGCGCGCACGGCGGAACCCAGAAGTAAACACTTCCGGGTCCGCGGAGTACGCAACCTGAAAGTACGCAACCCACAGCGTACTCAACCCGAGGTATGACTGTATTCTGTTATGACATCAATCAAAACTTATTTACACTGTTGAATTCACCTGAATGCTGCCAGCGTTTTCAGCTGTACATAATTATTTTCCATATATTCAATAAATGTTTTCCAATCTTCTCTAAACATATGAACCTATGTCCATAGATGGAAATATCAAAGCTACCAGATATTAGACTTTGTCCGTGGCTCAAATCACACAGCTTGTCTCTATTTGTACACTTGAAGCCTACGTGAGATTAACAACATCTTCCAAAGATGCGCTCGAAAGATAAAGCCAGCCAAGAACTTCCCAACGTTTGAGGTGCTGTGGGTGTCTGTAGGTGCTTTTCAATCAATAAAATTCTGGGAATCAAAGGCGTAATCTACTGCATCAGATGTGCCAGATTACTGATGGCATCTTAATCCATGTCAGTGTATTATTATATTGGGTCCTTCAAATGCAAGTACACCTAAAATACAATAAAGGGACAGTGAGATTACAGGGTGTGGGAGAGATTTTATCCACATGCGTTTGGAGCGGACGTGTTTTCTCATGAATAGCAAAGCCAGAAGGCATAATGTGGGCCAGGCTGTTGAAACATTGGGAGCAGCATTAGCCCATTGCATACACATGCTAGGTGCATGCCCCAGACAGTGAAAGTTAGCTGCAGTTAAGTAGAAATGAAATTAGGAACCATAGAATCATAGAGTTGGAAGAGACCCTGGGGTCATCTAATCCAACCCCCTGCAATGCAGCAATATGCAGCTGGTCTTATGGGGATCGAACCTGCAACCTTGGTCTTATCAGCACCACGCTCTAACAAACTGAGCTATCCAACAGGAAATTAGAAACAGGGCCATCCTTTCCATTTGGCTTAGTGGCGCGGTGCGCCAGGACGCCTCCCCATCAGGGGCGCTGGGTTGGGACGCCCAGCAGCCCCACACACTGCTCATGTTCAGGGCGGCAGGAGCAGTGCCCGAAAGGGCTCCTTTCGGTGTGCTGTTCCAGCCATGTCCCCTCGCAACAGCAGGCTTGCTAGCCGCTGTTCCAACAGCGCCTAGCAATCCCGCCCAGGTGAGGGGGGCAGCGGGAGCAGCACCTGAAAGGGCTCCTTTCGGTGCACTGTTCCCGCCACGTCCCCTCGCAACAGCAGGCTTGCTAGCCGCCGTTCCAATGGCGTCTAGCAAGCGGGGGGGGCGCCGGAGGGATTTTGCACCACGGCACTGGATACCCTTAGGCCCTGATTAGGACCCAACTAAAGGTATGCTTAATATGAGGCAGGCAGTTCCATATCAGGGGTTTTCTTACCTCCTTTTTCCTCCTTAAATAAAAGTGCCAATTTAAGCAATTTTTCCTTAAAAAATTCTCCTCTGTGGATCTAATTCCCTCAAGCTACACAGGGCAGAAGCTAATGTCTAGGAGAAACTGGTTCAGCTTCCAATTTAATGTGAACCTACTGAATTCACTACGTCCTGAACCAAGACGAACCTATCGTTCAAAATCTGCACGTCCTCAAATTTGGCAATGCAGTTCTCCAAATAAAAACGGGTACAAAACATTTTTTACTGCCACTGCTTTGCTGAGGGCAAACATTGGCATTTGGGGCCAAGCATGAGATTGCCAACCTTGTCTCTGCATGGGGATCCTTATGCTCTTCCTGATACCTGTTGCTGTAAAAAGCCTGCTTGAAGCGTGAGATTCCAGCCGTCATGGAAGAACTTTTTCTATATGCTACTGCTGCTGCAAGGCTATTAATTGCGAAAAAATGGAAGGAGGCTGAAGCCCCTACTTTGATAGAATGGCAAAATAAATTACAGGAATTGGCAGAAATGGCCTTACTAACTAATAACCTGAAGGGCAAATCACAAAAAAACTTCTCGGAAAATTGGTCAAAATATAAACTATATATTCAAAAATATACTAAAGGTGCACTGGATTTGGTAATAATTGATTGAAAAAAAAAGAAGGGGGGAAGGAAAAAAGTAAATGTATACATAAGGTTTTGATGCATGAAGAAAAATGGACGTATTAGATGTGTATAATAGAGAAACATACTAGGTTTAGTACGTTCGCATGAGTTTAACAAATACATCAGGGATTGGCAGGAAGGTGAATACGAAAAGAAAAGGAAAGAAACACACACCAACCCTTTGTTTTTGTCTTCTTTTCCAATATTTTTAATGTTAATGACTTTTTTTGAATTCTTTCTCCAGGCTCTAGAGTTGACATATGTAATGTACAATATGAATAAAGGATCAAGGGTCACAGGGGGGAGGGAGAGAAGACGTCAAGGAAAAGGGTAGGAAAGAAAGGGTGGAGAGGGGTGGGAGCAGGGAGGGTGGGAGGGGGGAAGGGGAGTTTTATATACAGAGATATAGGAAATGGTTATGACTTGTAAGATTCGAAGTATTTGAGGTGTACCGTTACCTTATGTGTTTTTGTTTTATGTAAAGTTTTAAATTGATCAATAAACTTGTTTTTTAAAATGAAAAAAAAAAAGCCTGCTTGAAGTGTGAAGCTTTCCCTGCGTCTGAGCATGTCCAATAAATGTTGCAAGCTGCATCGACAGAAACTCAGGGTAGAAATCTGCTTGCTAATAGAAACAATGTGATGTGCATGCGCTGCTACATTGCACTAGTCAAAGGTGCAGGCGGGTGGCTAAGCAAACTGCAGTGAGACAACAGCAAGGAAGCAAGCAAGCGGGTCGGTGGGTGGGTGGCCCAGGCAGGCCTTCTCAGGTTCCCCATGTTCCCACTGCCACCGCCCACCTGTTTGCTTGCTTGCATGCATGCCCAAGCAGGTGGGCAGGCGAAGGGAGTGAGCAGACAGCCAGGTGGGTGGCCCAGGCAAGCCTCCGCATGTCCCCTGTCGTCACCATCGCCCACAGTTCACCCCTAACTCCAAACCCAATACAGTATCCTACTGTTGCTGCCACTCACAGAGGAGAGGGCAGCAAAGACCAGGAGTTCCTTCTCCCATTCTCTCTGAATCTATCAGTGGCACAGAGCAAAGGGGAGAAAGGCTTTCTTCTCTTCATTCCCCTCTCCTCCATGAGTGGCGGCAGCAATATGCTCTTGGGATAGGTGCCAGCTGTAGCAGACCCTCCCAGTGTCCCTATTTTCCAGGGACGTCCCTGATTTAGAGAAGCCGGTTTCTGATTTGATCCTGGCATGTCCTACTTTCCTTAAAGGTAAAGGTAAAGGTAAAGGGACCCCTGACCATTAGGTCCAGTTGCGGACGACAGCAATGCAAAGCTGCATCTGGCGAACCAAAGCAGTACACGGAAACGCCGTTTACCTTCCCGCTGGAGTGGTACCTATTTATCTACTTGCACTTTGACGTGCTTTCGAACTGCTAGGTTGGCAGGAGCTGGGACCGAGCAATGGGAGCTCATCCCGTCACGGGGATTCGAACCGCCGACCTTCTGATCAGCAAGCCCTAGGTTTAACCCACAGCGCCACCCGCGTCCCTACTTTCCTTAGGACGTCCCTATTTTCACTGGAGAACTGTTGGAGGGTATGGAGCTGTCCAACCACCGAGCCGTCTGAAGTCAATCCTGTATAGGGAAGTGTTTTTTTAAAAAAATGTTTTATTATGTTTTTATATATGTTTGGAGGCTGCCCAGAGTGGTTGGGGCAACCCAGTAAGATGTGTGGGGTATAAATAGTAAAATTATCTTTATGGAATGGGACGTCCCTATTTTCATCAGAGAAATGTTGGGAGGGTATGCTGTAGCAGGATGGGGAGTGAAAGAATTTGGGGCAAAATGTGGGGGAGGGGAAATTCGGGGTGAACTGTGGAGGGAAAGGGATTGGCAACAGGGTGGCAGGTAGGTGGGGAAGTGGTGTTGAAGGAGCTGTTGAGGGGGTAATTTCATTTATCTATTTCATAAAATTTATATGTCATTTGATTGCAAAAACAAACAAAGCAGTTTATAAAAAAAAGAATAACACAATAAAAATACCAGTAAAAGCAGCTATTTGGAACATTCAACAAAAATCATTAAAGTCAACGATAAGTTAAAAACAGATTAAAACACATAGCAGGATTTTTAAATGTCTGGGTAGGCTTGTCTGAACAAAAATGCTTTTTAGCAGCTGTTGGAAAGAGTACAGTGAAGTTGTCAAAGTGTGAGTACTGGCGTATGAAAAGATTGATTTCTTACAAATGCACCTGTACCATTGCCAGCTCTGCAGTTAAGAGGGCAAATATGATTTAAGGTGATCTCTCAGGCAAACTGGTCCCAAGTTTTAAGGGCTTTATATAAAACTTGAACTTGGCCTGGTAGTAAATCGGCAACCACCATCAGGCCTGCAGGTTGACTTCTCAAAATCTGAAGCTTTAAGATGTAAAAAGTATTAACAGAACTCACAGGCATTAGACTCTGTCACACAAAACTTATATATTTAGGAATAATTATAACAAGAACCCTGCACAGACTCTATCCACAAAACTATCCCCTTGTATGGCAGAAAATCATTCAAAAAAATTTGGGGAAATGGAGCAAAACCCATTTTACCCTCCCAGATTAGCAATGGTAAAATGATGATCCTACTAAAACTACTGTTTCTGTTCCAGTCACTCCCAATTTGGATCCCACTCAACCAGAGGCAAAGGCGGCAGAGAGAGAGAAATTCATTTATTTATTTTCCTGCAAAAGACCCAGAATAAAAGCCAAACTCCTGTACTTCCCCACAGTGGAAGGAAGCTGGGGCATCCCAAACCTGGAACTATATTTTATTTCAGCTAAAGCATCCATGGCAGATGTCCAAAATACCTCCAGGGAAGGAGAGTTCACAACCTCCCAAGGGAGACCATTCCACTGTGGTGGGAATGTACAAAAATGCAGCCTTTCTGGCACAATGTTAGACAATTGGTACAAAACAGTTTGGGAAAAGGCTTTCCTTGAGAGATTCACAAATAAACTACAGTTGACATGTGGACAGATCAAGAAAGATGGCTTTACTCCAGTGTGGTTTTATTTCATAACATATGCCAGTATTCCAGAAAATGAACAATCCCTGCCATCAACATTTGGCTCAGTCTAGTTGATCTATATTTAAATTTAAACATAAATTAATATCTTCACTTTGAACCCCTCTCCTAGAATCATCAATATACTCTTTATACTGTTTCATTGATAACCTAAGAGGAAAAAATATTATTACTGATACTTATTCTAAGCACAACCACAAACACTGATTTTAGCTATGTGATGTTGAATGCTACCTATTAACTCTGTTCTATCCTGTTTCCCCTTTGCTATTGTTTTTATTTTATTTAAACCACCCCATGAACCAAGAACTCGTGCATTGAATTAGTGATATACGAATGACATGAGGATATTTGGTCTATTTATTTGTATTATTCATTATTCCTATGATCCCTGTTAAGAAAAACCAATAAAAAGTGCTTTTTAAAAAAGAAAAAAGAAAACAAGGATCTGTGTGCTGATTTCCATTATGGGCCCCCACTTGGGTAATTGGTGAGGCGGAAAAAGTAATGGCCTTTAAACATCTCTTTAAAATGTGTATGTTTGGCTAAGCTTTCCTGGACTCTGACTCTTAAATTTTATTGTTATTTTGGTTTTGTACCCTGCTCAGTTCTACTTGTGATTTACAAGCGGGTTTTTTAAAAAAATAAAAATTTAATTTGGTTTTCAGGGAATTTTATTGAATGTTGTTGCATTTTTTTATTGTCCTTCTGTAAACCAGTTAGATTTTTTTTTAATTATTATTAAGCAGTATATAGAGAGAGGGACAATCTAAGTGACTCACTGGTGGGATTAACACTGGGGACAAGACATCACTAACACTCCAACTGGTCTTGCTCCTCCAGGTGGAATGCCAACGCCAGAGCCTTAGATTCTCACAGAGAGCAAGACTTTCTAGCTCTAATCCCAATATTGCCTGGTCTTTATTCTCTCTCACACACACTTAGAGCTCCCGTCAAGGAGGGGTATGAGACATGCCCCCTTCTGCTCACCTTCTAGAATGATCTTCAGCTAGTTAGTTTCTGAGGCAACACTTTGGCCCCAGCTTTAATAATAATAATAATAATAATAATAATAATAATAATAATAATAATAATAATAATTTTTATACCCACCCAATACAAGGCTCAGGACGGCTAACATCAGGTATAAAAACAATTGATTAAAATACAACTTAAAATGCAGCCTCATTTCAGTGGAAGCCCAGATCAAAAACTGTTTGCGAGGAGAAAACGCCAAATCTTCACCATGGCCAACTATCCAGACTGGTCCTACGTGGACCAGAAAAAAGCCACGGAAGTCCCCAAATAGGGGTTCCATCACAGAAGGAAAAGGAAAGAGGGGGAGGGGATCAGGCTGATTCCAAGCCAAAGGCCAGGAGGAACAACTCTGTATTACAAGCCCTGCGGAAAGAAATCAGATCCCACAGGGTCTCATGAGACAGAGCATTCCACCATGCCGGAGCCAGTGTGGAAAAGGCCCTGGCCCTGGTTGAGGCTAATCTGACTCCCTTAGGGCCCGGGACCTCTAGAGTGTTGCTATTTATGGACCTTAAGGTCCTCTGTGGGGCATACCAGGAGAGGTGGTCCCGTAGGTACAAGGGTCCTCGGCCGCAACCAGGCCCGGCTCTAGGGGTAGTCTCGGTGGCGCGGGACGCCAGGGCGCCGGGCCGGCAAGAGGGCGCTGTGCAGCGAAGCCGCGCGGAAGCCATGCTGCGTGCTGCGCCCGCCCACCAGGGCGGGGGCGCCGGAGCAATCTCCACGCCAGGGCGCCTGACCGGCTTGAGATGGCCCTGGCTGCAACATAACAAAGCAGATACTTGGCAGACCCAGCTAAGCTATTTACCGAACAAAGAAACTGGTTTGATGATTTTGGCAATCCCTACCTTTGCAGAAATCCCATTTTCGTTATAAAACCACAGAATTGGAGGGGTCCCCAAAGACCCAAACTCATTACAATAGAAAGCATTTATAGGTGCCTGACAGCCTGATTAAGAAATGTATTTTTGTTGCTGCTGCTGTTTCCCTTCAAAATATGTCAGCTGCTCCATTGCACTGCTGACAATATGGCACACTGCATCCCTCTGAGTCGTTCTCCGGTGTAACCTCACATAACACAGCATGGGTGGAAATGCAAGAGGAGATTTACTTTTCCAAAGAAAATTGGATAACTGGCATTTTAGTGTGAACATCTGGCATGCTTTCAGCTAAATGTTAGTTTATTCCATTCAAACTCAGAGTTCAGGGAGAAGGGGGTGAGGGTCTCTGCACCCAACAGCATGAAGACGTTTCCCCTCTGGATTTCTTCTCTGTGGAGGACCTGAATTTCTTCAGGATGCTCGTGGCACAGACTACTTTAAATAGCAGGTATTTGGTTCACATGTGTCCTGGCCTCTGCACATTTCACTCCACATTCCCTTCTACCTGGTTGTCATCTCAAGTATTTATTTACAGCTGCCCCATGAAACTTTGCCCTGATCAATGCCTTCATCAGGCAAGCAGCTGCCAACACACAAATGCTGGGCATGGTACAAGAAGGGTCAAAGGCTCCCTTTGGTGTTGGGGAGTCCACATACCATGAGGCCAACACACGTATGAAGATGCCTTTTGCCAGCCAGGGCTCTTTGTCTCTCTCTCTCTAGCTACAAGCAACCCACTCATACAGTCAGAGTTTGATTTGGGGACCTTCTGGAAGCAAGGCAGGAGCTAGGGGCAGCAAACACCCAAGTTAACAATTCTGCTATCTTCCAGCTCTTGGGGTCATTGCAAAGTAACTCAGCCCATCAGGAGCCACTACTGGTGAGAATCAGGGTGGCCCGAAATTGTGCCATGACGGCTCCAACTCAGATGGTGAATTCTAATTGGGTTCCAGCCTCCTCTCTAGGCAAGGGGTAACCACCTGGGTCCCCTCCGGATGCTGCTGGACTCCAGTCCCAGCCAGGGCCAGCCCAATAAATTTTGCTGCCTGAGGCGAACCAGAAAATGGTGCCCCTCCCCACCACGCAACATTTTCTCTTTCCGGATGTATATTTGATGCTTTCATTCTGTTATGAAGGAAGTTCTGCAAGTAAAAGCTTGAATAATACATTTTTATGGGCCTGGATAATGATTTCTTCCGAAAGGAGTCCATTCTTATGCTTCCAGTCGCTTCAAACTGTGCAATATTAATATCTGCAAAAGGCTCGTGGTCACGCCAGACCTGATCCCAGCCACCACAACCAGGGGTCAGGGATGATGGGGGTTGTAGGCCAGCAGTGTCTGGAGAGCCCCACCTGGCCTATCCTGGAGGAGGTTTGCACTTCCCCTGAAGGATCAGGTTCACTGTTTTGGGGTGCTTCTGCATCCAGCCCTGTCATATGAAGTCTAGGGAGCCTCAGTGGATAAAAGTGCCTCTTACCAGCTGTGCCTGGAGCAACAGCTGCAACTGCTCCTGGGCCAGGTAAGTTGGCCACCATAGTTCATGCATCAGTACTTCAAAATTGGATCACTACAGTGATCCAATGTGGAGCTTGCCTTGCACCAGATCTGGAAGCTGCAGTTGGAGAATGCTGCAGCAAGGTTGCTGACGGGAGCGGGGCCTTGTCAGCGTATAACACTTCTGCTCGGAGACCTGCACTGGTTGCCAGTTTGCTACTGAGCCATATTCACCCACTCAGCTGCTTTGTTCTGTGGAACTGGCACAGGTGTCACATACACATTGCACATTTGTAAGTCACTGATCTTTTACTGGCAACACCTACACCTTAGAACTCTCTATCTATTGACTTAAGGCAAGCACTTTCACTGTACTCTTCAGTGCCTGCTGATGATATCTTTGTTTGGGCAAGACTTCCTAGATATAGCGAATGTTTACCATGTGTTTTGATCTGGGTTTTAGCTTAGTGTTATTTTAATTGTTTTATAATGTTTTAACTGTGTATGGCTGTTGTTGTTTTTTACTGAGCATAATTTCTAAATTTATGGCTCTGCTTATCAGTTAGCATATACAAATTTCATGCAAATTTGTGTCCTCTGTGCAGCATCAGCACTAGCACACCGCCAAATACAGCAGCCGAAGGGTAGCCTCAGTGCCAGGTTATAACAAACTCGGGTTCTGCCTGCATGCATGTGAGGCACAGCTCCTCTTGGTGCTTTGGGCTGAGGCCAAAATGGAACAGACAGAAAAGCTCTCGCAAGAGGATGCGCGCAGGAAGCCAGAGTTGTCACTAGTGCACAGTGCCAAAGCACAGCTCTATGAAAGTCAGATAAGCATCTCGAGGCAACTAAATAGATGGGAACGGTTCCAGGTCATTGTGCAATGGATCTATGTGGGCCAAACTCCCACAGCCCTGCCCTAAGCAAAACCTGTGGTTTTTCCCAAAGCAATTCTGCTCCTGTCAGAAGCGCACAATCCTAACTCACAAACAGGGCTGGACCGCTTCTGGAATGAAGAGTGCTGCATCCAGCGAGGGGGAGCTGGTGGCAGAACAAATAGGGAACATGGGAGACACAAAGGCGTGAAGGGATTAGGGTGGTGAAGTAACATAGGAGAGGAGGAGGAGGAGACCCATCAAAGCCAATCCACTCTCCAACAATCTCTTTGAGACAAGTTTCAACCGCCTATTGTTTGGTGAATCAAACATTACTAGACTAAAGCTGCCAGATAGCACAGATCTAGGTCAGTCATTCCCTAGCTGCTATGAGAAATGATTTATTGGATAAGGTGGGGGGAGCACCTCCTGCCCTCAAAGAGGCTGACCACTGTGTCTCTGCAAGATGTACTGCTCTGTCCTTCCAGTCTCTTCCTCTGGCACAGGTGTCACTGCTGTGCTACTGCAACAAGCATGGCTGGATTCTCACTCACTCTTGGGGAGGGGGCACTCTGGGGTTTCCTCCTGCTCAGAACAGTAACACAGACAGAGATACTAGGGTGCGACATCTCTTGAGGATAGATAATTCTGACTTGGACATCCATGAAAGCAGTAAATGTCGAAGTGAAGTGGGTCTCCCATTTTTTAAAAAACAGCCACCCCACCACCACCAATTGCCTTGTTGCTCCCCATGGCTGTGCCTGGCTTCTGTGGCCAACACAGAGGTACAACACAGGAGTACAGGATGCTGCCTTGCAGCTAGCAGCGTTGTCCGCATCTACCAGCAGTGGCTTTCCAGGGTTCCAGGCTGGGGACCTTCCCAGCCCTTCCTGGAGATGCCACTGGGGATTGAACCTGGAACCTTCTGCATGCTGAAGGTCATCAAAGAAGTGGCACACATTGCACAAAAGAGTGAGTTGCTCAGTGATGGGTCTTGCTAGAAGGGGCCAGTAACTTCTGTAAAAGCTGACAGCTGCTGCAGGCACCTGGAGCCTTCTGAGGCTTCGCAAGGCTCTGACCCATAAAGTGTACTTTCTGCTAATTAATGGGAAATAAAGTTACTGTGTGACTTACTACAGTACATATCTTTTAGGGGAAATACTATTTTCAAAAAAAAGAGAAGTTAAATGTGACAAGAAGCCTATTTGTTTTAATCCAGTGATGACCAAGACAATTTGACATTGTTGCCCTGCGCCAGGTGGAAAGCAGCCCAAATTCTCTCTTAAGCCTGAACTGGCCGTGGCAGCATTCCAAATACATTTATCCCCTTGAGTCTTCATATTTCACTGAAACCTCCGCCTTCAACTGACTGGGTGTGAGAAAATGTTGTAGCATGTTAAAAGGACAAATCATTGGGGACTTCCATAAAGCGTATCTCCTTTCTGCAACTTAAGAGCTGAAACCAGGAGCTGAAGGATATTAGCAGCCACCATGCTTAAGGGTCAGAAACTTGGCTTTGTGACTTTAGCCCAACCTCCCCCAATCCAGTGCTCCCCAGATGTTTTGGATTGCAACTCCCATCAGCAAGGATGGATGTTGTAGGCCAACGCATCAGGAGGGTACCAGGAGGCCAGGAGGAAAGAAGTGGAGTTGCCAACTGACCAAAAACAAAACAGCCTAGCCAGAACATGAGAAAAGGAGAAGAGCCCTTTAGCTGGATCAGTCCACCATCCTGTTCTCACAGTAGCTAACTAGGTGCACCAATGGGAAACCCACAAAGCAAGACATGAGCAAGCACAACTGATGTTTCTGTAGTGCCTGCCCTTAGCTAATATGGCCTCTCTCCCTCTCTTCATGCCAGCTCTTTGGCACATAGAGGAAAAGTGGGCACAATCGCAGGAGCATAAGAAGAGGCCTGCAGCTGGAACAGGCCAAAGGTCAATCTAGCCCAGGACTGTTTTCAGAGTGGCCAACCAGATACCTATTATGGGAAGCCTTTTAAAAAAAAAGCAGGGCCTGAGCCCAATTTCACTCTCCTTGCTGCTGATTCCCAGCAACTGGTATTCAGAGGCATTAGCCATCGTGGCTAGTTGCCATCAATAACCGTCTCCTCCATGAACTTGTCTATATTACTCCTTTAAAACCATCCAGATAGTGGCCATCACTGCCTGTTGGAGGAGTGAATTACATGGTTTAACTTTTTTTAAAGCTGTAACAATTGTGCAGACATCATGATCCAAAGGCTTCTGATGAACTCACTTAGTTCTGTGAGAGGCCCAAGGGTCGGAGCAGGACCTGCTAAAAGTTAACAGGGTTTCCCATCTGTTCAACCCACCCCCTCCAAACACACCACAATCACCGCTGGGCGTAGGTGCACACCACAGCAGGCACAGAGCCTTGCTCTTTAAGGTATACACATTTTAATCCTGCCTTTCTTCCGACATGGAACACAGAGAGGCGTACCAAAGTTATCAGGCCTGGTCTGCTATCCAGGCACTAACCAGACCCAGCCCTGCTTAGCTTCTGCAAGGAGATTGCTAGAGATGAAGCAGAATCCCAGCTGGATCCAGATTTCCAAGCGAAGAAACTTAATGTGCATCTCCCAGGCTAATGCACACATTGGAAGCCTTTGGATTTTGCACCTCACTGAGTTTACTTACGTCCCATTTTATTTCAGAGTAGGAATCAGTCTGGATTCAACACATAAAGAAGGGTGCAACTCTTTTTATTTGTATGCCGGTTTCATCAGCTGATTATTCAAATTAAAATCCTGCAATTAATTAAGATTACAATCTGCTGCACAATTAATTGGGAGACAGTTCCATGGAACACAGTGGGGCTTACTCTGAGTAAACTTGCAAAAGAGCGGCTTGGTTGTTTTCCAATGCATGCTATCCCAGGAGGCCTTCCAAATGAACCTTCGGAGAAAGCAGGGGTCACGTCAGGCCACAAGATTGCTCTAATCAGCGGACAGTCCTACTAATTGGCCTTTTGAATGTCTTCCAGCTTTCTCCTCTGATTTTGGAGCAGGAGGAGCAAACCAACCCCTTTTACGTGGAAAGGAGACAAACGCTAAAGTAAGCCCACATGTTTCAGACCCCTTTCTGATTTCCTAGCAACGCAAGCTCAAAACAGCAAATTGGCCAAGGCCTCTAGCATGTGGATTACGGCTCCATTGGGGTGGGGGGCGGTTGAAACTCCATAACGCAGTAGAGGCTCCCTGGTGGAAGGGATGGAGAAGTCAGGCTTCCAGATTCAAATTGTCAAGGACGTGTCAAGAGTCCAAAACACTGTTTAGTTTTAATACAGTAATAGTTCTTCTTGTCATGTGGAAATTATTTGCATTTTCCTCTAACCAAAACTACAGTTAACCCATGGTTGCTCCTAAACAAAAAGAAATGAAGCGCTTTGAGACAGGCTGTGTAAGCTGCAAAGAGCCTGGGGTTTGCACTTCCCAAATATCGCAGTGTGTTCTGACGGGTATGAATTGCCATCTAGTGGTGCCAAAAGGCAATGCCTTCCTTAAGGCTGGAGACGGACACCACGTATCTACAATGGTACCTCGGTTTATGAACACAATTGGTTCCGGAAGTCTGTTCATAAACTGAAGCGTTCATAAACTGAAGCGAACTGTCCCATTGGAAGTAATGGAAAGTGAATTAATCCGTTCCAGATGGGTCCGCGACGTTCGTAAACCGAAAATCCGTAAACCGAGGTGTTCATAAACCGAGGTTCTACTGTATACACAAAAAGAGGAATGTAAGTTGAGTGGTAAATGTGCATAACAACTGGCCATTGTGCCCATTCCGCAGGCCTCATGGAGAACGTGCATATAGTGCATCCACGGAGAGGGAAATGTGCATATTTCCCAGTCACTTTACATAATCCCCAACAGGCTTTGGGGGATGTTCATATCTCAATGGAATTCTGCACATTCTCTGGTCCTTATGCAGAATTCCCAGCTACAGATGGGGCTCGCTGTTTGCCTGTGCTCTTTTGGTGCTCACATCACAGGTTTTGCCATGCTGGCTTGGGTCACTCCAAAACAGTGCTCACTTGGCCTGTCACAAAAATGCCTTTTGTAATCTTGTCTCTGTTGTCAAGCTTTGAGCTCCCAAGCTTGAATAAGTCACCACTGATCTGTCTTCTCATGTACCAAACTCAAGAGAATTCAGCTCTTGATGGGGAAAGGGTTGCCCATTCCTGCTCTCAATGCTGTGACCTGCCAACATCTAGGACTGGATGTTGGCAGGTCAGAAGCATAGACTGTCTGTATCATCCAAATTACAGCCAGGGGACATCTGACTTAAAAGCATAGCAGGCCCACATTCACACACACAGCCCTGCGGCTGCAACCAGCTCAGGCAGAAGGCCAGAGTGGGGTGATGCAAATCACTGTATATATTCTTTCTCTAAAATAAGCATTTTAGTTTGCTTTCCAATGCATTTCCCCTATAATATGCATTTTACATGAACCAATATTGCAGAATTTGGAGAAGTGTCTAATCTGATTGAATGAAGTCACTCAGGCTGTCTTTAGAAATTTGTCAAAAACAGAGATTGGCATAATTTTTCCCCCAGTTCATGCATCTTTGTTTATCTGTCTATTGTTTTCATTGATGCTGAATTTTAACAACAGCAGGTTTCATAAAAATCTATCTATCTGTCTGAACCATTCTTGCCTGCCGGTGTTTGGAGCATTCACTTAGTAATGCAACTACTTAACATGGCCTGGGGAAAGTGGGTAGAGTCGAGTTTTTCTCCCTCTCGCTTAAAACTAGAAGTTGTAGGTGTCGAATGAAGCTGAAGGTTAGAAATTCAGGAAAGACAGAAGGAAGGACTTTTTCACACAGAGGTAAACTATGGAACTATGGAGACAGTGATGGACTGCAACTTGGATGGCTTTAAAAGAGGATCAGATAGATCCATGGAGGAGAGAGCTATTAGCCATGATGGCTCTGCTCTGCTTCTGAATACCTGTTGTTGGGAACCCCAGGAGGGGAGAGGGCTCTTGTGCTCAGGTCCTGCCTGCAGGTTTCCCATTGGGGAGTTTGTGTGGCCCCTGTGAGAACAAGATGCTGGCTCCCTTTGGCCTGATCCAGCATGCTCTTCTTAAGTTCTAACATGGTTTCTTAAAGTTGGTGAGAATGAGGTTCTACTCAAGGATGCGTCCATTTTTATACTTGTTCGTTTTCAATGGCCTCCCATTCATAAAATTCCTGCTCTCATTCAGCTCCATCCTTGAATTACATTGGTGGTATTGATAAGTGTTTCCGTTGTGCACTGAGAAACAGTCGATTCCTGCATTGCAGGGGGTTGGACTAGAATCAAGGGTCAGCAAACTTTTTCAGCTTTTTTTTCCCACTGTCCCTCAGACCTTGTGGGGGGCAGGATGAATGAATTCCTATGCCCCACAAGTAACCCAGAGATGCATTTTAAATAAAAGGGCACATTCTACTCATGTAAAAACACGTTGATTCCCGGACCATCTACAGGCCGGATTGAGAAGGCTATTGGGTTGGATCTGGCCCCCGGGTCTTAGTTTGCCTATGCATGGGGTCCCTTCCGACTTCACAATTCTATGATTCTATGATAAGGCTTTTTTCCATTGTTAACAGAGAAGATAGGCAATGTGTATTCTTAAATGTTCACCCTTGGTTGTACTCAACCCACCTTTAAGTAGCCGAAGGGTCACTTAACTCTATTTATCTCAGCGGGTCTATTTTGAGCCTGACTTAATTGTATACGAGTTTCTAATTGGATCAACAAAAGTCCATTGTGAGGCCAGGCAATTGAAGTGATTGTCCTTACAAAGGATGGCTGCAAAAGAACATTAGATAAATTAATGGAGGATAAAGTTATCAATGGGTACTAATTATGATCACTTATATGCTACGGTACCTTCAGGATCAGAGGCCACACACTTTCAATGGAAAAATCAGGACAGATTATTTTTTAAAAAAAACAAACAAACTTCTTCACACAGTGCATAGTTAAACTATAGAACTCTCTCCCACGGGAGGCAGTTATGGCCACTAACTTGGATGGCTTTAAAAGAGGATCATGCAGATTCATGGAGGATACGACTAGCAATGGCTACTAACCACAATGGCTGGTTCTGCCTCCACTGGCAGTGTGCCTCTGAATAGCAGCTGCTGAGAATCACAAGTGGGGAGGGAGCTGCTAAGCTCAGGTGTTTCCCATTGGGACATCTGCTTGGCCACCATGAGAACAGGATTCCAGGCTAGATCCTCTGTGACCTGATCCAGAAGGGAGCTTCTGATGTTCTGAAGGTTCAATGGTGACTAATCATGATGTCTGTCAGATCAGAGACTGAACACTAGCTATTGGGGGCTATTGCGCTCACCCCCTCCTTATGGGCTTCCTGGAGGCATCTTGGTGGCCACTGTGAAGATGTGCAATCAGGACAATTGCCTGCAATACACTGAGATGCAGCTATCATTTTTGGAGTACAGAATAGCTTTCATCTATAAACGAGAAGCATATCTCTGCCTTTCCTGGAAGGAAATGATTTGAATCAAGCTTTCTGTGGATAAGCCCTTGCCAGAGGTGTGCAGCCACTTCAAAGACATGCCAGTTTGCTCCCAAGAAAACATTGCAATGGACTCTGGACTCTTACGTCAAAAGCAATCCCAGATTTAATCAGTTTGGTGATATAATGAATCACTTGATGCTGGAATTAATTGGGAAAAGTCAATCTTCATTGGTGAATTAAAGCTTTAGCCACAGCGCTTTGAAGGGCTTTTTCTCTGCCATCCATCCCTATCTGAAAATAGATCTTGCCATTTATTATTATTATTATTATTATTATTATTATTATTAGGTTGTTGTTGATGTTGTTGATGTTGTTGTTGTTTAAATCTTGAATTTTCCTCAGAATAGAACTCCAGAAGGCAGCTTCCAAAAATTAAACCCATACAGATAAAATACAAAAAGCTAAAATATATAAAAATCATCATTAAAAAGTAATTAAACTCTCATAAAATAATAATAATAATAATAATAATAATAATAATAATAATAATAATAAATTAAAATGCAGACTGCAAACAGAACAGCATTATTAAAAGCCCTTTCCTGAAACAAACAAACAAAACCAGTCAGTTGCCAAAGGCCTGTTGAAACAAAATATTCTGGCAGAAGGACAGCAAAGAGGGAGACACAGGTTCCTTCCATTTCTGGCTGCCAATGGCAAATACTTGACTCTGAATTGTAGCGTTGGAAGGGACTCTGGGGATCATCTAGTCCATCCCCCTGCAATGCAGGAATATGCAGCTGTCCCATACAGGGATCAAACTTGCAACCTGGGCATTATCAGCACCACACTCTGAT
Source organism: Zootoca vivipara (assembly GCF_963506605.1). Lineage (NCBI taxonomy): Eukaryota > Metazoa > Chordata > Lepidosauria > Squamata > Lacertidae > Zootoca > Zootoca vivipara. The sequence goes on along the minus strand of NC_083281.1, from coordinate 45,768,087 downwards.
TTTGTATTTGCACTGCTTCAGGTAATTGTGTCTGCCCTTAGGGTGTGTAAGCCACTATTTCTACATATATGCATTTAAAAGTTTGCTTGACACTTTATTTTACCATATAATTAAGTGTTTGTTTGTTTGTTTACAGTTGAAAAAGTGCTCCAGAGACATTTGTAACATTGCAGGGATAAGCCCATCAGTTCTGTGGATAGCTAGCTTCTGCTGCAAATGAACCTGAACTGGTTTCTCCTGATCTCAGTTTTAAGGAGGAATTATTACATGTCTGAACAAAATGTGCACTGCTCAGATTGCACATGTCTTTCTTTATGCACCTTTCACCCACCTATAAATGATTAGGTTTATCTGAAAGCAGCCCTGTTCAGGGAAGTTTTTAATGTCTGGTATTTTATTGTGTTTTTAGTATTCTGTTGGGAACCACCCAGAGTAGCTGGGGAAACCAGCCAGATGGGCGGGGTATAAATAAATATTATTATTATTATTATTATTATTATTATTATTATTAAAGTGGCAGTGGTGAAGGTTAGGATTATTTTATAGATTATAGTGAACATCCACCCCTGGGGACTGTCCAAAAGTTCCAAAGATGTATCAAGAATTTGACAACTACCTAAAAAGGGGGAGGGCTGTTCAGTCAGTCACAATAATTATTCCAGTTATTCAGCATCAACATGTGAATGCCCATAGTCATCAAATGTTGGGTCTTTACTGAGACTTTTTTTTTCTTATTTGACATGTTCCAGAACACATTCCTGGTGCAAGAAATCCCTCTGGGGCCCTACCCTGGATAAAGAGAGCTCAATGTTGTGTAATAGTTAGAGTGTAGGACTAGGACCTAGAATCATAGAGTTGGAAGAGACCACAAGGGCCATCCAGTCCAACCCCCCTGCCAAGCAGGAAACACCATCAAAGCATTCCTGACAGATGGCTGTCAAGCCTCTGCTTAAAGACCTCCAAAGAAGGAGACTCCACCACACTCCTTGGTAGCAAATTCCACTGCCAAACAGCTCTTACTGTCAGGAAGTTCTTCCTAATGTTTAGGTAGAATCTTCTTTCTTGTAGTTTGAATCCATTGCTCCGTGTCCGGAATGGGTGATATAGAAATGTAATAAATAAGTATTGGACAAGCACCTAACATGGAGAGGTGCTTCCTTCATTCCATATATGAGGGTGTGTGTGTTTCGAAACAGGGCAGCGTCCATTTTCAGCAGAGTCAAAAATGCCTTTCCTGGCATTTTCTGGTACTTGCAGAAATGTTTCCCTGATAATTAACATTGCTGTATTTTACTTTCTCTCAGTTACTGTGCCCACAGCAATAATGTTTGTAGTTACATGGTGAATTTTGGATGTAATGGAGATGTAAAAGATTTGGATTATTATAAAAGGTGCAGGAAGAAATGACTAACAATAGGACCCACAAAGGGGAGGGGAGAAGTCCAGGAGATTCTATGGAATCTTGTCTTTATGTTGTATGTTGGATAGGTGATTGTATAAATATAATAATAATAATGATGATGATGATGATGATGTGCCCACAGCAAGTGGCATCATTCTTTTCACTGTGTGCTTCCCATAATAGTTCTCAGGGAATATTCTCCCCTTTCCAACTCACCCCCCTCCTAAAATGATTATTATCAGCTGAACACTTGAAGAGGGATATAATTTAGCATGGCTCCATGGTCTTTAGTGCGACTGAGCTGAGCACACAGTGATGCAATTGTACCTGACATCGCCTTCAAACTATGTCACCACCACGGATACATTTCTGCCCTGCAGCAATCCTGGTCTGTGATATTATACAGAAGCAGAATAGCGTGACCTGGTCCAATTATGGCTGGGATCATATGTGAAAAGGGTGGGACTTCAGGATTCTTTTGTGTTTGTGACATCTGACTTGAGCAGCTGTTAATCCCCAGCATCTGGGGGTGGAAGTGACAATGGGCGAAGTCAAGACAAGGGATGAGCCAGGGTGGAGGACAAGAAGCAGCAGAGTGTAGGAGGGCATGGGGACAAAGTGGAAACAGAATCACATGGGGGCATCCTCTTGGCATCTTGGCGTGCAAAGAGATTGCCAGACAGACCCCCAGGATAAACTGTATGCTGACCCCCCTCTTTGCTTAAGAGAATTGTGCCCTTTTTAGCAACCAGGAGGTAGAATCTATAGTGGTGGTTCCCAAACTTTTGTAGGGCTATTCCCCCTGTGGTCATTGTTTGTTTGTTTGTTTGTTTGTTTGTTTGTTTGTTTGTTTCCTATACCGCCCTATATACCCGAAAGTCTCATTCTTGGTCCCTACCCAACCGTATAAAAAGCAATCTTCAGAACAGCGGTTTGCACAACCCACTCAGGAAGATAATGACACAATGCCTTGCAGAACAGTAACAATCGGTTGCACATTTATCCAAAATCCAATGAAAGCTATTTGGTTTAAGTCATTTATTCATCAAAATTGATTAACTTGATCCAGTGATAAAGGTAAAGAGACCCCTGACCATTAGGTCCAGTCGTGACCGACTCTGGGGTTGCGGCACTCATCTCACGTTACTGGCCGAGGGAGTCGGCGTACAGCTTCCGGGTCATGTGGCCAACATGACAAAGCCGCTTCTGGCGAACCAGAGCAGCACATGGAAACACCGTTTACCTTCCCGCTGTAGCAGTACCTATTTATCTACTTGCACTTTGACGTGCTTTCAAACTGCTAGGTTGGCAGGAGCTGGGACCAAGCAATAGGAGCTCTGGTCTATAGCATATGTCCTCCTATGCTGGAGTTCAGCGGCTGACACTTGGCCCCTTATTGACCAAATTACCAGGATGGTCAGTTCAGTTTTATGTTAAATGGTCAGTTCAGTTTTATGTTAAATACCACTGATAGAAGATAAAAACCCAAGAATCTCGCTGGCAGTGGCTGAGAGCACAAGAGAACGGCTCACCACGTGAAAATGGGATGAGCATCATCACAGACTAACCCAATATTATTGTAGTGTTAATATGATGGCTCTGACGTTGCACATTCTGTTTTGCTCTGAGATTCTTGCATACTGCATGCTGCTGATTTTTGGTCTATTGGCTGATTGGATGGTTGGCTTCAGGCTCCACACCAGCTTTAGAACGTGCAAAGTTTCCCCTTCCTTGACCCAGAATGCACATACAGATGACAAGCAAGACAAGTTGCGTGTGAGGAAGCCTCCCAGCTGGCCGTTGCAAGGAACAGGCCAGCAGGCCTGCCCAGGACTAAGGCCAGCAAACTGGGAAGCACCTTTGCAAGCTCTTGGGAGCAAGAAAGGGTTCCAGCTGGGGTGACCAAAAAAGAAGACACCAAATTGCTGAAACTTTGTATATGTGATTTATATGATAAAGGCATTGCTATGATTTAAATAGAATTACAATACATCAGAAAACCTTTTTTTTTTTTGTAACCATCTGTCTCGGGAGACAATGGAGGAACATGCTTTTGGGAATGAAGTCAAATCATTGGAGAGTTACAGCACTTGCTGTGGCTGTAGAGACCGATATGGGAGAGACATGTTTTGTTGCAGGTGGGGCAGATGAAGGTGTCCTGTTGTGCTGCTGCAGATGCACCATGGCGTTTCTACCCTCTACACTCCTCCCAGTGGTCATTCCTCCTCTGGTCACTGCTGTGGATGCACAACTTGAGTGTCTCTTTAGGCACTGCGGTCATCTGCAAGGGATAGCCACGGGGTTGATGTTGTTAGCCTCCATGTCTCCTTTACAAACATCTTTGTAATGCAGAGTTGGTCTGCCAACTGGCCTGGTGCCTGAAGCCAGCTCCCCATAGAGCCATCCTTGGAGACCCTGCCATCTTCCATTCTGTGTACATGACCAAGCCAGTATACAACGTCACTGAGACAGGAGTGCAAACATGCTGGGAATGTGGGCTTGGGAGAGCACGCCTTTGCTTGTGACTCTGTCCTGCCATGTGATGCCCAAAATCCAAGTCCTCCTTTAGGAACCCTAAGAAGGGAGAGCAAGGACCTTGAAGCCACATATCAACCGTTAGCAGAATGGACCTGGCTGCTAATGCACCACAAATGAATCGAACGCAAAATCCATTGGCCACCATCTACCTTAAGCATGTCTCAAACAAGTCGTGTTGAAAGGAAGGCGGCAACATCCATGCACAGCACATGCCCTGGGGGAAGTGAAGGCACTCTGGCTAGAGAGTGCCTGTTTTCCAAAGCTCAGCATTGCATGCAGCCATTTTGAAGGCCTTCAAGTCAATGTTGCAAGTCAATTGCAAAAGAGTTGCAGCACTCTCGTGTCATCCACTGTCATATATCATCAACGGTGTTCCCAAATGTGCCGTGATTGCAGCATTCGTTTTGCTGACAATGCAGCGAAATGCCAAATATGGCTCTCTTGGGTGAGCGGGTTGCCATTCAGACTCGGTCAGTTTTTGTAGCTCCTGCTGCCTTTCCTGCTAGCGGTGAATAAGTTGGTGCTTTCACAAAACACATCACAACCTGATCATCATTTCAAACCCAAATGCCCAAGTATTTAGAGCTGGAGGTTCTTTGGAGCCTGGGGGACAGCCCTAGCATCTTCCAATTCAGCCTCTTTCTGTAAGCAATGCTCAAGGTTCCCTTTGAGCTCCATGGCAGCCTGAACTGTAATGTGGGTGATCATGCAACAGAGGCTCAGTTGGAAACTGGTGGGCAGACCAGTACAGAGCTGGTTTTACTGCTGTAGCAATTTCTGGGTACATGCCTTTGCTCATCTGCACGGTGCAATCGAGAGCGTTGAGAAAGAGTACTCTCCCTCATTCCAGATTAGCATCGAAAGGAAATTACTCTATTAATAAAAGAGACGGGAGGAGAAAGAGAGAGTATAAATGGATGGATTCACCAGTGTCTGGCCCACTCATAAAGTAGGGGCAAGCAGTCACCCTTGCCACTGGTGAAGCTGCACCAGCACTGGCATCAATTTCGGGAGGAATCTCACAGTGTGAGATCTTACTGGAAATCGGTCCTTATGCTAGCGCTGCTTCTGTGCCAGCAGAGAGTGTTGTCAGAGGCTGGGCCAACCATGGGGGCAGGTGGTGCAGCAGAGCAGAGCAACATTTCCCTTTTTGCCTCAAGCGATGCCCCTGTGGTTCACACACAGGGTATGATGGGTAGCATCTAGGACAGCATGCAGATCAGAACAATATGATAACATGTATTGGAGTCCTCAAGTGAGAGTAAAATAAGCCGCACCTGAGCCAGTTATAGGGCATGTAGCAATATCACAAAAAATGGGATCCTGTAACACAGGTGTGGCCAACTCCCAAGAGACTGCGATCTAATCAGAGTTAAAAACTGGCAGTGATCTACCCCCTTTTTGGGGATTGTCTGCAGCGAATAGCAGGCAGGCACTTTCGTTGTATGATTTTTGACACCTGCTAAAAACTTTAGGCAAGCCAACCCAGTCATATAATTTTGTGTGTGTACACACACACACAACAAAGCGGTTTATTTCATCTATATTTTGATCATTTTGTTGAGTCTATAATGTCTATTTTTATTGCTATTTCTAATGAATATTTTACACCATTTTATGTAAACCGCTTGGCTATATTTTTCAAGTGGTACATGAATCTACCTAAATAAATAGCACTCCCAGCATCCATAGCATGGCATGCTGTCATTCTTTGAAAGCACATAAGCAGCATAGAATTGTACTTTTTGGAAATATCCACTTTTTCTTTCCTTTCCTTTTCTTTCATTTCTTAAAGTAAGTTACTAGCTTTTGGTTGTGTGGGTGGCAGGTGCTGAAATCTCAGAAGCCAGGAAGGTGGGTGGAAGAGATTCCCAGAGGTTTCTAGCAACTGTTGGCAGGCTCCAGTGCCTTCTGCCTCTCTAGAAATAACAAAAATTACGCAAAGGAGTGAAAATGGTAGGACACATGAAGTAAACAATGCAGATGTGTTCCAATTTGCATGATGAATGCAGGCTGTGGAATCCAGCTTTTCTTGGTGCTGAATTTGGATTGTCTAGGAACACTGATTTTATTTTAATTTAATTTAATTAATATACAGTACACACAGCTGCCACCGCCACGTGGGCAGTTTTTTGGGCTTGCCAATGTCTTACCCTTCTAAATGTCTTTTCAAGAGCTTAGGTTAATTGGAAAGTGCCTAGTATCCTTATTAGATGTATGAATATGCTGATTTGTGCACCAAAATGAGTGGCCCTCAGTGAAGGGTCTAGTCATGGCCACTCAGGTGCCCCATAAATTGTCCCCTCATCTCTTCCCATTTTTGTGGGCTGAATATTTCTTCTTCTTGCTTCCCCATCTTGCAAGCTCTGAATGTGGACACAACATGGAGAAGTTTGAGTTTTTGGTGGGTGAGGGGAGGAGAAGGGCATATTAGAGGGCCGCTGACAACGGTGTAGCAGTCCAGGGTTGTGGCGGAGGGTCAAAGACCCATTACTATTGTCAGGAGTATGGGCAGGAGTCAGGCTCTGGGGCCAGTAGTGCTTTGCAGGACTGGGGCCTGCCTCAGCTTGTGCTGGAGAAGCAAGGAGTGGCCACTCAGGTGAAGACCTCAGCTTGTGCTGGAGAGGCAAGGAGTGGTCACTCAGGTGAGGCCACTTGATACCTCACTGCACCTGGTGGCAGGAGCTGGGAGGGATAAAAGCTCGGCATTTCCCTTCAGCTCTTTGCCACAGCAACGCTATCCCTGCCTGGTTGCCTCTGGCTCCTTGGACCCTTGCCTTGCCGATGCCTTGTTCCTCAACCCTTGGACCCTCGCCTTGCCAACTCCTTGCTCCTCGACCCTGGGACCTTTGCCTTGCCGACGTCTTGCTCCTCGACTCCCAGACCTTCACCTCTGCCTTGCTCCTTGACCCTGCGACTGCCTGCTGCTGGACCATCAGTCATGCACCTGTTCCTGCTTCTACATCACCATTTTGCCTCTGGTCCTGACGTCCTCAGTCAGGGCTTAAACCGCCTGCGACCGGACCGTGACAACTATTTTTACAGCAGGGTCTCGGCACGGTCCCTGTTTCCAGCATCCTGATTTGCCCAATCAGCATGAAATGAGAAGTGCGCCATCTTGTTCTTTACCTCAGGCCTGAGGTTCTGAGCAAGCAAGATCCATTTCTACTATTTTGTTTTTTGCCAGGCAAAAAGTACATCTATGTTCCTCCCAGATTCAGATAACATTTTGACCTCTACCTATTGACTCCTCAGAAGAGGCAAAGGGAGAGAGGAGGAGGAGGGGCAGCCTTTTACAGCACAACCTTTATTGCCTGGTGCAGACAGTCTGAAAAGTCAACAAAATAGGGTGTGTGAAGCGCACACAGTTTTGCCATCATAATTGCCCCATTATTTAAAATTATTGAATAATTATTGCACAGCCCTGCTGCAAACACCTCTCTTGCTGAAGCCAAAGATTTTGACTCAGAGGGCCGATCCTGTCTGTGTTCAGGACCAAATACAGAACTGGTTCTGTTTCAAAGTGCTACTTTGACAGCCTGCACAATCATGGGGGTTCTGTTTGTTTGTTTGTTTGTTTGTTTAAAGACATTTCAGCCCTTTTTCATGAGAAAAAGCAGGGTTGCAGAACCTTTTTTGCTACCACAAACCCATATTGATAATCTGCTGGGGAGTTCACAGGCTGGGGGTGGTGGGTGAAGTTAGGGGGCAAATTCAATATAGTTTGCATTTAATGGCAAAGCTATCAAATTCAAAGTTTAGTAAGCAAAATGTAATACAGCCACTCTTTCAAAATTTGCATTTATCTGGATATTGCAATGCAGATTATTATTAAGTTTTTTGTTCCTTTTTTTAGCCCCTTGGTTTTTTGGTTGCCAAGGAGCTCCAAGTGGCATACATGGTTCTTCCCCTCCTCATTTAGTCTCCACAACAACCCTGTGAGGTAGATCAGTGTGGCAGAAGACCGTGGCAGGGTCCCAGGTTACCCCATAAGCTTCATGGCTGGGTGGGGATTCGAACCCTGGTCTTCCAGGTCCTAGTCCAACACTTTAACTACTACACTACACTGCCTCTCCAACCAATGTTTACAAAAATGCTTATATTAGGGGTGTTGCACATGAAAATTAATATATTAGTGAAAATAACATACTAAAACACATTATATCAGGCATCCCCAAACTGCAGCCCTCCAGATGTTTTGACCTACAACTCCCATGATCCCTAGCTAACAGGACCAGTGGTCGGGGAAGATGGGAATTGTAGTCCAAAACATCTGGAGGGCTGAAATTTGGGGATGCCTGCATTATATCAAAAAATAGGATAAATTCACACTAGAATGCTGATGAAATTTTAGGAGTAGTTTTTTTAAAATGCAAATTGGTGCAGAAATGTGGAGAACTGAATTTAAGATTGGTTGGGCTCAGAAACTGAAGCCAGTACTAAGTGAATCCAGGAGTGTTGGGTGTAAATGTAAACCCAGTAAACCAGGGGTAAGCAACCTTTTTATACCTACCACCCACTAATGCATCTTTCTTGATGGTAAAATTTCCTTACCGCCCACCAGTGCTCAATGGAAGGAGGATTCAGCTTGTGCCAGAGAGCCCCCTACCGCCCACCTAGAATCCTGAAACGCCCACTAGTGGGCAGTAGGGCTCAGGTTGACAACCCCTGCAGTAAACCATGGTTTGATAGGGAATGTAGGAAAAGGAACAAGATCTAAGTACAGTCGTACCTTGGAAGTCAAACGGAATCTGTTCTGGAAGTCCATTCGACTTCCAAAACGTTTGGAAACCAAAGCACGGCTTCTGATTGGCTGCAGGAAGCTCCTGCAGCCAATCAAAAGCTACGGAAGCCCCATCGGACATTCGGCTTCCAAAAGAACATTTGGAAATCGGAACACTCACCAATCGGGAACAAATTTGTTCAGGAGCCAAGGCGTTCAACTTCCAAGGTATGGCTGTATATTAGGAAAGCATATAAGACAAATGAGTAACAATTTGCTGGTGGCTGAAATGCTGCAATAATATAGAAAATATAAACAATTGCTACAGTTAAAGAAAATGATTCACTGTAAACAACTTTGGCATGAATTAGAACAGGTTGCAGTCAGGAATGATTCTGCTAAGTTTTGGGGTGGGGTTTAGTAGCACATAAATCTAAAGCTGAGGTGGATGTTCATAGTCTGGTTAGTAAACGGGAAGCCTTTTTTCTTTTCTTTTTACCCAAGCCTCCAATTACCAATTTCTTAACTCTGAGGTATATCCTTAGATTCCCAGAACGGAATGAAACTGATTTGTGGCCAGTGGTAACATCCTCAGAGGTCAAAACTCCAGAGGAAGACATACTGCCACCAGAGATGATTATTGAGAATGCTGACTGGTGGTTTCCAATGCTTGTCAAATTGTTCTATATATATATATAAATATATAAATACATATGGTAGGAGAAACCTCGTATTGTAGCAGATTCTCAAGGAAGAGGCTTAAATCTTCAAGTGCACCAACTTGATTTCAACTTGCCTGACAAATATGTAGCCTGGAACATAATTATCATTCCTATTTCACACTCCAAATTTTATGATAATTTTTTGTGACTAAAAAAAGTTCAAATAAAAAGTGTTATTTTAGATTGAAACACATTTAAAAAGTGCTTATCTCCTTCACTGGATGTTTTTAAGCAGAGATTGGATGGCTATCTGACATGAATTGCTTTAGTTGAGATTCCTACATGCAAGGGATTGGATTAAATGACCGTTGGTGTCCCAACTCTAAGATTCTATGGTTTGTTGGTTTATTATATTTGTATACCACCCTTCATCTGTAGATCTCAGGGTGGTTCACAACATAAAAAGGCAGTTCACAACAAATCTATGAAAATGCTGTGCTCAATTGTTTGTTTTAAGGCATAGTGGATAGTTACAGAAGATATCAAAAATCACATTGCTGGAACATTTGCCTCACTACCACAGAGTTGTCTGAGGTTCGGCTAAACAAGATAGTTTTGACAAAGCATGGTTCCCATTCATATCTTTTGTAACCAAAAATAGTGTATTATGCAAATCTCCAATGACTATAGAGTGGGTACATGACTTCCCCCCGATGGATTCTCCTCTTGCCTGTTTCAAAATGCCCACTTCCTCAGCCAATTAACTTTCTTGTTGATGGCTCCTGATCTGATTTCTCTCTGAACCATCACTCCATATTTATTTCTTAATATTGAATACGTTACAAAAAAAACCTCCGTGCTTCACTCAGTCACAGAGTTATGGTTTCTTACTGTCTTTTTATTGATCTGTATATCTTATTCACTTTTTACAGCTGTATGTTCAAAAATCAATAAACATATGTTAAAACAATAAATGCAGATTGAAGTGGAAATGGGATGGGGCAGATTAATGAATTAGCCCATGGAAGACTGACACAGAGTGGAAATAGACCCACTATCTGCATCCCTTTTCCATAATACCTATTCCTCATAAAGCACCATGGTGTTTCCGGGGGGGGGGGGCTTTAATGGTCTATAAGTTTGGGTTTTCCACTTGTAGCATCATCTTCCCTCTAAGAAGTTCAGCATGCTGTTGCAATGGGAGAGAAATTTTTTGGAATACACACACACACAGAGAGAGAGAGAGAGAGACAGAGAGAGAGAGAGAGAGAGAGAGAGAGAGAGAGAGAGAGAGAGAGAGAGAGAGAGAGAGAGAGAGAGAGAGAGAGAGAGAGAGAGCTTATTTAATTACAATTAAGTGGTACAAAAATTCTGCGGGAGGGGGAAATGATTCAGTCTGCATTTAAAGATGGATCTATCTAATCTGCGCTTTCTGAAACAATATATGAACCCAAATATGCTGCTGTCTCAAAATTCACACGTCACCAGATTTTTCAATGCTGTTCTCCAGCCTAGTAATGTGTACAAAAATGACCGCTCCCCACATTAAACGGGGGGGGGCGACATTTGCATGGTCGTGCACAGCCCCCTGGATCACAGAGCAACTCCCTGGTAGTTCGGAACTGGCCACTACCTCCCCAGGCTGGATACCTGGGGTCTCCGCCTACCCCAGCCAATCGTCCAATCCTGCATGGGGAGGCGTTGCCAGGGGACTGGCCAGATAAGGGGAGGGACTGTCCAGATCACACAATACAATTTGAATCTTACCTGCAAAGCACCAGTCGGCTCCAGAGCTTCTCCAACCCTCCACTCCCTCATTTAAGTCTTATTTTGCAGGTTAATCTCTCTTTTCACAGGTACGCAGGCGCTGCTACGTCAGGGCCGCTGTTGAAGGGCCAGAAAGGAATTTCCCTACATTGGCAGGTTTCGCCTTTCCCATAGCAATATGTCACAACTTTGGCGGTTTCAGGCCTTGGGCAGAATCCTTTTGGTTATCTTCCTAAAGGGGGTGTGTGAGGCAGTGACCTTACCCCCGTTGTGGCATCAAGATCAGGGTTCCCCCGTTAAAGGGGTCTTGGGGGGAGGCATTGGCCATACACCGAGAGGTTGTCATTGCTCTCCCCCTCCAGCAATGGCAAACGGGGACGGGCTCTCCCTGCTTGAATATATGTTCTCCAGAGCCAGCACAACCCCCATACATTCTGAATAACCCTGAAGTCCCCCAGATCCCCGGCTGGGGACTGGGAAGGATAAACGCCCAAGGTCTCCCTACATCTGAATCTTAATAAAGTTGTGGCCAATTTTAATCCCATAACACATTGTCTTGAGTCATTATTCCACTCAGGGGTCGCCTTGGGTTTGGGGCACTCCGCCTGTCCATGCAATGTACATACTGGTGTAAAGGGTCCATAAAAATGCATATATTGAAAATAACATACAAAATTGCATTATTTGGGGGGGAATTGCTTTGTGAATAAATGCGCCTATTAGGCAAAATGCCCTACAAACATACATATTAGGAGCAATTTACGTTAAAATGCTGATGAATCATAATTCTGAGGGCTTTTAAGGGAAAAAAAAATGGCAAACTCTAGTGGAAATGAGGACAACTGAACCTAAGAGTGGAAAAGCGAGACACAAAGAGAAGCACAACATGGACAGATCTGCTGATCCCTAACCTGGTTTAACCTTATCCTCTCAGTGACCCTGTGAGCTAAGTTAGGGAGTTAGGGAGGGAGAAGTAGGCCCAAGATCACTGGGTGAGTTTTATGGCTGGGTGAGCATTTGAACCCACATCTCTGGTGAACCATTGCGCCACACTCACACACACAGGGCCTGTTGTGCACTCAGCTTTATAAAATCCTAACGCAACACTGTGACGCATTTTTAGTGGTTAGTAATGAACCACAAAGCCATCCTGGAATGGTAATCTCAAATGGATAATTTTATTTTTAAGGGTGTGGGTTTTACGATGTCCCATAGCTTTTACTTGAGTACATAACTCAGGTTTGAATTCAGATCAGTGAGTCATCTGGTTAATGAGGAGGAGGAGGAGAAGAAACAGCTTTGAGCACCCAGAGAAGCCTCTGAGGCCTTTTTCTCAGGATTCAGATAAGTATCTGGAGAGCAGCGCTAGTAGAAATGGAGTGTGTTTGCTCAGAAGATTGGGCCACATCATAAAAAGTTTCTACAGGTGGTTTTTACGAAGCTATTGCCTCCAAAGCTGGCCAAAAAGATGCTGACACCCAGATACCTTTGTGATGTTTTGGATGAAGCTATCATGCAGAGTCAAAAAGCCTAGTCCATCAAGTCAAGCATAGAGTCTTCTTTTGCAATCTGGCAACAGCTTTCCAGGGTCTGGGGAAGAGGTGGGCCAGTAGTAAGGATGGTGCTGTTCTCAAGGGCACCGGTAACACGAGAGACAAACCTCTGCTTGGCCAATGCATGGCTAAACCTCCTGTGTACAATTATGGGACAGTTTGGGAAGGAGGAGAAACGCAATCCAGGTCACATTTCAGGGTAACTTACCTAATTTGCAGTTTCGAAAACAACACACAAACCAAACCACAGCCATCCCTGGAAAGTAGCACTTCTCTGAATTTTGCAATGCAGCTCTCTAGGCAAGTAATGTTCCCAGAAATGCATGTCCTGGGGTACAGTGTACATAAAAATGCACAGATCGGTGAAAATAGCACCCAAATGCATTGTTATAGGGGAAACAGCTTTGAAGAAATGTGTATATCAGGCAAGACTGCCTACGTTTATATGTGCATGTTGAGAAATTTGCATTTCAATGCTGGTGGGTTTTCACGAGGATCTTTGGAGGGAAAATTCACAATCTGGTGTGGAAATGTGGAGAACTGAGCTCAAGACTGGGAAAATAATAATGGACAGATAGGCACATCCCTAAGCACAGTTCACTTCCTAATACAGTGGTACCTCTGGTTACGAACTTAATTCGTTCCGGAGGTCCGTTCTTAACCTGAAACCATTCTTAACCTGAGGTACCACTTCAGCTAATGGGGCCTCCCCCTGCCGCCGAGCTGCTGCCGCGCGATTTTTGTTCTCATCCTGAGGTAAAGTTCTTAACCCGAGGAACTACTTCCAGGTTAGCAGAGTCTGTAACCCAAAGTGTTTGTAACCCGTGGTACCACTGTAAATAATCTTCTTCCTGTAGGTGGTCCTGAATGCCCCCCTGGCATCACTGCTTACCTAGAGACACCAGAGACTAAGCCTGTGACATTTTCTGCACATAAAGCATGTGGTCTACTACTAAGCAGTGGCACCTTCACTTTGTGTACATTTCTTTAGCCCAGTGAAACTTGAGGACATGGGTTCTGGGAGAGGGGCTTGCAATCTTTGACAAAATTATCTGCATTCTTCCCAGGTCAAGGGAGCAGAAAAGGCTGTAGCATTTTTGGTTTCTTACTCCTGCATCCTTACCTATACCACTGCTAGCCTCAAATAAAGTTCACCCTCACTGCTCCACATCTGAGCATTTCCACCTGCATGAAATGCATAATTGAATTCTGATCATGCCTCTTGCTTGCATGGACAGAGGACAGAGAGGGTGTGGAGGCCATTCCACTGTGGGAAGGTAACATTGACAGCCATTGCTCTGCCCACTGTTGCCTCTGACTTTGCTCACCACCCCAGGCAGGTGGCCCCCAGAAGAATGCTCTGAGGAGAATGTGGCCCTTGCAGTTGCTGCACAATCCACAGTCTGAATCCCTCATGCAGCCCTGACCACCTCTTACTGGGGCCCTGAAGTCTCCCCTGTTCCTCCATCCCATCAGAGTTCTTTCCTTCCTGTTCGTTTCCTCCTTATTTTTTTCCTGTCTTTTAAATATGTTTCTTCCTCTTTTGATGTAGCTTTCAAAACATTTGGAAGGGGCAGTATTTTAAATAAATTGAAGTCCGTTTGTTTTTTACTTCTTTTCCTGGGGACAAGTAAGTCCCCCCCCTCCCAACCGCACCCTGCCAGCTGTCTGAGAACAAATTGTGGGGTTTCTGTCTTCTGTATGTGCATAGCACAGAGAAGTCAGAACATAACTAATTTTGCTTCTTTTCCAAAACAGGAGCTGTGTTGGTCTTCTGTCCTAAAAACATTGCTATGTATGTAGTTGAGAACATTCCCATCAAACCCTGCATAGGGCTGGCTTTCAAAGTAGAGGTGTGTGGGTGTGTGGGTGTGTGGGTGTGGGTGGGTGTGGGTGTGTGGGTGTGGGTGTGTGTGGGTGTGTGGGTGTGTGGGTGTGTGGGTGTGTGGGAGAGAGAGAGAGAGAGAGAGAGAGAGAGAGAGAGAGAGAGAGAGAGAGAGAGAGAGAGAGAGAGAATTCTAATACATGGTAGCTATGCTGGAAATGGAAGCAGAGCAGTCTTTATCCCAGGTTGGTTAATTCAAAAAAGAAATGATTGCCTCTGCCTCTGTCCATCAGCAACAGTGGACCACCCATTGCCAGCATATAGCCCCCTGGAGGAATGGAGCTCAGGTATAGTGTCCAGATCAATGGAAGTCATAGTCCTGATCTCTTTTGCCTTGGTCAGACAGACCCCACCTGGAGTCCTGTGTCCAGTTCTGGGCACCACTGTTTAAGAAGGATATTGACAGGCTGGAACATGTGCAAAGGAGGACAAGCAAGATGATAAAGGGTCTGGAAACCAAGCCTTATGAGGAACGGCTGAGGGATCTGGGAATGTTTGGCCTGCAGAAGCAGAAACTGAGAGGTGATATGAAACTCACCTTCAAATATCTCAAGGCCTGTGACATGGAAGATGAAGGCAGCTTGTTTTCTGCTGCTCAGGAGGATAGGACCCAAGCCAATGGGTGCATATGACAAGAAAGGAGAGTCTGACCACACATTAGGAATAACTTTCTGATGGAAAGAGTTGTTCAGCAGTGGATTGAATTACCTCGATAGATGGTGGACTGTCCTTCCTTGGAGGTTTTTAAAGAGAGGTTGAATGGCCACCTGTTTTTTTAGCTGTGATTCCTGCACTACAGGGGGTTGGACTAGATGACCCTCAGGATCCCTTCCAACTCCACAGTTCTATGATTCTATGATTTTTTTAAAAAAAAAATTCTAGGTTACCCACCCCTGCACATAATGAATGCTCTGATATACACACAGTTTTTTTTTGTTGGTGTTGGGATCAGGAAACCTTCCATGGGATCGCAGAAGCCTCACACACAGAAAAGCGCATGGCAGGGTTACTTGCAGGAACCATGTGTTGTGTGTATTGGATCCCTGCATCCTGCCTCTGCACAAGAAACACACACACACACACACTGCCAGGCCTTTGAGCTTCTTCCTAGTTCTTCAGCAATGCCCCTTGATCCCAGTGCCATTGCAGGTTCCAGCAGGGCCCCACTTCTGAAGACTTCTTGCGCTGGTATCAAGGAGAACATTTGCAACACTCGATCTGCATACAAGACGATGTTACTAAGAATTTGGATTTACGTAGTAATGTAACAAGAAAAGGAGTGGCTGCTGAGCTCTGTTTCGGAGGCTGTGTTCTAAGAAATGCCGTGTAATTGATAGATGATATCAATCTCACGCAAGGCACAACAGGGCTTCCAGCAATGTGGTCTAGGGTGGAGAAGGCAGATGATTAGGATTCTTCTAATCTGGAATCAACTCTAATGAAAACAGCTCCCAGTTGCCTAAATATCAGCTGTGTCCTGAGATACCCTCAGGATAGTCAACCCTTGCTGGTTCCTCCGCTTACAAACTCACTTTGAATGACAAAATGGACAGAAAGTCAGATCTGGATTCACACTAGAGTCCCTTGAGAAGACATTAGGTGGGGAACCCTTAGACCAGGCACCCCCAAACTGCGGCCCTCCAGATGTTTTGGCCTACAACTCCCATGATCCCTAGCTAACAGGACCAGTGGTCGGGGAAGATGGGAATTGTAGTCCAAAACATCTGGAGGGCCGAAGTTTGGGGATGCTTGCCTTAGACCATTATTAACTTGCCTCTAGGCACAGCAACTCCCCCCCCCCAAAAAAAAATGTCAAAAGAGAATACCAGTTTGCATAAAATTTGGGTATACTGTAGGTGCCAATTAACAAATGAGTACCATGTATTTTTTAAAAAAAACATAAATACTCTACAATAATCTCCCCATAATTGGGAGGACTGCAACCATAGAATCATAGAATCGTGGAGTTGGAAGGGACCCCAAGGGTCATCTAGTCCAGCCCTCTGCAATGCAGGAATCTCAGCTGAAGCATCCATGACAGATGACCGTCCAATCTCTGCTTAAAAAACCAAGGGTCTAAACTTGTTTATGGGCCCTTCTGCTTGTGTGCTGCCTGCTCAGTGCATTGTGTAGGTGACACTGAAGGACTCGTCAGGGTCCCTGCATTTCTCCCTTGTGGTGGCTCTTTATCTTTCAAATGGATCTTGGGCCTAACAGCCCTTCAGTTGGAGGGCTGTTCTCTCACTGCCTTTGAGATGGAGGACTGTTCTCTGTCAAGAAGGGCACATGGGCCCTGGGCAATGGATAGAGGATATAACATTGAAATGGCAGCATGGGAAAGATGGTGGAATGTAGATTAGAAAGTTACAACATGTTATGCGATAAAAGAAAACGATTTTTAAATGATGCAACTGGATGCTAGTAAACTTGGGAGAATATATAAGTCGGAATCAGATAGCTGCTGGATATACAAAGAAAAAGAAGGTACTTTTTTCCATATGTGGTGATCATGTAAGACAGCAAAAGCTTTCTGGGAAATGATTTATAATGAGTTGGAAAAAAATGTCGAAGATTACTTTTGTGAAAAAAAGCAGAAGCTTTTCTTTTAGGTATAATTGGTGGGGAAGTACCGGGTACCTACTGACCACAAAAAAAAAAATTGTTTATGTATGCTTCCAGGGCTACTTGAATGATTTATGCCCAAAGATGGGAGGAAGAAACAGTTCCCACTAAGGAAGATTGGAAATTATAATTAATGGAATATGCCGAAATGGCAAAACTCACCAGAAGAATAAGAAATCAAGAAGAGAGACTTTTTATTGAAAATTCATTGATTATTTGAGGACATATTGTAAACAAATTAAAACATTAGCAGGATAGATATAAACACGTGCAGTAAGAGGTAATTAAGGGTAGGAAAAGGGGGGAAACATAAATATATTTGAATTGGATATGCAGTAATAAAAATATATGAAATAAATAACCACAGAAAGGAGGGGAGGGAAGTCGGGGGGAGTAAATTGGAGTTGTAAAGACTTTGGGGGTTTTTTTTGGCTAAAATTATTGTAAAAGTTGAAAATGAAAAATAAGATTATAAAAAAGAAGGGCACATGGTCCATCTCCTTCCTTCAGAGCCACTGTCTCACCCATTGAGATCAGTGTTCAATGTTAGTGTTTAGTGATCAGTGTTTGGAAGTCATGTTAGAATTAGGGATGGATGAACTTAATCTTTTATTTTGCGTGGACAGGCGGAGTCCCCCAAACCCCAGGTGACCCCCGAGCGGAATAATGGCTCAAGACAAATTGCTATGGGATTGAAATTGGCCACAACTTAATTAAGATTCAGATGTAGGGAGACCTTGGCTCAGGGATTGGGTGTTTATCCTTCCCAGTCCCCAGCCAGGGATCTGGGGGACTTTAGGGTTATCCAGAATGTGTGGGGATTGGGCTGGCTCTGGAGAACATATGTTCAAGCAGGGAGAGCCCCCCCCCCCCATTCGCCATCGCTGGAGGGGGAGAGCAATGACAACCTTTTGGCGTATAGCCAATGCCTCCCCTCAAGACCCCTTTAACGGGGAACCCTGGTATCACCGCCACAAAGGGGGCGTGGGACACAGCTTCACACACACACACACCCCATTTAGGAAGATAGACTAAAGGATTCCGCCTAAGGCCTGAAACTGCCAAAGTTGTGACATTTTGCTACGGGAAAGGCGAAACCTGCCAATGCAGGAAAATTCCTTTCTGGCCCTTCAACAGCGACCTTGATGTAGCAGCGCCTGCGTACCTGTGGAGAAGAGGTTAACCTGCAAAAGAAGACTTAAATGAGGAGTGGAGGGTGGGAGAAGCTCTGGAGCTGACTGCCGCTTCCCAGGTAAGCTACACCTTCTGTTGTGTGGGCAGGGCGGTTCCTCCCCTTACCTGGCCGGTCCCCTGGCAACGCCTCCCCAGGCAGGATTGGGCGGTTGACTGAGGTAGGCGGTTGACTGAGGTACCCCAAGTATCCAGCCTGGGGAGGATGAAGCCAGTCTGAACTACCGGGAGCCGCACTGGGATCCAGGGGGCTGCGCGCGACCACGCAAAAGTTGCCCCCCATTTGATGTCGGGAGCGGTCATTTCAATGTGTATGTAGTATGTATGGTGTGTTAATTACTGGAGTGCCTTTTTGTTGATTGTTGCATATTATTTTGTTTTGTATTTGTTTTGTTATGTTATGTTTTTAAAATTAAAAAAGGAGAGAGAGAGAGATCAGTGTTCAATGGGAGCCTGCTCTGGGCATGGTGCTGACCAGTTGTGTATCCATGTGCCAAAGGCAAGGGCTCTAGCACCACGCAACAGCAGGAATGAAGAAAGACAGTTGCCCTGCATGCTGGAACTTGCTAGCCCTGCTCTCACTAAATCCTGCCTCTGGCTTTGGTGGGAAGCCAAACCCCATGGCAATTCACATGCACATCGCGTGCAAATCACGTGCAAATCACGTGCAAATGCAAACAATTGTAGTAATTTGTCTCGTTAAGATCTTCAACTCCTGCCTACCTAGCAGTTCGAAAGCACCTCAGAGTGCAAGCAGATAAATAGGTACTGCTCCGGTGGGAAGGTGAATGGCGTTTCCGTGTGCTGCTCTGGTTCACCAGAAGCGGCTTAGTCATGCTGGCTACATGACCCGGAAGCTGTCTGCGGACAAACACTGGCTCCCTCGGCCTATAGAGCGAGGTGAGCACACAACCCCAGAGTCGTCTGCGACTAGATCTAATGGTCAGGGATACCTGTACCTTTACCTGTACCTTTAAGATCTTCAACAGAACGTGAGGGAAAGAACAAAAGCCACCTTTGCGAACCTGGTATGCTTCAGATGTTTTGGACTACAATTCCCATCAGCCCCAGTACCATACGGTCATGCTAGGGTCTATACCTCTGGAGGGCGCCAGCTTAGTCAAGGCTGAATAAAAGAAACTAAGCAAAATGGGGAGAGGAGGCACCCAAAGAAGAGTCTGCTAACTCCTTTGCAGACAGCTTTCATTCCTTCTGAGTGGTCAGTTACAAATTGAGGTGATCAAGAATGGGGGAGATTCTGTAGGTATTTAAAGCCAGAGCCATCAATTTTGCTCTTTCTGAAACAATATGCTAACTGAAACACAGCCCTCCTTTGAAATGCAAACTTATCTGAATTTTGCACTTCAGTTCCCCAAACTATGTTTGCAAAAATGCACATGTTAGAGGAAAGTGTGAATTAAAAATGAAGATATTTGTAAAAAACAACACAGAGAAATGCATTGCATCAGAGGACACAGCTTGCAAAAACAAAACAAAACCCCTGTACGTTAGTCAACACTGCATACAGAAATGTGTTGATTAGGAAAAATTCACATGAAAATGCTGTTGAAATTTCATGAGGGAGGAAACCCCTCCAAATTTATCCAGAAATGTGGAGAACTGGATTCAAGTTTTGATAAATGAGAAACTGGGAAATCTAAATGCACAGGTCCTTGAAGTGCCTAGGAAGCTGAAATATAGCGCCTGAACCCTGGGCTGCTCTGCCCCTTTCCTCAAGCCTTGTTCTCACTGAAGGGGCCAAGCAATGTCTGTGCTGAACCTGCTCAGACTGCAGGTGGGGTCCCCTGTAGGATTTCCCCCACTGGAATAACTAAAAGTTGGTCCTATACCTAGAGACTTAACATGTCAGGGGGTAAGAAAGCTGGTCTGGAAGCAAAGCAAAGGGGGAGGAGGATTCAGACATGCGGCCCTGACACCCGAAGCAGTCCTGTGCAAATATCCACAGATTTCTCACATCAGTGAGACCCGGACCTCAGCACATTAGCTCAGAAAACAAGTGTGTATAAGTTTTATTGAGATCTCTCCTGAGATCTTCAAGCACCAGACCCTGATGTAAAGGAATCTTTATGAGAAATTCTTGTTCTGTTAATGCTGCCAACAATATTGATTGTCAGTTCTACCCTGTTTCCATTTGTGGTTTAGCGGCTTCTTCTAGGTGGACTATGTAATTAAAGCTGATATAATCTGTGTTTGCTGCTCAGTGTTTTTAAGACTGGGTATTCATGACAGTTGTACTGGCAGGATTCCACCAGGTTGTTCTTCCACCACAGCTGATTATTTGGCTCTCGCTACGGAGGGTTTCATTTGAGCAATCGGCTGAGCCGTGTTGCACAGTCAATGCTAGCAGTCCAGTTATAGCCACCAGTGGGAAGCAACCGCTCGAGGCAAATTGCACAACCCTCCAGGTGTACAAGAACTGTTGTCTACCAGTTGTTGGAGTCATCATGCAGTAGTTTCCCACAGGAAAAGCATCACAGATGTGAATTGGACGCAGGAAGACTCGGTCTGTGCCACTGTGCGCCTTCCATGTTTGTTTAGAGCAACAGGCACAATGAGTCCTAACAAACCTCCGATGAGCACAGCCTGTGTTGTTTGGGATCATGCTGTTAACATGAGGAGAACCTGCTGAATCAGGACAATGTGCTGCCTAGTCCAGCACTCTGTTCCCACAGTGGATATCAGATGCCCTAAAGAAACGTACAAGCAGGATCTAAATACAAGAGCCCTCTCCCCTCCTGTGTTTTCCAGCAACTGGTATTCGGAAGCATTAATGCTTCCAACCTTGAGGGAAGCGGTTGGCCCTGTGGTCTAAACCACTGAGCCTCTTGGGCTTGCCGATCAGAAGGTTGGTGGTTTGAATCCCCGCAATGGAGTGAGTTCCCGTTGCTCTGTCCCAGCTCCTGCCCACCTAGCAGTTCAAAAGCACACCAGTGCAAGTAGATAAATAGGTACTGCTGTGGCGGGAAAATAAACAGCATTTCCATGCACTCCGGCTTCCATCACAGTGTTCTGTTGCTCCAGAAGCAGTTTAGTCATGCTGGCCACATGACCCAGAAAGCTGAAGCGAAATGAACGCCACCCCCCATAGTCGCTTGGACTAGACTTAAACGTCCAGGAGCCTTTTACCTTAACCTAATGCTTCCAGCTGTGGAGGCAGAGCACAGACCTCCTGGCTTGTAGCTATCAATAGCCTTCTCCTCTCTGAATTTGTCTCAACCTCTTCTAAAGCCATCCATATTGGTAACCATCCCTACTGTTCTCCATACAGAAGATCCAGCCGCCTCACCTCACATCCAGACAGCTACTGTTCACAAGGCATTTGTCGCACCTGGTCTCTTGACACTGTGCTTTTCTTTCAGGGCAACCATGTTTTTGCAGCACTCAGACTGCAGAATGTTGTGATTCAAAAGCACAGAAAAGCAAAAGCAGCCCAAGGGGAGGGGGGAGCATTTTTAGGGGCCCAGTGGTACTCCATGTGATATAAGAGATGCACACCAAAAGCCTCGCGAAGAGACGAGGAATGGCTCCTCCGCTATGTGCTGCTCCCACTTTGGGTCATCATCAATAATCTAAGGACAACTCCCCCTACTCCAGATTGACATTTTGACTGCCACATCACAACTGACTTCTGGACTGCCATGCACGCTTACTGGTTCCAATCCATCTACAACAGTAATGCCCAAACTTCGTGAGATGACAGGAAGGAATATATGTTGTGGGAATTCAAATCATTAAATATAAACTATCAGCCCCAAAGGAGGAAGTTGCCCACAATGTCTCTGCATCTTTTCCTACCCCTTTCAATCAGTTTTCGGGTGAGGGGGGTAATTCTGTTGCATCTCTGCATTAACTGTGATTGGGTTTTTCAGTTACTCCCAGTGCAGAGATACGTCAGAATCACCTGCACCCAGAAGGAGCTGCCTGTTGCACCTCTGCATGCATCACCGCTCTGGACTTGCCTCCCTCCAGGGATGGGCCAAACCCTGCACAAAAAATCCATATATAAACACGTATCTATTTTGTAACAAGATTTGTATTCGTAAACATGTTTATCTAAAGGCATGCATTTCATCCTAAAATATGGCACTTTGTGAATCAAAATTCTCAAAGGGGTAGCTCATATGTCATGCCTATCTCTATTGACGCCATAGAATAATTCTAAAAAGAAATCAAAAGCATCTATATGTCCCACACAGACCACGGGATTAACTCCAAAATATAGTCATGATAAGGAGAACATTCAGTCCAAATCCAGTTCCCAGTTCATAAAACCATAATTGCAGGCATAAATTCTCAAGAAGCATTAAAAAAAAATCTCCATCTGGTTATGAATGTTCAGCTCTTATTCTTGATTCCCTTAGGCTAAGCCAATGAGGTTATCTGCTTTGTGGATTCTTCCCCACTAGTAGTTTAATCTCAAATTGCCATCACTTTTTCACAAACTTTTTATGGAGAAACCAGGCAAAGTTGTCAGCAACCTGTGTTGCATCCTAATGTTTTCAGCATTGTTCTCGTGTGTGTTTTTTCCCTGGGATCTGATTTGTGGTGTTTTCTAACATTTAAAAGTTAATTGTGTCTGTCATGGAATTCTACTCGGTATTGATCCAGAGCAGAACTCAAACGTATAGTTAGCGTAGTAAAAGCTTAAAACACGTTGCAGGATTCAAAAAGAACGGAAAAAAAGACCAGAGGCAATTACATTTCATCCAGCAGAGCTTTACTGCTACTGAAGGCAAATGAGCATAATGGCCACAAGTCCAATACATTCAGGATTGGTATTGTCCATAAGAAACAGACTTAACTTAAACTTACAATAACTTATAATAAGACTAAACTTTAACACTATATACAGAACACCACACCAGAAGGAAGAGAGTTAGAAAGAGAAACACAGGCTCCTTCTGGCCTTACTTTTATAGCCAGCATGAACTTGACAGAAGAGATAACAGAACCAGTTTATTTTATTATTATTATTATTATTATTATTATTATTTGATCAACTTTTCTTTTTCTTTTCTTTTCTTCTTTTAAATAACAGAACCAGTTTAAACCAGTTATACTCAGCTACTCTGAAGGTATAACTGAAACATCATGAACCTTCTGCTTGTTTCTTTCACACAGAGAAGCTTCCCAAACCCTCTTGATTTAAGTACTGCAGAGTAGGAAAGATCTCTACATGATCAATGCTTTCTGTATTAAGAAATGCAAACTGACAGTGTCAACCACCGTGTTCACGGGCAAAGCACTATTGAGGCTTTTCAGAGCTCTTGTGCCTTTAATTAAAAGTCTACTGTTTGCTAATTCTGCCCCATTTATTGCTTCTGGTCAAATGTAGCAGAGAAAGCCTGGGGGGAAGCCTGTTAATTGCACACTGCCTGCTCCTGGTTTGTGCTCTCTTGTTTCTTTTTATTTATTAAGAATATTAAATTTTATTTATTAATAACCTTCCCACCTTCCCAAAGCAGTCCAGGGTGGCAAACAACAAAAAAAGTATGTAAAACATCTTATTTCCTTTCATTGGGTTTTCTGTTTTTCTTGTATAGCAAACTTTTAGTTTTCATTATAAAAAGAAAAATGAATAAAATGAATAAAAACACCCCAGTAATTAACGGCTCCCACTGTGTGGGAAGAGGAGCTGACAATAAGGGGCAATTAAGAGAGGCTACTGAGGGAGAGCATGGCAAGCTATTCATCACCTGCAATCCTGTCATGTTCAACATGAAGCAATAAAAAGCAGAACTGCTTAAGAGGAAGCATTTAATTAATGTTGGCAAGGGGCCTTGTATTCAACATCCTATGCCCCTTCTCAAATTTCTGTAGCTCTTCATATACAGTGGTACCTCTACTTACGAATTTAATGCGTTCCGAACGCACATTTGTAAGTCGAAAAAATTTGTAAGTCAAATCCCATAGGAATGCATTGGGAGAAAAAATTCGTAAGTCGAAGCAACCCTATCTAAAAATTCGTAAGTAGAAAAAAATCCTATCTAAACCGCATCCAAGATGGTGGACCGAGCTCCATTCGTAAGTAGAAACATTCGTAAGTAGAGTTATTCGTAAGTAGAGGTACCACTGTACTTCACACATCTCTTCTATCTTACATTTCCCCTGTCTGATACACCGTGGATACAATGAATGTTGGGTTGGCCAGAGTTTTCCTAGAATCTCAAACATAGACCTGGCCCGGCTCTCCATCCCATTTTCTTAAAAAAAAAAAAATAGCAGCACCTCTTTTCTTAAATTATCTGCTTTGAGACATTTATAATGGCAAAGTGTTTTAAGTGCTAGGTTTTCTGTTATGGTTTAATCTTTGAACTGAGTATCTCTCCAAAGATTTAGCAAGATCTTAGAAAGCCCTGAGAACTATTTCTGCTTTTGTGACTGCATGTTAAAAGGGGGGGGGGTCATAAAGATCATATCTATATAGAGCAGCTCTGTGAGGGAAGCCAAATGCGTGGAATTGCTGACTGAGAAACTACCGAACATCTGCTAAACTT
The DNA here is from genome assembly GCF_963506605.1 of Zootoca vivipara. Taxonomy (NCBI): domain Eukaryota; kingdom Metazoa; phylum Chordata; class Lepidosauria; order Squamata; family Lacertidae; genus Zootoca; species Zootoca vivipara. Next base: position 45,743,226 of record NC_083281.1, on the reverse strand, counting down.
AAATGAACTTGTTCCTAATTCAGACATTTTAGACAAAAGAGCGAACTGAGCTCCACTTCCTGCTGTTTAATACACAATTGCTTTGAATTTTCCTCTTAAATTGAATTCCCCTTCTATAAAGTCTACCATATGGTGTGTGGATTGATCAGAGGCCTTGGGTCCTTCCCAGTTCCTGCTCTGCTACAGGGGAAAGTTCAGCTTAAAAGAAAATAAGCTTCCAGGTGAGAGGTCACTGACTTGATCCACTTTCCCCGCCTCTTGGCCCTAGCCAGCATGACCAGGTGGTGAAAGCGAACTTCTGGTATTTGTCCTTCAAAGTTCTTGGGTGAATGCCTCACTGACTGAAGACAAATGTTTACAAGTTGAAAGAATTCAGGATGTCAGAACCCCAGAACCCCTTTTAAATTTTATGAAGTGCTGTGCATGCTTACAAAAGCAAAGCATTTTGGATAGTCTGTCTGTCTGTCTATCTGTCTATCATCTATCTGATTTTCTTGATATACAAAAGAGCGTGCATTGTCTCTTTCTTCAAGTTGTAGGGTCTTTTTTTACATTTAATGTGAGACATTATTGTTGTATGCAGAATAAGGTGATGGTTCAGGCCACTAGAATCTGAGCAAGCGTCTGAAACAACACCTAATATTAAATGCTGAGGAGTCTCCAAACTGCAGCATTAGAGTGCCATCTGCTGAGCTAGCAGAGAATGGCACCGGACTTCAGCATTAGATAGTCACTGCACATGAACCTACCATGATGCTCTCAGAATGGAAATGTAATGCTGACACTCACTCACTCACACACACACACACACACACACCATTGCAAATAATAAGCAATAGTTCATCTCGCTTTCAGGCCGAAAGAGCCGGTGTTTGTCCACAGACAGCTTTCCAGGTTATGTGGCCAGCATGACTAAACCGCTTCTGGCACAACGGAACACTATGACGGAAACCAGAGCGCACAGAAATGCTGTTTACCTTCCCGCCACAGCAGTACCTATTTATCTACTAGCGCTGGTGTGGTTTCGAACTGCTAGGTTGGCAGAAGCTAGAACAGAGCAACGGGAGCTCACCCCAGTCGGCCTTCCGATCGTAGGCCCAAGAGACTCAGTGGTTTAGACCACAGTGCCACCTGTGTCCCAGTGAGATGAGTGCCGCTCCCTATAGTCCAGGGGTCATTTATCTTTTACCAATAGGCAATAGAACGAAAGAACAATATTCCCATCTCTCTCCCCTCTCGCAACTGCAAGATGTCTATGACAAAAGTGTCTCTCACCAAATGTAACACGAACTGTGAAAAAGACTATGAATTGAAAGTGGAGACAATAGATGTACCTTCCCCTGTTTGTCTGTTTGCTTTGTAGCACAAAAAAACTGAATAAAAACTAATTTTTTATTTAAAAAAATTGAGATAAGGATGGAGCAAGATTGCTTTCTGCTCCTCCAGAGGGTAAGACCTGAAGCAATGGATTCAAATTACAAGAAAGGAGATCTCAACTAAATATTAGGATGGACTTTCAACAGTGGGACAGACTCTTAGGAGGTGATGGATTCGCCTTCATTGGAAGGCGAACAGAGGATGGGTGGCCATCTGTCAGCTATTCTTTAGCTGTGGTACCATTGCAGGCCTTTGGGGTCATCGCTTCCAACTTACAATTCTATGATTCTGCAATTGGAGCCAGCAACTGTAGAGCTGTAGAGCTCGGCAACAGCTAATCAGAGGAGGAGACCAGGTTAGCAGCAGTTCCAGACCAGCCAGCCAGCCTTTGAAAGGCCTCTGAATGCTGCTGAGACATCACTTCTCCTTCATAGGTTCCAGCCAACCCCTCCCACTGGGACTTGTCCATGGTCCTGACCGACTGTGCTTTGCTTTGCTCGGCCTGCTGTGATCCCACATAATCAATCTTGGCTCTGCCCTATCAGGCATAACTTGGCTCTCAGGGCATGACCCTGCCGCACACGCAGGCATACCCACCATTTCATTTTGGCTCTGTGGTATGTGTCGATCTCCAAGGAAATAACAGAACAGTCACCATCTCTCTGGAGGTCACAGATGTGGAAGGGAAACTGGACCTTGACTGGAACTTTCAGAGCAGGGGGTGTTGTGGGGAGATTCACCAGCACCTTCATATGTCAAAAGCTGAATTAGAAATAGATTCCTGCAAGGATCTGGACTGACCTGATCTCTTAAAAATAATGAGATGGCTAGGTGGTCTCCGGGGGCAGGAAGTTGCACAAGGAGAGTCCTTAGACTCTGGCATCCATGTCAGGGCCTTGGCTAATGGTTTCTAGGGGCAGGGGCAAGATCTCACAAGTCATCCTCTTAAGCACCCCGTATCATGAATTCCCCTAGGTGAGCATCAGAGGGCACAGCAAGAGTCGTCTGGTGAACTTGCAGCCCAGGGACAGAGTTGAGGTTCCAGAACTCAGCAGTAGGCAAGTTCCAGGATTCCCTGGGGTGCTTTCCAGAAGGTCCCTGAACTCCTGAGTCAACATCACCCTCAAGGGAGACGCCGCAAAACATTCAGGTTCCCCAAAATCATTGAGCTCAGAGGGCTACTGAGACAGTGGCTGACTTCTGCATTCTGCTCTGCCATAGCCCACCTTGCACTTGCAGGAGCAGTCTTCCTCCTTGAGTTTTCCATGGAGAGAAGGAATTTCTGTGTTTCAGTACAAAAAGTCCAGGGATTGCATTCCGGCCTGGCTCTCCAGAGAGGCACAGCAGGTGGGCAATCCCCGGATTGGCCTGATTTCCATGGAGGCTGCAGAGGCCATAGCAGGAGTAAGGCACCCCCTGCGAGAGATACTTCAGGGTGAAAGCAGATGTAAAATTCAGAGCAGGGCTGCTCATTCAGAAGCACTGGATAAGTTTCTAATATTTAATGTTTCTGAACGCTGGTATAATCCAGACTCGCGTCACTTCCGGACAACCTGTTTCTACAGCATTGCATCAAGCAACTGTTATCCCACATATTCCAATGCATTTCCTCATCATTTTCCTTATCCCCCTCCCCCCCCAAAAAAAAGTCTGTTTGTTTTTAGAAATGGCTTTGTTGCCCAAGAGCGCCAAATCCACTTCAATTGCATAACTTGAGTTTTGCTTCCATGTGACTGTCACTAATTTGTGGGTGAGATTCAATCTGTTTCGACACACCCCAAATATCCCCGTCCTAAATCCTCTCCTTGCCTTGAACAAATCCTGCAGCGTAATGACTGCCCTTTTTCATAGAAATGATATTTACACTTGCTGGGAAGCTGAATACGAGAGCTGTGAAAAGGGCTCTGGATGTTTTAGCCTGTGAACAAACACTGACCTTACTGTATTGCAGGCTCCCTTCAAAACGTTCGTTTATAGCATTCCCCCCCCCCCAAGCTGCTGAAAATGTCTGTGCTGTGTCCCAGGATCTTGAAACTAGAATTTGGGTCACGCTTGCATTGGAGAATGTAGGGCTTTGCTTTTACATAACCATGCTGGAGGCTGAAACTCTGAAAACAAATACAGGATGAAGATAAATATTGCATTCTTCACTGTGGTCACAGTGGATTCCTCAACCTCAGCATGAACCTGGCTTCCCAACTTGCCTTGCACATGTACAGGCCAGCAAGCTCAATACTGGATCAAACACCGGGGTTCCCCTTCTCCTATCAGTTCAGGCTGGTTGACTGATATATTATATTTAAATGGCATAAATAAATATAAATATACATGCACATACATTTATCCCTCTCCTTACCCTGGCTACACTTATTTTTTAAAACAGTTACAAAGCTACTCTGGGGTTGTGAGAAAAGAGTATTGGTTGGTAATCCCACAGACCATAGTCAATATGATGCTCATCTGCTGTGGTACAATGGGTCATTGTGTCTGGTTGTTAACCAGAAGGTTGGTGGTTCGAGTCCACCCAGGAATGACTGTGGGCAGGATTCCTGCATTGCAGGGGGTTGGACTGGATGATTTTTTGGATCCCTTCCAACACTACTGTTCTATGATTCTACCACGGCTGGCTCTGCGCCCCAGTATTCTGGAATCTTGCAAGCTCACATTTTTGCTTGTTTGAGGCTCTGTTCTTTCAGAATTTGCTCCAAAATGCTGAAATGTACATATAGGTGTTTTCCAGAACAGGGAAAGAAAGTACTTTTAACCTGATTCCTTCACACTTACATATCTTCAACCACAGCCTTCTGCAGGTTTTCCCCCATTTCATTTACACAAAGAGGAAAAGAAATGGGTACACTTAGCACAGAAAGAGAGGTTTTTCTTAATGACATGAAGAGGCTCATCTGTAAATGGACCGCTCATGTTGCAAGTGAAGTCAAGGCACAAACCTCACCTCTGACTTGGAAGAAACATCAAGTGCAAATGCCTCTCCCATAGTGGTCGTCCACAGCCGAAGCAAACTAGTAATGGGCAGGGATGGACTTGTGGATGCCCCAGTGCCCCACTGTCTGCCAGCAGAAGACTGTGAGGAAGCCAGAGTGGAAACAGAGTGACCACAACAACTGCTTCGGATGTAATGTGAACCCAATTTCTCTCTCTTTTCTTTTCCACAGCAGACACACACCCTTTGCCAAAGTGTGCAGAAATTGGTACAAGGGAAGAATCAGGAAGAAACCTGCAAGATCTGACCTCCAGATCAAACCCTTGTTCATAAAATGATGCATGATGCAGAGTTTCTTTCCCCCATTGCAGCACTTTTCATGCTAAACTTCACTTTCAGCAAACCTCGGCCTTATTCAGAAGATCCAACATATCTATAGACCCAAAGTATGGGGCATCTTCCTCCAGCACATGGCCCAAGTGGACCTGGCATGTAAAGAGATTTAAGCTCTCCGCCTTGCTTGAGGGGGCAAGGCTTGCTCGGCGTGGCAGCTCTGGGATGCTTGTGTGTGATTTTGCAGAGCCATCCAAGTTCCCACTTTGGGCAGAACAATATTAAAAAGGATGTGTCTCCCGAGAGTAATTTAGGCTGGATCAAGACCATGCACAAAGAACCAGATTTGTATTCAATAACTATTGTGGTTCATTCCCTTCCATCTCTGCAGATATTAATATATATCTATTTATTTAACAAGGCTTACATGCTGTTCGTTACCCCACAGGGATGCCCTTCTTTTCCCCTATATTATGTAACCTTGCCTTGGAGGCCATGAGAGATAGATGGAATTCAAATTGGTAAACAAGGGATTACGCAGGCTCTGTCTGCATAGAATGCTCTGCTCTCCCCCCCCCCATTTGATGGTGTTTGTTAAATGTTTCAGAAACCTCTCCATACTGGGAGTAGTGGTGGTGGAAATTGAGTCATCTCTACGGGGGCTGTTCCTCTGGTTCTTTCCCCTTTCAGCTGGCCCACTCACAGGAATCCCTCTTCCTTCAGGTATTTGAAGATTAGTTCCCTTCAGAATGCGTCAAGAAGATTAAATTCCTTATTGCCTCAAACCGAGGCAGGGCAAATGTGGAGACAGAATACCACCCTCAAAATTGCATTCCATTAGAATGTTTTCCGGAAACTAAGATACTTTAGTTTGTGTGCATACATCAGTTTTTGAGAGACCTTTCGTGGTGGTTGGGAGTTGATCACAGACAATTTGTTTATATGCCTGGTTTTCCACATATACATTTCTGCTCAAAGCACCTCACAGAAAATACATTGTCTACAATAACAGTTCATATAATCGTAATGATATCACTGCACATTAATTCTAACAATTAACAATTTCATAGAATCAAAGAATCGTGGGGTTGGAAGGGACCCTAGGGTCATCTAGTCCAACCCCCCGCAATGCAGGAATCACAACTAGAGAATCCCGACAGATGGCAATCCAACTTCTGCTTAAAAACCTCCAATGAAGGAAAGTCCACCACCTTCCAAGGAAGTCCATTCCACTGTCCAATGGCTGCTACCCTCAGAAAGTTCATCCTAATGTTTAGTCAGAATGCTTTCTCGTAATTGGTCCTCCCCTCTGGAGCAGGAGAAAACAAGCCTTCCATGTGACAGCTCTTTATATATTTGAAGGTGGGCTTACTCTGACCAACACCAGATACAGCTCTTGGGGTTTATCTGCATTATTGGTGCAAAACTTGTTTAGCATCCTGTTTGGTCTCCTCGGGGAACTTTGCAAATTGTTTTGCAGTGATGGTGGGGAGCTGGCTTCCTCTTAGGGCCCCTACCAAATTCCAAATTGTGGGATTGTCCGGGTCAGGCCATGACAGCTGACCCAGAATAAACCTGGCCTGACTTCCTCACGGTCTTTCCCTCAGGAATCAAGGCACCAGCATAGTCAGTTTCAGAGGACAATTCCTTCCATGCCTGGGCTCCATAGTTTCATTGTCCATATCAATATTTGGGCGATGTGGTTTGGTCAGAGGTGTTTGGGCCCAAAAAAGTGTGAAGACTAGGCAGCAAATCCACATAGGACCTACAAGTATATACTCCTATACAGTGGTACCTCCGGTTACAAACGCTTCAGGTTACAGACTCTGCTAACCCAGAAATAGTACTCAGGTTAAGAACTTTGCGTCAGGATGAGAACAGAAATCGTGCTCTGGTGGCACGACAGCAGCAGGAGACCCCATTAGCTAAAGTGGTGCTTCAGGATAAGAACAGTTTCAGGTTAAGAACTCCGGAACAAATTAAGTTCTTAACCAGAGGTACCACTGTACTTGTATCATTGCAGAAATGGGCTGCCCCAGCAGGACAGCTGCTTGCCTGTCACACCCCTGAAGGCCCCCTGCCTCCCCACCTTATGCACATTAATGCATGGTGTCAGCAAACAATTCAACTGCAACCCACATTCCTTGAGGTTCCCACCTTGGTTTTGCTGCACCTTCCTGGGTTCTAAGCAAGCCCATGCAGAGCTTGTCTGGGGTCTAGGGAGTCTTGTTCTTGGCATGACAGCGCAAGTCCAACAGGCTGCTGGTGCGCCCCCCCCCCCCGTAACTTAGCCCTCTGGAGCCTTGGGCAAGTGTACCCTGCTGTCCTCCACTCTGCATGGGCCTGATTCTAGGTGTGTAAGTGGCAGAGAGGAGAGAAAGGTACACTCTGACTTCCAAGATAAGCATTCTGGGACTAATTTTTGTTGTTGTTTAGTCGTTTAGTCATGTCCAACTCTTCATGACCCCATGGACCAGAGCATGCCAGGCACTCCTGTCTTCCACTGCCTCATGCAGTTTGGTCAAACTCATGTTCATAGCTTCGAGAACACTGTCCAACCATCTCGTCCTTTGTCGTCCCCTTCTCCTTGTGCCCTCCATCTTTCCCAACATTAGGATCTTTTCCAGGGAGTCTTCTCTTCTCATGAGGTGGCCAAAGTATTGGAGCCTCAGCTTCAAGATCTGTCCTTCCAGTGAACACTCAGGGCTGATTTCCTTCAGAAGGGATAGGTTTGATCTTCTTGCAGTCCATGGGACTCTCAAGAGTCTCTTCCAGCACCATAATTCAAAAGCATCAATTCTTCAGCGATCAGCCTTCTTTATGGTCCTAATTTTATGGGACTAATTTTAGCAAGCTTATAATTTTGTTCTCTGTGTCTGGCATTTTATAGCACAATGCAGCCACTAGTGATTCGATTGCTAGGGTTCTCTTTTTTTTTCGTTTGGTATTTTACATATTTGTGCAAAGTTTCTTTCATGCAATACCGGCCACTGACAGTGATAAAGCAATGGCTTGATTAGATGGGGCAATCTGATCACAGATCTCCCCCTCTTAGAGGCTGGGTTCTGCTCTTTCAGCATATGGACCTGCCTGTTTGTGTGCATGCATTTCTGGCAAAAGGAATAACCACCCCTCAAACAGATATAGATCTTTCCTGCTGGTCTTGGAAGCTCCCTACTTGCACTGCAGCTCCCTGTAATTTCCGAGTATATTTCTGGGAAATTGTTCCCGAGGACACAGTGCCGCTTTCTAGCTGTGGTTTCTCCCGACACAGCCTGGCGGAAAGGGCGGGCAAAGAGGCTCCGCTTTCCTCGCACCAGCCTGCATTCCATGGGGCTCCTTTGCTTTTGCAGCTGGCTTGCTCCAGCCCCTACTGGCCCTTTCCTTGCTTTCCAGGATGTTCCACTGATTCGATCACTTGCAAATCTGAGCCAAGCTGATCTCTTTTTTTTTGCTTCTCAGCCCATGCTCCAAGACCGCAAGGGTTCATTTAGAACTAAAATACATAGGAAAGCAGGTAGCAATTGTCTACAGTAATTGGCAGCTGCTTTCCAGGGTATCAGGGGTCTCTCCGAGTCCCCTGGGGGTGCTGCTGGGGATTATTATTATTATATTTATCATAAGATGCAGCCAAGGGAACAAGGGAGCCTGGGTACGACTCTGTCCAGGTGTCTATCTCAGCCCTGCATGAAGACACTAGGGACTGAATCTGGGACATTCTGCATGGCTTATATCCCTTCAACGATCTTACCAGACTATTTCTTCCTGCTCACCGCTGCAGCATATTTATCAAACTCCAACACATTCAAAGGCTTTCCTGCAAAGCCTGGTTGTCAGGGAGCCTTGGCTGGCTGCACTTCCCAGGGGAAGGTACATAAGCACAGGGGCTCCTTGAGGTTTCACACTCAAAGCCCCAGCAGATTGAGAGCATCTGGGTTTGCTTCGAAATTGTGTCGTGCACAGACTTTTCACCTAGTTGTCAGATAGCCTTTATCAGATACTGTTCCTGGAGAAGCAGGAGAAACAGCCCTGGGTACCACTTTTTATATCTACACAAGAGCCTCAACTTAGTTTCTGTGCCCAATTCAAAGTGCCATCTTTGCCCTAAAAGCCTTATGTGGCTCAGCACCCCAGTGCCTCAAAGGCCAACTCTCCCCACATGAACCAAACCAGGCCCTGTGTTTATCATCTGAAGCCCTTCTCCAAAGGAGGTGTGGAGAGCAGCAGCACACGACCAGGCCTTTTCAGTGGTGGCTCCCCATTTGTGGAATGCTGGAGTCCTGGACCCCTGGACTACCTGGCAGCAAGTCAGTATGCCAAGTCGCCAGTCCAGGGTCACTCCACATGTCCAAGGTCCAGAATTGAAGCACAGTCCTGCAGAGATCCTGCTGCATCCAAGCAGACATGGGCGGTTGAGCAGACACATCCCCTCAGCTCTGCTGCCCTTTTATATTTTTCATGCTGGTTGCAGCATCTGAGCTTGATGAGGTAGGTGACCCTCACCTGTCCTGAGCCTACTCCAGCTGAGGAATCACACGCCTGCTCCCAGAGCTACCGGTAGTAAGCCCCAGTGAGCAGGGCTGTGGGCCCCTTGCCTGCCTGGTGTGTCCTCGGAGACAGGGGCCCCTCTGGCTCTGGGGTTGGGTCCTGCTGCTCTGGTTCCTATGCACTGACCCCCAGCCCCTCGTCCTCCTCTGTCACCCCGTGAGTACTTCCTACACCAACATCTCCTTCCCCATCCCCAGCTTGCGTCCCCAGTGTGTCCCAGTTCCAGCTCGATGGGATCCTCTTCCTTCTCCCCGTTGCCCTGCCAGTTCATGACATCTGCTTTCCCTGGGGAGGCACACCTGGCAACAGCACCATCTGTTTTTATGCAGCAGGCAAAAATGGTTTTATTAACCCGGGACTTAGGACTTTAACTTTCTACATATTTTATAGCGGGGTTTATTTATTGTTGTTTACTTATTTCATTTACACCCCACCTTTTCCTCCAAGGAGCTCAAAGTTTTTCTCTCCCAGCTCATTTTAAAATCCACAACAACTCTGCGAAGAGGGTTAGTCCCAGAGGCAGTGATCAGCCCCAGTGAGCTTCATGGTTCATCAGGGACCATCTCCCAGGGGCGTACACTCTTAACCACTCCACTGCACTGGCTCTCACACGGGGTGGATCTGTGCATGTTGTGGCGAGAATTTTCGGTTGTGTTGCTTCTTGGTTTTCTATCTGCTTTTGGTTTGGTTTTGTAAGGCACTTTGAGTGCAGCGTTTTGGGGAAAGCGACCAATAAATATAATTTATCATAATAACAGCAACAACCCGTGTGGAGCCCACCTAGAGACCATGGGTAGGCAAACTAAGGCCCGGGGGCCGGATCCAGCCCAATCGCTTTCTAAATCCGGCGGCCCGCGGACGGTCCGGGAATCAGCGTATTTTTTCATGAGTAGAATGTGTGTGTCGCAGCCACGGCCCCGGGCACCCACAGTCGCGGGGCCAAGTTGGCACTCCTGCCGCTTTCTCCCGCCGAGGGGGAAAGGATGTCGGCCGCGGGTATCTGCTGGGCACGCGGGTGGCCCGCCCGGGCTCCCCTCGCCAGCCCTCTGCCGCCGCCCAATCCGGGCCGCGCGGGGCCTCCGGCGTGCCCGTTGAGCTGGTGCCAACGAGGCCAACATCTCGCCCCGCCTCGGCCAGGGCGGGCAAGAGCGACCCGCTCCCAGTCTGCAAGGCGGCCGAGGGGCTGATCTCTTGCGCGCACCCGGTGAGGCTCCATCTACTCCTGCTGCTGCTGCCGCCGCTCGGACTTCCGCGCCTTCCAGGGAAGCCGCCCCGCAGGTCCGTGCAACTTTTCCTCGAGGTGCCTTTAGGGAGAGAGACGCGTGGGGAGGCAGGCTTGGAAGGGGAGGGGGGAGGGGTCTCGGTTCCTGGGGAGGGTCTGCCTGGTCCCACGCGCTGCAAGCAAAGGCAGCAACAGCGGCCTCCCCCCGGGCCCCGCCCGTCCCCCCGAAGCGGGCTGGCTCTGCTGCTGCTTTTCGTGGGACTCCGGGCGCCCAGAGGGCCGGGCGAGGGGCGCGGGTCTGTGCCAGCAAAGCGGCTGGGCGCCGAGGCCCCCAGCCCCCCTGACGTGGGGGGTGGGGAGAAGCGCCTTCCTCCCTGCCCTTCAGCTTAGAGAAAGGCTGGGGCGCAGTGGCGGGACATCTGCTTTGCACGACATCGTCTCCAAGGAAGGCTGTTGGATACCGCTGTCGGTCAGTGTAAGCAATGATGAGCTGCTAGGTGGACCAGTTGCCTCACTTGGTAGAAGGCATGGGCGTCCCGGATGTGCTTTTGGGTTAGGATTGTAGCCAAGGGGTGGCGCAGAAGGTCCCAGGTTCCTATCCGTGGGCTGGGAATGTCCTCTGCTTGAAAGAGCTGCTGCCGGTCACTGTTGGCAATACTGAGTTAGGCGGACCTTTGGTTTGCCTCAGTTCAAAGCAGTTTCCTAGTGCCTAGCCAGGCTCTTGTGCACGTTGCAGGCTTGAAAAGAGATCCAGGAGTTATGCTGTCCCCTCAAGGAAGTCTGGAAGCTGTAACCCTGAAGAGAGGGGTTAAATTGCAAGGATTCTAGCAGAGCAGCCTTCCCTAACCTGGTGCCCTCCAGAGGTGTCAGCTGACATGGCCCTATGATGCTGGGGCTGAAGGGAGTCACAGTCTGAAACGTCTGCAGGGCACCAGGATGGCTAAGCACTAAGCCAGAGCACTTTCTCACCATCCAATTCCTTGGGGTGCTGGTGGGGCCCAGTCAATGGCATTCCGCTCTAGGCTTGCTACCTTTAAGGATGTTTGATCTTCCTTGTTTCGTTCAAAGTGTTTTCTTACCCCTATCTTCAGCGAGAGGGGGAAACAAGAAAAGGGCTCCCAGCACAGCTTATGTAAGATCAAGGCAAACAAAACAAAAGAGCCCCTGTCCTTCGGCTTACCGTCTCAGAGACACAAGAAACAAAACGGATTTTTTGGGGGGGGGGAGTCGGGGAGCAAACCAAAGCACCCATTCTTAAAGCTAGAGAATTCAGATGAGGACCAGCTGAGATGGAAACAGTTCAACCAGAAGAGGAGACAAAAGAGTTGGTCTCATGTTAGAGCCGATGGAGTGTCCTGCTTCCTGCTGAAGCAGGATGGAACGGCTCCCGCGAGGAGACAGATGAAGCAAAGAGCCAATGGCATACACACCTTGCATTTATTAAAGCACCTTTAACAGACTACAGTTCCCAGGTTTCTTCGGGGAAAGCCTTGTCTTTTAAATGTCTGTTGCCCTGCATCCCACCTCTCCCTTGGCTTTTCCCCCTGATGGAATGGCTGCTCTCTGTTGACAGCCAAGGAAAGTCTCTCAGCAGAGCTGACAAAGTAGCAGTGCTTTCATCTTCTCCCTTTGCTCTGCAGCCTGATGGAATGGCTGCTGTTGGTGATAGTTTTTAGATAGCAACAGGTGACTGTGCTTTTTTTCTATGCTAATTAAGGTACAGGAGCAGGCCAGGCTCTTAAATCCTGGTCAGTTGGCAATCTCCGTTTGCACTGCTGCCAGAATGTCTTTATGGAGCCAGATGGCTCACAGTTTGGGGACCGGAATACAGTACTGTATTGAGGTTTGCAATGATCTGAGAATACCTGTCACCTCTTTCCTTGGAAAGACACCTGGAAGGCCTGCCTTATGTGGGTGGAACACTAGCTGCCCTCTCACAGACTCCCCTTCCTTCCTTTAGCTGACCAAGGATAGCTGAGGAAGCTTTGCAGAGAATCCACTGTCCTTTTCCTAACTGCTGAACCTGTTCTAAAGCCGGAAAGAAGATGCTGCCCCAGATAACGGCTGTGGTGGTCCTGGGTATCCTACAGTTGCCTCATAGCAACTCCCAGGTAAGATAAATGATGCTGAATCCTGAACCTGGGAGGGCTGGTGTGGAACCAGTAGGAGGCAGGGGGTGGTGCCTGTAGGTTTGGGTGCAGAGCTCAGATGTGCTTGGTCCTTAGGAGTGGACCCTGATAGATGAAAGAGTTCAAAGCTAAAGCTCTTGTCAAGCCAAGCAACCAGTGGTTGTTGTGATGACAAAATGGATGATGATGATGATGATGATGATAATTTATTATTTATACCTCACCCATCTGGCTGGGCTTCCCCTGCCACTCTGCGCGGCTTCCAACAAACATTAAAATACATCAAATATCACAGATTAAAAACTTCCCTAAACAAGGCTGCCTTTAGGTATTTTCTAAAAGTCAGGTAGTTGTTTATCTCTCTGACCTCTGATGGGAGGGTGCCACTACCGAGAAGGCCCTCTGCCTGGTTCCCTGTAGCTTTGCTTCTCGCAGTGAGAGAACCGCCAGAAGGGCCTCGGTGCTGGACCTCAGTGTTTGGGCAGAACGATGGGGGTGGAGATGCTCCTTCAGGTATACTAGACCGAGGCCATTTAGGGCTTTAAAGGTCAGCACCAGCACTTTGAATTGTGCTCGGAAACGTACTGGGAGCCAATGTAGGTCTTTCAAGACCGGTGTTATGTGGTCTCGGCGGCCGCTCCCAGTCACCAGTCTAGCTGCCACATTCTGGATTAGTTGTAGTTTCTGGGTCACCTTCAAAGGTAGTCCCACATAGAGCACATTGAAAGTTGTAGTTTCCGGGTCACCTGCAAAGGTAGCCCCACATAGAGCGCATTGCAGTAATCCAAGCGGGAGATAACCAGAGCATGCACCACTCTGGCGAGGCAGTCCGCAGTCAGGTAGGGTCTCAGCCTGCGTACCAGATGGAGCTGATAGACAGCTGCCCTGGACACAGAATTGACCTGCGCCTCCATGGACAGCTGTGAGTCCAAAATGACTCCCAGGCTGCACACCTGGTCTTTCAGGGGCACAGTTACTCCGTTTAGGACCAGGGAGTCCTCCACACCTGCCTGCTTCCTGTCCCCCACAAACAGTACTTCTGTCTTGTCAGGATTCAATCTCAATCTGTTAGCCGCCATCCATCCTCCAACCGCCTCCAGGCACTCACACAGGACCTTCACTGCCTTCACTGGTTCTGATTTGAAAGAGAGGATAAGAGAAGTATGTAGGCTACCTTAAGCTTCCTGGAGGAAAGGTGGGATATAAATGTAATGGATGGATGGGTGAAATCCCTCCCTGATTTCCCAGCCTGGTGCCCACCAGATGTTTGGGGCTCTAATTCCCATCACCCCCAGCCAGCATGGCTAAAGGTTGTAAGCAGAACATTTTCTCACCACCCTCAACTTAGACAGGCTGGTGTATGAAACTTCAGCAATGGGCAGTGTGGGGTGGAGAGCTCCAGTCCTTGGTCTTAGAACAGGAATGCCAAAGAAGTGTTTTTCTGGGCCAGATTGCATGCCTTGGATGCAGAGGCCTGATCTTGCCTATAATGTGCATTGTGAGCCTGGAGGCACCATCTAAACATTCTGTACTCGCCTCCAAAAGGATATTGCAGAGGTGAAAAAGGTTCGGCAAAGGGCAGCCAGAATGAACAACGGATGGAGTGACTCCTCCTCTGCAGCGGTGGTGGGTGGGTGTTTGTGTGTGCGTGAGCATCATCAGTTACAATTTGCCACGAGCCTTTGTTAGTGATACCTGGTGGGCCGTTCCTTCCACTTCCCTGCCAACGCTGCTTCCTTCCTTCTTTCCCCCCCCACCCCCTGCAGGGCTGCCTAAGCGACCAGCAAGTTTCCAGCGCCATCCGGCAGATGCAGAAGCTGCTGTCTTCGCACGAGGCTGCCCAGCTGCAGAGCCTGCGCAACTTCAAGAAGCAGCTGGCCATTTTGCAAGGCAGTCTCCACCAGCAGGCAGCCAAGCACAATGGTAAAAGGAGAGAGAAGCACAGACTGCAGAAGTGTGTGTGTGTGTGTGTGTGTGTGTGTGTGTACATGCGGGCAGGACACAGGGCAACCCTGAGGCTGTTGTGTTTTGAATGTCTAGGGGATGGCTTTTTGCTGCATCCAATCAACTCTTTAAAAATGGGGACTGGAAAGGGGGAATTGTTTCCAGTGGTAGCTCTACTCATAGTAGACCCATTGAATTTAATAGACATGATTAACTCGGGTTCATTAATTTCAGTGGGTGAACTGTAAGTAGAATCAAGTTGATGCTTTGTTGTGTTTTTATATATGTTGTAAGCAGCCCAGAGTAGCTGGGGAAACCCAGAAAGATGGGCGGGATATAAATTTCATAATTATTATTATTATTATGAAGTTGCATACAACTCAGGGTTTCTAAAAACTCATCTGTTACTATTATTTTTATATTTATATATATCCCATACTGGACCAGACTGGGACTCAGCTTATACAAAGTAAAGCAACCCAGATAAAAAAGCAAAAAGCTAAAAACATATAAAGATAATGTTGTAATGCTATACCCCGTGCTGATGCCAGACTATTTTGCACCCTGGGCAAAGCGAACTACTTGCACACAACACGCCCCGCCCCCAAAAATGCCAATTTCAGTTTTCAAAAACAGATGTCTTGTAGAAAAAAATGAAAAGCACAAAACTTGAAACGGATGGGTTTATTTTTAATCGCAAGAATAAGTAATGCAACGATATTTGATTATCTTCTTCAAATACAAAAGTTGGAATTTATTGTGAATTGTGATGTTAAAAGTTAAGTCTCTTAAAAGTTTCAGTTTCAGGCACATCAAAATCTCACTTTTCACTGTGTGTGTGACCTCCAATCAACTATGGTCTATTTCATATCTACATGAAAAACAATTCTAATTTATGACTTACTTCAGAAACGATAAAACTCTTCAAAATATAAAATAAAAGCAAAATAATATCAGAAATGTATAAGATATAATAAAAACAGATCTGAATAAAACCGTGCCCCTCAGAGGTCAGTACTGAGCTCCTCTGAGGTCTGTGCCCTGGGCAGCTGCCTAGTTTGCCTCATGAGAACCCCAGCATTGGATATAACGCTGTTTCATTTAAGTGGCATTTTGCTACTTAATGTATACAAGAAAACAACAGCCACAGGCTACGATAGGAAAAGAGCCTGGGGAGACTCACTCTCCCAACTTTTCTGATCCCCCAACAGAGAGCTGTACCCCCTTGCCAGCACCCTTGAACGGCCGGAGGCTGGGAAAGAGGACGTCCGTGGGTCACGAGGTACATTTTGTCTGTGATGCTGGTTTCCTCCTGGTGGGGACTGAGACACGGGTGTGCCTGGAGAACCACAAGTGGAGCGGACAGCAGCCTGTCTGCAAAGGTGAGTGTGTCCTGGCTGGTAGAAGGAATAGCTTGAGATTGCCAGGTATCATAAAAAGGGGGGGGTTCCTCCTAACAGCCCCCACTCCTGCTGATATACCTATAGGTTGATCTCTGGCCAATTTTCCCAACAAGGATGTTGGGCCTGCAATTTTTTTGTAACCATAACATGGCTTCCCAGGCAAAGGAACCAACGAGGAATTGGCGCTTGCATGGAAAGGCTGTGAGCTCTGCTCCATTCTTGTGCTGAAAACCAATTCCGATTATCAGCATGGGCTCAGAGGTTCTCCATCTCCCTTCTGCTGGTCCAAAATGATGGCTGTTTGCATGTAATGCAGTTTCTCCCTTCCCTTCTTTCCTCAACTCAGGCATCAACGAGTGTGCCAGCAACCCCTGTGCCAACGGCGGGACCTGCCTGGATGGCATCCACCGCTACAGCTGCTTGTGCCCCAGTGGTTGGTCAGGCAGCACTTGCCAAGCCCCACTGTACTCCTGTAAGTAGCAGAGGGGCTGCGATACCCCTGTCCTCATGGCAGAAAAGGGAAGCAAAGACCCTGGGGACTGGGAACATGGGAGGTGGGTGCCTGGAGATGTTTCCACATCGGCTTGGTTAGGCTGAGCACATGGGGTTCATAAGAGGCCTGCGCTATGTGACTCAGCTAGGGGTCTATGTCCCCTGCTCCTTTACTCTATTGGGCATTGGTGCAAAGAACTGACAGCTGCCTCCTGACCACAGATTGGGCGACGCTCAGCAACTCGTCCTTTAGCCGACAGCCCCGTTGTGCCGACAACCTCCTGGGCTCACGCCAGTGCAGTTGCGACCCAGGCTTCCAGATGCAGACAGGAGGCCTCTGCCAAGGTAAGGGGGAAGCGGGTTTGGTAGGTCAACAGAGCTGGTGTCTTGTGCTTCCCAGAAACAGAGGGATTTCCTCCCCTCGCCATCTTCCCACATGCAAACCAGAGATCTTCAGACTTTCTTCCTTCAGGGAATCTTTTGTACATATATCTGTCCTGGGCTGAATGCCACATAGCACTGGGGACAAACCCAGCTGTTGCCTGAATGCCTGGCTCCTTGTGGCCTTCCTGGAGACTATCCCAGGGGACATAGGAAGCCTTATACCTTATACCGAGTTAGACCCTTGGTCCATCTAGCTCACTGACTAGCCGCTGCTCTCCAAGATTTCAGGCAGGGAGTCTGTCCCAATGCTGCCTGGAGATGATGCTGGAAATTGAACCTGGGAGCACCTCCTGGCAAGGCAGATGCTCTGCCAGTGAGCTGTAGGCCGGTCTAGATCAGGATGCTGGTCTAAATGGATCTCAGTTTGAACTAGAGCATCCCTTCCCCAGCCTGATGCCCTCCAGATGTTTGCTGGGCTGGGTTGATGGGAATTGAAGTCCAAAGCTTCTGAAGGACAGTAGCTTGGGAGGAAGGCAGAACAAGATGGAGCCCTTCAATCTGATCCAGTGGGGGCTCCTTTTTACCTTTTGCATCCCCACCTTGGAATGCACCTTTCTGTCTGGATTGCACCATCCTCATGATTCAGGCACTAGTCCAATTACTCTGCACTACCCAAATGCCCATTGTTATGACCAGCAGGCAGTACTCTGGGCAAGGGCAGCTGTGGCCAAGTTATTTTGTAGCTTTTTAGTGCCTGAACACTTTCCCTTACTATATCTATAGAGCATATGCCGAAGACTTGACTTAAAAATGGGGTTGAGGGGGCTGTCATCTCCCAGTGATGCAATCAGACCCTCATTAGCCTCCCCTGATGGGAAGCAAATAATGTTAGTGGCAGGAGAACAGAAAAGGAGGGGGGCTAATAGCCTCCAAGCCTTGCTGATGGGCTTCCTGAAAGCATCTAGCTGGCCACTGTGGATTCAGGATGCTGGCCTAGCAGGGCTTTGGTCTGATCCAGCTCCAGGGCTCTGCTTAGGTTCCAAGCACTGTATCAGATTCCTAGGAAGCAACAGTCACACGATCATGCCTCGATTTAGCTCTGACCCAATGGAGTGTCTTTTCTCAGTGGACTTCCCACGTTGCAGCTTGCGCTGGTGTGCAGCTGGGCAATTTGTGCTCATGGGGTCTGATCCTGGAAGCAAGCAACTCCAGCTGCCTGCCCACGAGCTGCCTCTTAGCCAAAATGCCCCCCCTCCACCATCATTGGTTGTAGCGCTTCCTTGCGTGGTGAGTTTGCCTTTGTCTGGGCAGTGATTTCCACAAGTGCTCATCAGGGGCTGGAAGTCTCTGGAGGGTATAGGGTCACTCAGCAGACTAACTGCTGCCTCCCCTCCAGATATCGATGAGTGCCAGCTCTTCCAGACCGGCCGCCACACCCGCATCTGCCTCCACAAATGTGTGAACCTGCCCGGAGCCTATCGGTGCACTTGTCCCCATGGCTACCAGCTCCAGGGTGACACCAATTCATGCAACGGTGAGTGCCTTTGCGAGGGGCGGGGTAAGGGAGAATAATTGGGGGTCAGCCGGGAGAGGAGCTGCCCTGAGCTGTGTGTTCTAGGAGGCTGAAGGAGGGCATGGCAGCAAACAAACTCTCCCTGTTGTGTTTGCAAGATGTGGACGAGTGCGCAGAGAACCAGCACAACTGCAGCCAGGGACAGACCTGCATCAACGTCTTTGGGGGCTTCCGCTGTGTGCGGCCCGAATGCCCCAAGGCCCAACTCAATATCAGCTACGTCAAGACTTCAGCCATGTAAGTACAAACGCTAGAGTTCACTCAGGGTGGAAGTGGCACCTTTGCCAGCAACTGCTCCACTCCCTGCCTGCAGCGCTGGGCAGAAGCACCTCGTAGCCTCCCAGAGCATCCACCCCAATTCCCCCTAGAGCTTCCCTTTGCTCTTCTGCCCCTTGAGCTCCAAGGTGAGCCAGAACGGAGATGGTGGCCATCCCACTTTGCATGCCGTATGGATCAAGATGCTGTGGGAATCGACTGACCAGGGACTGTTTTCAGCTGATGTGAGCACCTTGTTATATCGCACATAGTTAAACTGTGGAACTCACTCCCACAGGACGCAGTGATGGCCACTAACCTAGACATCTTTAAGACAAATTAATGGGTCTTTAATTAATGGGGGATAAGACTATTAGCCAGGGTGGCTATAAAGCTTCTGAATACCAGTTGCTGGAAGCCCTGCTGTGGGGTGGAGTGTTTTTGTGCTGGGGCCCCTGTGGTTGGCCCCTGAGAGCAGGGGCCATTGGGCTGGTCCAGCAGGCTTGCCTTATGCTCTTATACAGTCTCCCAACAATATCCCAATGCTTTATTCCCTTCTCTCTCTCTCTCCTGCCCAAACAAAAACCAAGCGTCTGGAATAGCTCAGTTGGCAGAGCATGAGATGCTTAATCTCAGAGTCACGAGGTTGAGCCCCATGTTGGCCAAAGAATTCTTCCATTGCCCAGAGTTAGGGTGCTCCCTTCCAACTCTATAGTTCTACGATTCTATGAGCCCCTGCATAGCATTGAGCCTTATGGAGGAGGGAGGGACTTGCACTGGCACCGCTGGAAGTTCCCTCCTTCTCTGCAAGCCTCATTGCCACATTTGAAAGGCTGAGGAATATATTCCAGAGGCACAGTGTAGCAGATGGCGGCTGGAGTCTAAAGACGCCCCTCCTATTTTCTATTTACAGAACCATTTATTAAGCCAATCAGAGGTCCACAAAGCCAGCAGGACTCTGCTATTTCCATCTCACTGCGAGCACCCCAATTTGTTATACAGGCTGGCATCCATTAAAGATAGGATTGTAGAGTTGGGAGGTGCACCTAGGGGCCATCTAGTCCAACCCCCTGCAATGCAGGAATCACAGCTGAAGAGTCCCTGACAGATGGCCATCCAACCTCTGCTTATAAACCTCCTATGAAGGAGAGTCTACCATCTCCCACGGTAGTCCGTTCCACTGTCAACAACTCTTGCATCAAAGTTATTCCTAATGTTTGGTCCACTCATCCCAGTAGCTCAGTGGGTCAGCCCATGACTTTGCATGCAAAAGGTCCCAGGTTTAGTCCTCAGCATCTCCTGTAGAAGAGCAGGTAAGGATGGGCTGCCACCAGGCTCAGGACACAGTACCAGGCTAGATGAATCAAAGGTCTGGCTCTGTGCAATAAAGCTGTTTCTGGGTATAGGGAATGTTGGGGACCCCCTCCAGGCCTGCTTTGATGGGGCAACATGTCTCCAGTTGGCCCTGCCTGAGTGCCTCTTCTACATCCTCTCCTAGGCAGTGCGAGCGCAGCCCTTGTCCCATGGAGAACAACGCCTGTCGGAGGGCGGCCAACTCCATCTCGTTCCATTACTTGCCACTCCCATCCAACCGCACTGTGCCTAGGATCCTCTTCAAGATGTCCACCAGCCGCTTTGTGGGAGACAGCCTGCGCTTCAGCATCTTAGGGGGCAACGGCCAGGGGAAGCTGGTTGTGCAGCGCTTGGACCAGCACACAGGGGAGCTGGTGCTCACCCGGCCAGCTGTGGGGCCGATGACACTGGAGGTGGAGCTGGAGATGAGCGAGTTTGCCCGGAAGACCCTCCTGGGGAAACACATCTTCAAGATCACAGTCTTCGTTTCCCAGTACGAATTCTGAGCCCCATCCTCACCAGCCTCATAGAAGAGCATCAGCAGCTGTGGAGGGTGCAAGTCTGGCCTCCTCCGAAATGCACTAGTCTGCTGCAAAAGGGGCCGAAAAGCCACCCTGCTGGATGTATCCACCCCTCTGTGCCCCTTGGAGGAAAATCCCATGCTAGACTGATCCCCTCTCCCATCTCTGTCACTATATGGGCAGTGCCCCCATCTTGGGGGGGGGGACACAGCAAGTCAGGCACAACACAGTTCCCAGATGCAGCTGGCAGAAGCTGGGCATCTGTGCTTGAAAGTGCAGCCCCGTCTTTCAGTCCCGACTGGGCAAAGGGATCCAATCTACCAATATTAACAGGGGTGCCCCATGGCCGCAGCAAGAACGCCTTCCCACCATTGCAGGAGCCGGTTACGGAAAAAATAGAGGGGGGTGTTCCTCCAGTTTTACCAAAAAGAGTCGCGGAAGAGGCTCTGTCCCCAGAAATCAAAAGGCAAATAACCAAAGTCTGAAGAATGGCACCAGCACAGAAGCATCCTTTGCAACGCTAGGGGAGAACTGTAGGCGAGAGATGCCTGGACTGGAGAGACGGACCTGGGTGCTTTGCAAGATGTAGTTCTTAGCCTGTGCCTTCCAGCATTACAAAGCATTTCTAGTTGTTTGCGGTTGTTTCTCTCTCTCCTTCTTACATGTTTTAAAACACAAGTAAGTACAAGTCAGATTAAGCCCAGAAGAGTTGGGAGGTGGGCAGTAACCAGGCAATAACAGTCAAGGAGGGTACCGAGGAGGGCCAAATTTGGGGGGGGGGGGTTTCCCCAAGGGACAGATAAAGAGGCATGGCCCCATGTTGGGAGTTACCTGTTGATGGAAGCTTTTGGAGTTGTTTGTTTGACTAGTAACTAGTCACCTGGTTTTTAAGAAATCAGGTTGGAAATCTAAAAATTACACAAAAGCAAAGGTCAGCATTAACCCCAGGAGAGTTGGGGGGGAAGGGACAGGGTGCCTAGAGCTCCTGCCGCCCAATTTCTAAACAAAAACCAAATCCCACTCTTCTCCAGTCATCTCTGTAGGGGAAAGAGAGACTCACAGAATGAGAGTATTACCTTTCTTAAATAACAAAACCATTAAAAGGCCCTCCAAGTGGCTTGCATTGTGCACTGCAGGTGTATCGGGACCTCACTGGTTTATAAGGCACACCCAGTGCCAACCCTCTGAAGCCTCCCTCTACACACCCACCGCAAATGGCTGTGACCGGAAGATGTTTCGTGAAGAACAGCAATGCTTCCGAGTGCCAGTTGCTGGAAACCACAGGAGGGGAGAGGGCTCTTGTGCTTGGATCCTGCTTGCAGCTTTCCCACAGGCATCTGGTTGGTCATTGTGAAAACAGGATGCTGGGCAAGATGGGTCACTGGCCTCATCCAGCAGGCTCTTCTTATGCTCTTGTTTTTAGTTACAAGCATCAAGATAGAGTTCATTGAAGGAGCACCTATTGCTACCTTAAACATCAGTTCCAGATGCCACATGCAGGCAAAAGCTGCTATGAGGTGCAGATCCCTCGCGTGGTTTGGCAACCCCTTGCTAGATCATGTGTGGCTAGAGCAAAAGTTAAAACAAAGGGTGGCTCATGTGAGGGTATAAGGATGGGCACCAATGTTACTAAAGGGATATTAAGTCCCTCTGGGCTGAGGTCAAGAGGGACTGGCTTGCTAAAGGTCTGGTGAAGTTATGGCCCAGGCAAGAGTCAAAGTGAAGGCCCCCTAAACTCCACTTCTCATTCTCCCACACACAACTAGCCAGTAATCCCCAATTAAAGCTGGGGTTGGGAGCATCATAACAGCCTTCCCATCACTGGGGTTGACGGGAGTCATAGTCCAAAAAGCCTGGAGGGTACCAGGTTGGGGTTGCTGCATTAGACCGGGCTCAGAAATCTCTCTCACACAGACAGCAAACTGAGAAAGGCTGGGGAGTTCAAGTTCAGAACTCAGCCAACCTCCTGGATGGGCCTGGGGAACAAGTCACAGACTCTGCAGCAACAGTAGCTAAAACAACTCTTTATTGATATACAAACCAGGTAGTAGCATTGAAAACCAAAGTGGGACAGGAAATATATCTGCAGAAATGCTGCATGATGAAGATGCAGGCTTCCCGGTTGGACAGGAAAGGAAGCTGCTCCCCCGCCTTTGTGCGCTTTGGACCAGGAGTTCTTGGGAACTTCCACTGGAAGAGGAGCAGGGCATCTCCCAACGTCCTGGTTTTCCAGTCCAGACAGATATACACTCTCTGCAGAGGTGCAGGCATAGCAACAGCAGTCAGTGCCAGCGACACCCAGAGAGGGTCAGAAGGCTCCAGAGCATCCCAAGAATCCTGCCAGGGTGGCCTGCTGCAGCCAAGCAGCAGAGTTTTTGATACAGGACGGAGCTGAGGCACGACTCTGCTCCCTCTGTTAGGTAACATTCATGAGGCGTAAGGCACTCCAGAGTGAAGGGGAGGGTTCGCTCAGCTTCCAGATCTCTGGTGCCTGTTCCACAGAAGAGATGCTGGCAAGTGCTCTTAATTTAATAATGATGCTTAAAAAAACACACCAAAAAACACCTCTACTAGTTTTGGAGCTGATTCCATGAAGGAATGATCGCAGAGGGCTGGCATTCAAGGTCAAAATGAACAAATGTGTTTAAAGTGCATCTGAGAATGAAAAGGGAGTGAGTATTGAAGGAGTGATTCTAGGAGCAGGGAGGGAGGAACCAGGAGTGAGTGAGCGAGAGCGAGACTGTTAGATAAGGAATCCCTCAAAACATTATTTTAGAAAAGGCAGAAGACCCAAACTCTGCAGGATTGTGGAGGCTGCTCTAGGTAGGGGCTTTTAGGGGCCTTACAGGTATGCACAGGACCAATGCTCAAGGACCTCTGCTCTGCCTTCCTGCCTTGCCTGCCTGCCATGAATTCCACCTGCAAAACTTTTGTCTTTGGTGCAAAGGATGTAAGGAGGCCCCTGCACCATTTACTTGCATCTGGCCAGAAATTTAATAACAAAACCAACCCTGCTGTTTACGGGAGTTGACAGTGATGTGGGAGGGGCTTTAAAACATGCATGTTTGGGAAACAGCGTGGGGAGGGGAGCCTTGAGAAGCTCCCAGAAGCCGAAATGGGATGGTCATACACACAGCAAGTAGCAAGTCCTTTTAAGCTCACTGTAAACACAATTAGAAGGGGGAGAGCAAAGGGACCATCTGGTCTTTGGTCCAACCGGCTTCAGTGCATCTCACACACTTCCTGGGGCAGATGCTGAGGAAGCCTTGCCATCTGTGCTGCTGTTCTGGGGGGTCCTGCCTGAGAGGCTTGGTAATGCAGTCTATCAGTCTCCCCTCCCAGCTGCTGAGGCCTGCTGTGGGAAATGTTCAGTTCTGCCTCTCCTTGTGTGAGGAGCCATTTCTGACGGGCCCAAGGTCTCAGCATCAGTGCTACAAGGAACCCTATTCAAGAGACATCTACACAGAAGACCCTATCTAGACTTTTTTTTGCTGACTGGCAACCTTGGAGTATGGGAGCGGGGACCTCAGGCACTTGCCCTCGGAAAGGGCAGCAGCACTGAGAAACATTGCATGGCTAATGGTCAGCAACATTATGATACGTCGAGCAACAGACAGGAGGAGAGAAGAGTTGCCTGGCGTGTAGAAAAAAGGGAGGAAGGGAAAGACACAAAGCAGCCTCAGGGAGCCAGTCTAAAGGATTTTTCAAAGGGAACCATGGCAGCATGAAATCCCACCGATCTGTATTGCTGGGAGAATTTGCAAGGCACAGATGCTCTGCCTCTTTCCTCAAGCTCAGTTTCCTTTTTCTTGTTTGCAGTGACAGCTAACTGGACTGCTGCAAGTGGCCAGAGGTCACACTCTTTGGCATGGCATGCCTGCCTTTCAGGGCAAATCCCCCTTGCTTCAAGAAACCCCAGCCTCAAATCATTTCCATGACAATGAGAAGGCTGAGGCTCTTCCCTCCACCCAACACAAACACTCCCTAGAGCCTGAGATGGGACAGCCCTCCTTGTGAAAGATGGCATGCAAGATTCTATTCTCAGCACCTGCAGAGGAAGCAAAGGTGACCAACCACTTACCCACAGGACTTGGATTAGGGGGGAGGGGAATGCCAACAGAAAGTCAAGACACAACCCCTGGCTCAGCCATTGTTAAGACAGCGCAGCTTACACCCACAGCCCTCAGCCCCAACCTCTAAGCAACCAGAGGCCTGTTGACTAAAGGCTGGTCAGCCCCTAAGTGGCACAAGTGAGGGTTTTGAACACCATATATTGCACAACCAACCAACCAACCCAAGACCAACACAAAGAAGAAGAAAGCAGAAGGGAAGGGGGAGGATTCTGTAACACAGCAAACCCAAAAGCAAGCACCCTCAGCTACACAATCCATAGACACTGGGAAGTCACCCAGGCAGCTCCATTCCAGGGACGCCAAATTTTCTGTAGGATGCTGACCCTGTGTGGTGCAGCTCATAGATTGTTCACACCCACTCCTATCGTGGGGAAAAACTCGCTGTTTCCTTACAATGCCTGCTGGCCTCTCCGACAGGCAGCACAAGGAAGAAAACTGGAAAGGACGATGGCTGGCCACTGGGTGTTGGTGCACAGGTGCCTGGTGGGCCCTGGGGTGATGTGGCACATTGTAGGAGAGGAGAGATCCCAAGGGCCCGAGGCTGCTTCCAAGCGCAAGAGGCCCCACCAGGCCACAGCCAATGTTCAGGGCACATGGGTCCTCGCTGATTGGACAAGCGGAGGCTGGAGCTCAGGACACAACAGAGCCCTTTTGGCCTGGAGCTCAGTGGCTTCAGCCAACGTTGGAAAACAACCAGGATGAGCAAAAAAGAAGAGATATGTATGTATGGAAGAGGAGAGGAGGAGAGAGGGAAAGAAAAAAAAAGTGTTATGATGTACAAAATGTAACAGACCAGAGGGGCTATACAAAGTCCCAACGAGCAGCAGCATAAAAAGTCTGAAAGATGCAGCACTGAGTTATTTCCCCTGGAAGCCACTGAACTCCATTTCATCCTTGCGCCGGCGGGTCGTGAAGAGGGAGGTGAAGGGATAAAGCTTGGCCTTGGCCTGGAAGCGCTGCCCTGCAATATCAATCTCATATTCGCCCTGGTTGACGAAGTCGGGCGTCACCGGCTGCTCCTCACCAGTCTCTGGGTCCACGTTCAGAACGAAGCCCAGGCAGACGTGCCGCTCCAGTGTGTAGCTATAGGCACTGCTGGTGGTCTTGCCGGCATACTGGCCGTTCCGGTAGATGGGCTCCCCCCACCAGGGCCACAGGTCCAAGTCTGTGTCGTGGTCCTCAAGGACGAACATGATGAAGCGCTTGTAGACCCCTTCCTGCTTCTGCTGCATCAGCGCCTCCCGCCCTATGAAGTCAGTGCCCTGCAGAAAGAGAGAAAAGAGCATCAGTCAGGGTTGGACAAAGGGGCAGCTCCTGCTTTATATTCTATGGGGAGCTTATTTACAAGGAACCAAGAGATTCTTGCATTGCACGGGCTTGAACTAGATGAGACTTGGGGTACCTTCCATCTCCTATGTTGCTGTTGCAGTTTAACAGAAGAGAAGCTGAAGCCCACAAACTAGTGACTTGCCCTGTGCCTCCCAGGAAACTGATGGCTATGATGGGATTTGGATCCACTTCCCCCGACCCCAAGGCAAATATGATGCCCACACTGCAGGGAGGTTGTGTTGCACTCGTTTCAAGGCAGCCTGCCTTTTCTGTGCCACACACAAACACACCCACCCCATGGCCCAGCTCTCTTTCACACCTTCTCTAGTTTAACCCGGAACTCGCGCCCACATTCCAGCGGCGTGGTGAAAGCATCCAGGTCTTGGCCCCAGAAGGCAAAGAACTTCTCAATGCGTAAGCTGCGGAGGGCGTAGTAGCCAGAATTCCGGATCCCGTACTTCTGCCCCACGCTCATCACCTCGTTGTACACGTGCAGAGCATACTGCAAGGGGAGGGTTTGGAAAAACAGTACAGTGGCATTTGAATGCAACATTTGGCATCTGCAACTGAAAAACGGCAGCAGTTGGACAGTTGCAGAAAGCTGTGGATGACAACGTCCCACCACCCAAGCCCAGCAAACAGCCTGGTTTGCACATAACGCTTGACTGTGGTTTATTGAACTATGGCTTATCAAACCATATTTTTTTTTGCTCATCCAAACTTTGCCCAACAGCTTCCTCATTTTGCTGTCACCAAACCACAATCTGAAGCTATGTTGCCTTACAAAAAGCGGCTTGTTGTAACTATGTCCTAGGAGAGAGAGATTGTTCAGCACTCTAGGTCAGGCATAGGCAAACTCTGGCCCTCCAGATGTTTTCGAACTACAATTCCCATAATTCCTAGCTAACAGGACCAGTGCTCAGGGATGATGGGAATTGTAGTCTCAAAACATCTTTAGGCAGCTTGGTTTAGATGGACCTTTTGCCCTTTCTAGGGACGCAGGTGGCGCTGAGGGTTAAACCAGAGCCTAGGGCTTGCCGATCAGAAGGTCGGCGGTTCGAATCCCTGCGACGGGGTGAGCTCCCATTGCTCGGTACTAGCTCGGTACTGCCAACCTAGCAGTTCAAAAGCACGTCAAAGTGCAAGTAGGTAAATAGGTACCGTTCGAAGCAGGAAGGTAAACGGCGTTTCCGTGCGCTGCTCTGGTTCGCCAAAAGCGGCTTTGTCATGCTGGCCACATGACCTGGAAGCTGTACGCCGGCTCCCTCGGTCAATAACGCGAGATGAGTGCTGCAACTCCAGAGTCGGTCACAACTGGACCTAATGGTAGGGGTCCCTTTACCTTTACCTTTTGCCTGTTCTAGCAAAGTGCAATTCATATGGGCATATTCTGACTGGATTCTTTCCTGCTCACAATGTGGTCTGAAAGTGAGGAATGTTAGGCTCCAACAGGTAGATCTCCTTTTTGAGACACACAGTGGGACAAATTGGTGAGCTTGAGATGACAGCGTGGATATTATTTTCAATATCTTGTACCGGTACTTCTAAGCCAAGTCTTTTACTCTAGATCTTCATATACCATCCCGTGGGAAAGGGGAGAAGAGGTTCTCCTCAGTCCTGCAAATCAGACTTTTTGGTCTTAAGACGACAAAGCACCTCTCACCTCAATGGGGATGTAGAGCATGAATCCCGGTTCTCCAGTGTGCGTCATGCTCATGACTCGGATGCCGTTGGCGTAGCCCACGCTCATCTCCTGTAGGAAATAGGAAGCAAAGGAAGAAAATGTAAGCTAGCAAAACACATGGGCAACCCAGGACAAGAAGAGATGGGGCAGTCGTTTGCTCTCTCCACTGAGATTATACACACACACACACACACACACACACACACACACACACTTCTGCAATGAGCACAAGCAGCTGGGAGCTTGCAAGAAAAGACTCCTCAAGCGCCTGGCTTCTGGTTCCTGGGTGTCTTTTGTTTGTTTGTTTGTTTGTTTGTTTGTTTGTTTGCATTTATATCCCAGCTTTTTCTGCAAGGAGCTGAAGGTAGCTTACATTGTTCTCTCCCCCCCCCCCTCGTTTAATCATCACCGCCCACCATCAGATTGATCATTTGATGAGCAGAAAGCTGATTAGCATGGATCAGTCCAGGAGTGGGGGCTGTATGTGTGCATGCAACCCATCAAAAGGCAAATGTGACCCTCGTGCTAAAAAAAAAAAAAAGGTTAGCCACTCCTGCATTTGGAGATTCATTTTTGAGGGTGGGGTTCAGAGGTTAGGCCATTTCCACGATAACACTCTCCATTCACAAGGATTGGACACAAGATTCTCTGTCTGGGGACAGAAGGTTCATGTATATGCTGGAGAGAGGAGAGGAACACTAAAAAAAAAGTTACACCCATAAAAAAACAACTTGAAAAAATAAATTCCCAAGTTTTACACGCTGGACAGAACGACTCGAGGCATTCCAAACCGCTCCCTGTTTCTGCAGTGTACAAAAGCGTCTCTTACAATTTGTTTGTGGGCAGACAGTTTGTGATCAGCACAACCACCGGGGTGTAATTAGGAGGATATATCCTCACTGGCTCATTGACATTGAGAGCACCAGAGGTCCCACTGTAGGTTTTCCAACCAGCCTTACAGAATGAACATTCCTTCTGGTGCTGGAAGGAGTGTCGTGTTTTGAAGCATGAAACGAGCCATTGTAGCGAGGAAGACTGTTCATGAAGCACAGTGGATAAAAGAAAAGAGAGCTACATATCAGGGAAGGCCTAGTTCAAATCTCACCTTGGCTATAAAAACTTAGTTGGCCTTAGGCCAGCTGCTCTCTCTCTGCCTCAACTGCCCTCTCCCTGCCTAATTTGAAATAATAAAGAGTTTCCTATAGGCCTGTTGTATTAACAAGAATGTAAAGAACTTTGAATGCTGTAGGACAAAGGTAGCCAGCAGGGTGCCCTCCAGATGTTATTGCACCAACACAGAGAATAATTAAGGCACCCGTCATAAATGCATCCACCCCTGTCCCCCACCCATAGGTATTCTCTGGTCTGAGAACTGCTATAGAACAGGCAAGAAACACCCTGCAATGTAATCATTGCAATATTCAGCAATATTCAGCAATGTAATCATTGCAATATTCTTCCAACTTTGAGTGAAACCCCGCCCCCATGTTTGCACCACAGATTGTATGCTGAATTCAACGACATATTCTCAGCTTGCATAAGGCACTGTCTAGAACTGGTTGGACTCACCACCACCCCACACAAACCAAGAGTGTGCCCAGCAGCAATCTTAATATTGTATTTTAATGTTGTAACCCTCCCTGGGACCTTAGGGCGAAGGACAGGCAATGAACAGCAACAACAATCTTGGCTACACATCACAAATACATAAAAAGCTGGAAGAAAGCCAGGCTTCTCCAGGACAGTTTGAAAACCAGAGCACCACATAAAGCTACTTTGAGACACAACATTAACACGACCCCAGCCATTCTGTCTTGGGTGACAAACCTGAGGGTAGAGGCAGAGAGATACACAAAACAGGACCTCTGAGTTTACAAATAATGCTACACAACTTTTTAATAAACTATGGCTTATTAAACAACAGCAATGCTGCCCAGCAGCTAGAGTCATTGTCTGTTGTTGGCTTATGAACCTTGGTTTGTTTTAACTACAGCTTGGTATTAACATGCTAATCCAGCCCCTTTCCTCTACTGTGGTTTGACTGTCCACTCTGACCCAAACTACAAGGGCACAATGCAGGAGAATTTTGAAAACAAACCAAGCTTTAACAAGCCACAGTTTGCTGGATTGTGGGACAACTGGCTAACTCGTGTTAAACAAACAACACCTTGGTACTGCGTGTGAACCAGGCCATTGTGTGAACCAGTTACCTTTGCATGAGGAGTAAGCAGATTTCTAAAACAAACTGAAAAACACGTGACATACCTTGCAAAAGAGGGAAGGAAAGTGCTCTGGGGTCATCGGAGCATAGGACAGCTCTGACAGGACGTCCACAGCGCGTGGGCCAATCAGATTCAATGCTGTGTGGAGAAAAGCACAAGGGTTTCTACCTCTGAGCAATCTGCAGAATGAAAGGGAAGGTCCCACCCAAGTCAACTCCACCCCTCAGATTTCCTTAGCACAGCTCAGGGCCATAGTTGACAGGGGAGGCAGATGGCTTGGAAAGAACAGTAGGCATGAAATCAAGTTCTGCTGTGGAAGGAGAAGCCCACCATACAGGGAGGGATGTACAGATGGACCGTGAAACCTTCAGAAACAGTGGTCCTCCAGCTCCCATCAACCCCCCACCAGCCAAGTCCAATGGTCAGGGATGATGGGAGCTGGGCTCCAACAACATCTAGAGAGGCACAAGTTTCCCATCCCGGCCCGACATTGTGTATGGAAAAAAATGCATCTGTGGATCCGAGGAACAACAAAGGATTTACGTTTGACTCATTTAAAGCAGGGAGGCTCATTAACACTAGCACTAAAGCACACTAGCACTAAAGCACACTAGGTTTGTGGTGACCACAAACCTAGCCTTGCTACCAGAGGAATTGCATGCTGATCTTGACATGGCACTGCAACTGAAGATGGAAACCCCATACCAAGTTCAACCACAGCCACCCTCCCTTCTCTTCAGACACCCCTACCATGACACAACTGTGGTGTGCAACTCTTTGTACCCTGGCAGCCAATGATAGGGGGATGTGGGGAAACACAGGGCTGCCTTTTTTGATGGTGGCACCATGTCAGAGCATAGTTCCACCCTCAGTAGTGAAAGCAAGGAGTAAATCATCTTCTAAGAAGTAGAGGATTCTAAGAGAAGATGTGAAATGGGAGCCTATGTTTCAAAATGAACTTTGCATATGAGCCCAGGGAGCGTTTCTCACACTACCTAGCACCAAGCTTGGATCTGTGTCACTGATCAAATGCCAATAGGGAGCCACAACCAAACCTGCATCACCTGTGAAAATACCTATTTGCAAAAACCTATTTGCCACATTCATATTTTTACAGCAACTTTCCCCAACCAGCTGCCCTCCCTTTGTTTTGGACTGCAGCCAGAATGGGGCTCCAGAGCAACGGAAAACACGACTTCTTGCTGAAGGAGCATCTGCAGCCGCTCCAGCATCTGGCAGGCACAATATTCCCTCCTGCCTCACCTGTGTACTTCCAGGTTACGTCTTCCAAGAACAGGTTGCTGTCAACAGGCATGTGCTTCTTCAACCAGGACCAGCAATGGACTTGTTGGTCTGTGGGGGAAATCATGAAGAAGCTGGAATGCAAAGTACAATGGAGAAGGTTAAGCACAAGGCAGGGGCCAGGTAGTGGGGAGGTATCATGGCATGGTGGACCTGTCCACAACCACAGAGGGCTTGAAGCAAAGCCTGTTGAGATTTGCGACTCTCCTGGGGTGGATAATGACAGAGTCCAGGCTCTCAGGTTCTTGCAACTGCATTCAACCTGGGAGGCATTCTGTCCTGCAACATGGCCCTGAAAGTTGCCCCTTGAAGCATACAAAGCTGTACCTGAGCTGCAGACGCACTGGAGCACAAAGTATTCCCATAACGAATGTGAAACAACAATTCACATCCTATAATCCAAATGGTTTTCCTGCAACTTTGAGGGCCCTGTCTTGCACTCTCTTGGCTTGAAGAATGAGACCACCAGCCTCCCAGGCAGTGAAATTTGGCATCAGAAGCTTCCCTGAATGCAGGCCAAATACCTACCAAACTCAAAGGCAAGCCTGTAGCACTTTGCTCACTTCAGCCATCATTTGAGAAGCAAATTGAAGACTAGAACCAAGCACACCACCTTGAGCTTCTTGAAGGTGGGATATAAATACTTTTTTTATTAATAAAAAATCTGTGGAAGATACGACTCTAGAGTAGGGACGGGCAGCCTTTGGGCTTCCACCTGTTACTGGACTAATTATCCCTGACCAACGGCCAGGCTGGCTGGGGGCCAATGGGACCTTCACAGAAATAGATATTGCAAATAAACAAAGGATCTTGGTGGTGAATGTAACACTTCAAAAAGTGGGGGAAAGCATATAAAGTAGCAATTTCTTGTGTCTATCATGAAACTGATTAGCTGTATATTCAGGACAGAATAAAGGAAGCCCTCCTCCACGAAACATAATTTATCCCCCCTCCAAATCAAATCTGGGAAGATCTCTTCTTCTTCTTCTTCTTCTTCTTCTTCTTCTTCTTCTTCTTCTTCTTCTTCTTCTTCTTCTTCTTCTTCTTCTTCTTCTTCTTCTTCTTCTTCTTCTTCTTCTTCTTCTTCTTCTTCTTCTTCTTCTTCTTCTTCTTCTTCTTCTTCTTCTTCTTCTTCTTCTTCTTCTTCTTCTTCTTCTTCTTCTTCTTCTTGGCACAGCACTGACAGAAGCATTGCGTAATATGGAAGGTGAGTCTTCAAAGGCAGAAGCAAGAGCAGGCAAAAGGATGAGTCCAAATAAGCTTACCTGCGCTTGTTTAGGCGGACGATGCTGCAGTCGTTCTCGTATCCTCCATTGTGATTGAGCATCCCTGTGTGCACTATGTGCCCCACTGGCACATCCAGGTCATTGGAGAAGAGATACTGCAAGATGTCCAGGGCCTGGTCCCCTGTGGACTGCAGCATGGGGAGGTGGCAGAGAAGAGAGAAATCAGAGACAGCAGCAGAAGCAGGATTCGTCCATCCCTTCTTGAAATGGCTTTCAGCTCCTGACACAAGTTAAGTGCCTTGAGATGCCCACATTCCTCAGTGTATGCATTTCTACCTGTATTTACCCTAAATTACACATTTTCTTAGCCACTTTGCTACTTTAGTTAATTCCTTGCCACAAAACCTACCTTCCTAAAAACACACAAAAAGGCAAGTTTTCAGGCCTTAATAACTATGAACATTACATGGGCAACCCTTTGCTTGCCTACAGCCTGAGCCCTCTCCAAACCAAGGTGCATTTCTCTCCATAAGATTCATTCAATCTGCCTGGAGAGATACAGCTTGGATCATAAAGACTTAGAAGCTCAGAAGCATTGAGGAAAAGCTCAGTGTCCAAGTTCACAATATGTCCATCTTGCAGGTTATAGCTGCTATATGGAGAAAGACCTTTCTCCATAGCAGCACCCACCCTTTGGAATGGTCCTATCAGGGGTCTCTCTTAGTGCCTCTCCACAATACTTTTATTTATTCCCGTAAGCCTTTTAAGGCAGGGCTGGGGCAACTGTGGTCCTTCAGATGTGACTGGACTCCAGCTCCCATCTGCATGGCCAATGGTCAGAAAGATGAGGAGAGTTGTAGCCAGAAAAACACCTGGAGGTCCACAGGTGTCCCATTCTTGCCTTAAAGGTTTTGGTCTGCCCAGGACGTTTAATTGCTAATGCCGTTTTCATCTGTATGGTTCAGCCAACATTCGCTTTTTATAAAATAACAACAGCTCTGTATCAACTGAACAAACTCTGGGGGTTTCCAGACACCCAAGCAAGCTACAGAAGCAGACCCCAGGCCCACAGTGCTGGTCCACGTCCCTCTCATAACCAGACTTACACTTATTTCAAACTTGGTGAACGAGGACATGTCAATGACGCAGACGGCCTCCTTGCAGCACTTGACCTCTGCCCCCACAATGTCAAACCAGTCTGGCTTGTAGAAGGTCTTGCTCTGATCCAGGGCCAGCAAGTCTGAAGATGAGGAAGCACAAGACTTGGGTCAAAACAACTAGATACTGGCACCCCGCGCTCAAAGAGCTGCATACAGAAGGACAGCGCTCTCACCTTTCCCAGGCGGCACAAAGTACTTGGCCCTCTCAAAGCCATGTTTCTCCATCCACCTGGCTCCTTGTGCGTCCAGCCGGTCATAGAGGGGTGATGTGCGTAGCTGCCTGCCAGTCTGGAAATCCCACCGGGGAACTTTCAGGTCATAAATCAGGGCTGGAGGGGCCACAGAATCACAGAATCAAAGCGCTGGAAGGGACACAAATCCATCACCCTTCCTAGTCCAGACAGGACACCCTACACAGCCCTGATTTGACGTGGGGCGCGAGCGAGTCCAGCCGCAGGCTACTTACGCATCACTTCCATGACACGGTGGCGGAGGAAGGTGCGGCTGCTCTGCAGAGCCCCAAAGCGCTTCAGGTCCAGGGGCCACACGTTGTCCGAGGGGTAGCCGTTCACCATCCATTCAGCCATGTACCTGGCCAAGGAGGGAGACAAGCAGGCCCAGAAGGTTAAATAGTGCAGGAGAACCCCATTCAGGAGGAGAACTGTGGCAGGACCCAGACAGTTAGCAGACTGTGCTTGTGGCAGGATGTTGGGGGGCAGTAATTACACCCAGAGATAAAACAGTAGGAAATAGAGCTACAGTGGGGACCCATTATTGTCTGCAATCCCTCCTTGCTCAAGCGAGAGCAAAAGACAAAATCCCTTTGCCCAAACCAGAAAGGTCACAGCAACTCTGGATGTCGCAGGGAACATCTATTAGCCCAAGGATTGGGAACCTCAAGCCTGGGGGTGAAATACAGCCCTCAAAATCTCTCTATCTGGCCCCCAAGTCTCTTCCCCGACCATATCCCATTACCAGCCACAGCACTTACTGCACCTGCTTTGCACCTCCTTGAATCGTTTTGCCTGGTTTGAGATGTGCCCTTGAACTCTGATAATGCTTTGTGGTTGCCCAGATAGAGGACAGAGAGAGATGTGCCAGCATGCGCAGAAACTAGCAGCAGACAAGGAGCAGCTGAGCAGCCCCCTTTGCTGGAAACTGCAGGGCCCTGGCATAGTTTTGCCATAGAGACTTTAAATGCACCTACAGGAAGCTGGTGCATATAGAGTTCTACAAGCGGTACCCTCATCCCTGGCCCTCTGCCTCTCCCGTGCAGAGGGGTGAGCCACTTACTTGCCTGCTCCTCCACCAAAAGACGTGCCAGCTGAGTTCATCCCTGCCAGGACAAAGTAGCCCTGCACATTGGGCGACTCTCCCATGATGCACCGCATGTCTGGAGTGAAGGATTCTGGGCAATTCACCAGCTGCACGATCTCCAGCGCCTCCAGATCTGGCATCCTCCGCAGAAGGGCACTCAGAAGTGGCTCTACTCCCCAAGATGAGACAGAACAAACAATCACTATTTGGAGGGATGGGCAGCATACCCAAACCCTCATTGCCCCACCCCATCACCATCAAGAAAGTTCCAAGTTTACAAACACAGCAGCCCACAGATGTCGACTCTGTTGCTTGTAGGACTTGTTGAGAGCCCAGAATAAAGCTTTTTGCTCACAGCACCAATTAACAATGTGCCCAGAGTGGGCCAGCCAAGGCAGGGAAAGGGAGGAGAATTTTATAAACTAACTGTAAAAGCAAAGAAGAAGTGCAGGTGTCACCCACCAAGCCAGGCACTCACTCACTTGCACAATGCTTTGCTCAAGCCAACATGTCTCATATTAGGAAAGGTGCACTTGGAGGACTTGGGAACACCACCACCCCTTTCCTGGTCCACCCAACGTACCAAAGTGATCCCAGTCCTCTTGCAGGTTGTGTATCTCCAGCTGATTCCGGCCCTCCGTGAAGATCGGCTTGGGGTTCTTCTCAAAGCCACCTGAAAGGATGCCCCCCTGCCAGCTGCGGATGTAGATTCTCCCATCAGGGTCCACAATAGCTATGGGGAGGGGGGGATGGCAGGAAGGGAAAGAAGTGATTGTTTGGATGTGAGCTGAAGACTCCCTGCAAGCTCAATCAGGGAAGAAGGCTAGAGCCTGCTTTGGGGAGACACAGTCAGCCTTACACTGATTCTTGGGCTTTTACACATTTGACCAAAAGTCTTTCCCCTGGGGCAGCAGCTAGAGCAGGGCGCAGTCAAAACCAATGTTTTAACTGATTGTGGCATCCCAGCCAGCCCTGAAAATTTCTTCCCCTTTCTTCTGCAGCTGCTGAGCTGTTTGCTATCCTCAGCTTACAGTAGGGGTGGGGAACCTCAGGCTAAGGGCCCAAATACAGCCTTCTAGCCTCCTGTACTTGGCCCTGGTGTGTCCTCCTCTCATGATGTTGCCTGGCTAGAATGCGCCCTTTAACTGTCACAGCACTTCTGACTTGGCTGGATGGTGTGTGTCTGGCCACACCCACTCTTGCCACACCCACCACTCTGTATGCAGCTCCCGGAAGGTTGCCCAGAAGGAAAGTGGCTCTCAGGCCAAAAACGTTCCCCACCCCTGATTTACAGAAACTGCTTAAGACTTATTGGGCAAGCAAAGGCAGCCCCGCATGCCTCAGCTGCCCAGAGAGAACGACAAAGCACAACTTTTGCACCCAATGCCTCCTGGTTCATTTCCTCCCCAAATCCTTAAAAGCATGGGTCTTCCTGACCTTCCCAGACCCCCTCCCTGTCCTGCGTCCAGAATTTGTGCACTGCAGCTGAGCAATTACACTGAGTGCCTGCGTGGAAGGCAAAGGGGTCCATGAGAGGGTGCAGAGGGAGGGTCCTTACTTGGTGTGCTGCTCTCCAGCGGCGTCTTCAAGGGCCGGGTCAGGAGGTAGAAGTGCTCGCAGGCGTGCAGAGGGATGCTGACCGGTTCCTCGTTGGAAAGGCCCAGCTCGTAAGCCCACTGAAACCAAGGCAGGGAAGTTAGCGCACAAGCGGAAGGCAGGTTGCACCACCATGTAGCTTAATGGGATCACATGCCAGGTAATGCTGCAGGGAAGGGGGTAGGGAAGCGAGACAGAAAAGGTGCTGGATGAGATGGGGCAAGGAGATCCTGCGCAAACATCTGGAGAGCACCCACTTGGCAAAGGCTGGCACTAGTGCCTTATACAGTGGTACTTCGACTTCCGAATGCCTCGACTTCCAAAGGTTTCAACTTACGAAGTCGGCAAACCCAGAAGTATTTTCGCTGCATGCGCAGTTGGCGCATGCACAGAAGTCCAAAATCGCGCTTCGCGCATGCACAAAATAGACACTTCGACATCCGAAGGTTTCGACTTACGAAGAGCGCCACAGAACGGATCGCCTTCGTAAGTCAAGGTACCACTGTAGCTTCTTGCCCTTCTCTACAACTAGAGGCAAAATAAATGATTCACCATTAACTAAACTACCTGATTCTGCAGCTCACAATTCCAATGGTAAGCACTGACTACATATAGCCCAGGCTAAAATACCCAGCTTGGGAGTGCAAGATCCTTTCCTCCCCCCAATCCCAGTCATGCAGTCAGCATTGGAAGCCAGGTTTGCCTTGACTCAGTTCACACCAGACATGTGGTGCAGCATGGAAGGAAACACCAGACAATAACCATTTTCTAGGTTGAACACAAAGCCTTATAAGCCCTGAGTGGGTGGGTGGGTGCACGCACACACACACACATGCGACCCAGCACAAAAAGCTTGCCTTTTTGAGAGAACAACTTTTTGCTAATTTGGAAAGTATTCCCCAGAACCTCTTGAAAAAGAAGCATCAGGAGAAATCTGAGTTCATTCACAGCAGTTGCTGAGTCAATGCACACACACGCCGGCAACAGCAGCCACACAAAACAATTGGCACCTGACCTGCCCAGCACAGTTAACAAAATACTGGCACTCGATCATCCCTCTGTCAGTCTCCACTCCAGCCACACAACCCTTTTGGCACAAGACGTGGATAACACTTGTCCGCTCATGGATCTGGGCACCTGGGCGGAGAAAGCGGAAAAGGGAGCCAGAAATTAGAATCGTAGAACTGTATTGAGTTGGAAGAAACTTAAAGGATCATCCAGTCCAACCCCCTCCAAGTGCTCCCCCCTCCAAAGAAAAGCTGCTTGCAGAGTAGGTCCACTGGACCTGTCATTTCTCTTGCCCCCTGCCTGGCACTGGCCAAAGTGGAATCGCTATAGGAAGCACAAATGAAGAGTCTCAATTAGGCCAGCATGCTCACGGACGAGCTGAGAGATTAAGCAGCAGACTGCTGCACCCCAGAAGCAATCAGCATAACACAGATGGCACTAAAGCAGGGGGTGGGCAGAAGGCAGAGCAGGGTGCCGACATTGGATCACTGGTCAATTTCTGGGAGGATTTTTGTAAAGAACACTGGATTTGGTTGACGTTGCTCTGACTCAAAAAAAGCCAACTTCATATGCCCTTAGAGGAGGTTTTTTTTAATTTGACCATAGCTCAAGCACTTGCTTTGTTTGCACATTCAATCTCTGGCATGTTCAAAGGGATCCCAGTTGGCTGGGGAGCTGCCATAGGTCAGAGCAGACATGGGATAGGCAACCTGGTGCAATGCAGAGGTGCTGGGAGTACAGCTCCCACCAGTCCCAGACAGCAGGGCCAACTACTTCAAGGGGAAGGCCAAGGTAAGTTTCTGGCCTTTTGGACTTGTGGTATAAAGGACTGGGAGATGGGGGTTGCTGGGTACTAACCAGCAACTTTGAAGCAACTTTTGGATGTGAAATTATTGGTTATTTTTACTTGACCTACTGGTGAGATTTATGTTCACTTAAATGTTGAAATATGTTAAATGAACTGGTAATTGATGGGAGGATTGTGCTACATTTGTAGTGGTAATATACTTTTTATAAGGTATCATTATTGTACTACTGTACTTAGATCTCTTTTTTTAATGTGAACCACAAGCATTTGTGGAAAACGCACTGTATAAATTGTAGTTCAACACTTTAAGAGGGCACAAGGTTGGCTTCCTGTTTCCAGCAGTGAGAAATGGCTGACTGGGTACGATAGGACCTCAGCCGTGCCGGTAATTCAGGGTTGATATGGGGGTAATCAGCCCTGGCAGACTTCCCAGGGTGGGGGAGGACTGTCTCGTAGACCCACAGATTGTCCGAGATTGTCAGCTTGCATCAAGGTGCAAGTGGCAGGACACTGGGTCCCAGAGCATGACACGCCTGGCACTCTCCGAAGCCACTCTCATAGCCGGAAATATCTGTTTGATAAAATAATTAGATTGGGACAATAAACAGACATAGTCTGGACCGAAAAAGACTGAGGAAAAACCTGCAGAACTGCACAGTCCCTGGTGTTTAAGCTTGGACTTCAAAGAGATTCTCATCATGGTGTTTGGATTACGGAGGTGATTGGCACATTCTTTTTTCTTCTCAATACCTACAATTGTTTTTCTACGCCAAGCCTCACTAAGAAACCTTTTTTTAAAAAAAAAAGTACAGATGGACTTCTATTCATAATTAAGTACTCACTTGTGCAGCTTTACTTAAGACTTGAAAGACTTGATAAAGATAAAGAAAAAAACAAGATGGCGCTTCTTAATATGACGCAGCACAGAAAAATGAGAGTTCCTCCCTTTTTCGAAGGAAGTGGGAGATGCTTGCTGACTGACTTTGTAGTGACTTGAAACAATAATTTGGGATAACATACAGTGCATCTGTTTGCACAATGTATTCATTATGAGCAAGAGAGAAGGCTAAATGGATGTCCAGCAGCCCCCCTTCTAGGGCCAGAAGAGGGGATTGTGTGGTCTCCGAAAGCCAATTGATCGCCAAATGACTTATATCTGTGGAATTTCCTAGTCCTCCTGAAGATGTCAGGGATTGAACCTGGGACCTTCTGCATACAAAACATGGGCTCTGCTTCTGAACTGCAGCCCCTCCTCTTGAGATGTGAGAGGGAGGACCTTGATGTGAAGCTGTCTGTTTCTGCAGCAGCCCGAGTTCCTAGTTACATGTAGTTCGGCCCTCAGTCTCAGTTCTCCCTTCAGAAAAATGGGAGCAGAGACCTACTTCACACAGCACTTTCCCCCAAACTGCTCTCCAGTGGTTTTGGACTACAACTCATATCCGCTATAGCCAACATGCCTGTGGTCCAAAACATGTGAGGAGCACCAGGTCGGGGAAGGCTTCCATACAGGGTGCCTGCGAGGGAATACACACTAAAGCACCCGACACCAAACAATTGCCCTCCAGATATTTTGGACTACAACTCCCATCAGCTGTAGTCCAAAATATCTGGAGGACACCAGGTTAGGGAAGGCTGCACTAAAAGCTGTAATCTACTTTCCCAATTAGAAATGTAAGCAGCAGACAAATCAGCAATGTCTCTCCCAATGAGGTTTGTACTCAAGTGGTATTGCCGACAAAAAGACATGGCCGGGCCGTACCATGCAAAGAGGCAGCACTGGCCAAGGCGAGGCTCACATCGGCCGATGAAACGACAGCATCCTCTGGGAGGTACATGGCCCCCACCAAGTCGTGGATGTTGAGAAGTGGGTGGAGCTGTGTCACTCTCTTGGGCGGGATGAGCTCACATGGGATCCCCATGACCCTGTTGGAGAAAACACACAGCAAAGGCCAGTCGCTATTATTTATATTTATTGAATTTACATCCCACTCTTCCTCCCCCAAGGAGCCCAAGGTGGCAAAGAAAGCAAAAAATTTAAAGACAATTACCATTAAAAACACTGAAAATCGGTTAAAAAAACATTCTAAAAGCAGTTAAAAAACATTCTTCCATCCAATGATCTGAGGTGCCTGAACAGCGTTCTTCAGGCACCAGAGGCCTGGGGAAACAGGAATATTTTCAATTCCTCCTTAAAGTTAATAATGATAGAGGAGGAGCACCTTTGCTAGGGAAGGCATTCCACAACCGGGGAACCACCACTGAAAAGGCCCTGTCACACAGACCAGCACCAACTGGCCAGGCCCTGATTACAAGTTACTCCAGAAAGGCTGGCACATGCCTGGTGCTCCTCCTCATCGTTCCTCTTACACTTACTTGAGCCGTGAGGCTATGCGCTTCAGGGAGATCAGCCGGTCTTGCGTCTGAGCTAGAGAGATAGAGCCAGTCCTCACGTAACCTGGAACAAGTACAGGCACCCTTTGTCAGGGTACAGGAAAGCCCCAGAAAGCGTTCATTTCAGATGGGTGCAAATGGTGGCTAATATCTGCAACCCTTCTGGGGAATGCCAGGATGGCGAATTGCTTAGTGTTTGACTCCCCCACCCCCTGCTGAGCCACAAAGCTCAATGAGGTAACCCCTCCTTACCTGTTTTTACCCCAGTCTCTTGCTCGAGTTGCTGATACAGTTTGTTGGAGTAGTCGGCCATCTTCAGCTCGATGGACAAGTGCCGCGCTGTGCTTACGATGCCCGCGCAAAATCTTGTGGAACCAGCAGCTAGTCTGAAAGAGGGAAACCCAGGAGTGTCTGTGGGGACTCTGGAAGCTTGTTTGGCCCAAGAGGAGGGGTCATGAGTCAGTGGCAGAGGGCTCCCTAAGAGAGTATGCAGCTGCCACACCCAGAGTCAGGCCAATTGGCTCACCAGTTAAGTGTGGTTGGCACTCCAGGTTTCCAGATGGAGCTTTCCCCAACTCTACCTGGAGACTGAACCTGGGACATTTAAATGCAAACGGCCCAGGGAGTCTTTTCCTATGGAAACAGGCAGGGAAGAGAAGGAGCAGGCAAGGCTTTCCACCAATTAAAGAATGGGGCCTTTTGCACCTTATACAATTTCCTGTACTTCCTTAGACTCTGTGGGTACACCCAGAAGGCAGTTTCTTGAGCCCACAGTCAGGAAACTTGTAGCACTTAGTGGGGATTATGGGCAGCATCCTGGAGAAAGGAAAAATATTCTCGCCCAGGAGACCTCCCCACATTGCCACCAGCAAGTGTTACAAAGGTGGCATGGCCTGTACACTGGGATCACAGACCACCGAGGCCAGTAGACGCTATTTCCTGTCTGGAACCGGATAGATTACATGACCATACCAGTGACTGTGAGCCTGATATTTCTACTCCTCTTGTTTTGGAGACCTGGACTGGATGAAACCACTTCCAGGGGCTAAGAAGAAAGGCAACTGAAAGGCTCTGCTTCTTTGGGCTGGTTTTTATTGGAAATACTTCACAATTATTCACTTTCAGGAAAGGCACTAAGCTTTACAAGCTCTGCATTTGGATGGATCCTCAAGCCCCATCCTCTTTATTTAGGTTTTATTTTTACATCCCATCCTTCCTCCCAAAGGAGCCCAGCGTAGCAAATAAATCAGTGATAAAATAATACAATACAATAAAAAAATAAAAATAATGTATTTAAGACATTTAAAAACAATTAGAAGCATCGGGAAGCAACCACATACTCTCATAGCACACAGTTTCAAGACTGCCAGGAACACCTCATTTTTACTAGATGGTCAGTCATAAAGCAGGAGCTTCTTTTTAAATTCCATACGAAGTGCTAAGTTTGTATGATGTGAAATAAAGTGTCATTAAGTAATCCCAATCTCCTTTTCCTTGCTTTCCTCCATGCTCTTCCCAGCACACAACAAAATCAAAATCCACACCTCTGAAGAAGTGAGGCACAGTCAGCAAATGTGTGTTGGTTTTACAAAGGATGGAGTTTGTGAAACCCAATTTGGGTGCTGAGCACGCAGAGCCCAAGTGTGCCACTAAGCTACGGCAGGGGATATTTTTAGCTGTGTGTTGACAAGAGGCACGCTTTGCCTTCCATTCCAGATTTCACAAGGAG
Organism: Zootoca vivipara; assembly: GCF_963506605.1. Classification (NCBI taxonomy): domain Eukaryota; kingdom Metazoa; phylum Chordata; class Lepidosauria; order Squamata; family Lacertidae; genus Zootoca; species Zootoca vivipara. Next base: position 45,700,846 of record NC_083281.1, on the reverse strand, counting down.
AGCTCAAGTGCAAGGAGGCAATTTCTGCCACCAGAGCCAAAGGAAGGGCAAACATTTGCCCTTGCATGCCGCTGATAGGGCAATGCCAACACACAGGGTCAGGACAGCATTCCTTGGCAAAGGAAACGTAAAGGAACCGGCTGGTTTCTGGCAGGGCTTCTTTCAGTCTTAAAGACTAACTCAGACAACATACACAATGCTGTCCTCTAAAGCCAAACCAGCATCTAACGCAACTGAGGATACTTTAAAGACATGGGACAGTCATAGAAGAAAGAGGTATTGATCTATGGTCGGGAACAGTAATGCTCCTGAATACTAATTGCTGGAAACCACCGGAGAAGAGAGTACTGTTATGGTCCAGCCCTGCTTGCATCTGGGTCGCCAATGTGAAAACAGGATGCTGAACTAGATGGGCCATTGGCCTGGTCCAGTAGGCTCTTTTTATGTTCTCATGACAAGCATTTCATTCCGATCACCCTTGCGTACCCTGCTGTCACACAAGTGAGATCACACCAATGTACTACAAGTTAATTAATCTGGAATAACAACCATGCCAGGAATCCATACACCAAATCAGCAGAGATCAGAGCTTCAAAGGCAATCTTAAGTATGCACTGAAATAATGGGGGGAATTCACTCCTTTGGAACATTTTTACTACCCTGATTACAAGTGTAAGAAGACAGAGCTTAAGAATCATGAGTCCACACTCTGTGATTTTAATAAGCATGCGGAAATTCTACAGAAACCTTGACTCTGTGCTGGTAGCAATGAAGCCTGTTATACCAGTATTAGCAGCTGCAATTGTATTTAATTTTATAAGCATTCCAACTGCTCAAGAACAAAAAAATCCAGACTGTCAGCATTCCTGTAGCCTTCCCCCCATGATCCCAACACATGGGCAGGTTTTTATGTGAGAACTGGTGCTGTCTCAACTTCCGGTGGGTCATTACTCACGAACGGATACGTTTTCTCCGTGCTGTTGCGGTCTGGGTGTGCGCGTTTGGCAGCGGGGGGACGGGGGGGGGACAGGGCTACGTGAACCACAAAGTCTCAGGAGGCTTTTAAAGAAAGCACCAAGCCACCAGCTGAAAACATTCCCAACTTTTGGTCCTAATTAGCTGCATTTTCAATCAGCCAGGCAGTCTTTAAAGATAGCCCCATTGCAGGGAGAAGCACAAGTAAAGGAAACAAAACAAGATATGAGATGTTGAGTCAAACAGAAGAAAGGAAAACAGAAAAGGTAGGTTTTAACCCTCCAGGTGTTGCTGGAACTGCAGCTCCCATCACCCTAACTATTGGCCATGCTTCCTAGGACTGATGCAAGTTGGAGTCCAACAACAGCTGGAGGAACACAAATTCCTCATCCCCATGAAAGACAGAGACAAAGCAACTTGAAATGAATTCCAAAGATAAGGTGATGCATCAGAAAACTATCAGATGTAGGAAAGATATTACTGAACAAGGACCGCTGCCTGTGGAAAACAAGCATGTCAGAGAAGGGTTCTAGCTGAGTCATGTCATCTCCCCACCATGCTGGATTTCTACCTGCAAGGGGAGGTTCTGTTCCTTTTCCTGTTTTTTAAGAGAGGAGAACATCTGAATATTGGTCCTAACCTGAAGCGGTACAGTTCCAGAAAATACAAATGCCATTTCTGAAGATGTAGATAAATTCTCACCTTGAAACTTATAGTTAGCTAACAGGTGTGTGGACACTAGCTTTGCTACAGGACCTTCTCAGTTCCACCACACAGCATTACTTGCTGCATCAAACACCTATTTTCTTTTGCAAAAGGGAAAAAAAACTATTTACCTGCCCTGCTCCAGTAAGACGATGTCCTTCCACCCAAGTTTGGAGAGGTGATATGCCACTGATGTACCCATGATTCCACCCCCACAGATAACCACCTGTGCATGTGATGGCAGAGGGGTTAGGTGAGGTTCTGCTCCAGTTGTGCTACTGTGCCGGGAGCTGGTCATGCTTCTCCATCCAGGGCTAGCTCTTTGCCACCGGACATCAGACAAGAGTCGGAGGAACATCTTGATGAGGGTCCTTTAGCCCTTTCCGAGCCCCACAGATAAATCCCGAGTTGCTATTTCTGGAAAACATAACATTATTATGCAAAATCAATCTGCAAAACTGTATCATGGCTTAAAATGACATCAGCCAGCATTACAATCTCCTTGACTTATACAAAGGTGACTGACATGGAGCAAAAGTTCCCCCAGCCAGGTTCTGTAAAACCAGACAGACAATAGCCACCCATAGCCTTAGGCAGAGGTGATTTCAGGTCCTGCTGCAAAAGATGTTCATTGCAAAGGACACACTGTCACAAATTGAACATCACTGAAAAATATGTGAGAGAAAGCCAACAATGCATGAATTTTTTATTTTATTTTGCGTAACAACACTTGCAGAATTATAGCAATTCCCTAATTAATTAATTAATTAATTAATTAAAGACCAGGCAGGATGTCCAACTCTGTTCAAATGCTGAATTGCTTGACATAAAATACTGAATTTGCATTTAACATCAACAGTGTGCAAACAAAAGGTCTTTTTTTGGCTGGGTGGGGAACTGTGTTGCCATGGTCCATTAATTAAATTGGTTACAGCACATACAGAACAAATGCTTTTTTAATACTGAACATACTGAACCACTGTTACCTAGTACTTGAACAGTAGAGCATCACAAGGAAATGATCAGAAATAAAATTATGTTTTTATTTTTTTACATTATTGCTTTTGCTCAATTAAAATTTAACCAGGCTATCAGGAAGTCCAGATATGGAGGTCTTGTATACCCCAGGCAGTGTGGTTGCTGACCTTGAGCCAAACATCTTGGAGAGTGAAGTCAAATGGGCCTTAGAAAGCACTGCTAATAACAAGGCCAGTGGAAGTGATGATATTCCAGCTGAACTATTTACAATTTTAAAAGATGATGCTGTTAAGGTGCTACACCCAATATGCCAGCAAGTGTGGAAAACTCAGCAATGGCCAGAGGATTGGAGAATATCAGTCTACATCCCAATCCCAAAGAAGGGCAGTGCCAAAGAATGCTCCAACTACCGCACAATTGCGCTCATTTCACACGCTATCAAGGTTATGCTTAAAATTCTACAAGGCAGGCTTAGGCAGTATGTGGACCGAGAACTCCCAGAAGTGCAAGCTGGATTTTGAAGGGGCAGAGGAACCAGAGACCAAATAGCAAACATGCGCTGGATTATGGAGAAAGCTAGAGAGTTCCAGAAAAACGTCTACTTCTGCTTCATTGACTATGCAAAAGCCTTTGACTGTGTCGACCACAACAAACTATGGAAAGTTCTTAAAGAAATGGGAGTGCCTGATCACCTCTTCTGTCTCCTGAGAAATCTCTATGTGGGACAAGAAGCTACAGTTAGAACTGGATATGGAACAACTGATTGGTTCAAAATTGGGAAAGGAGTACGACAAGGTTGTATATTGTCTCCCTGCTTATTTAACTTATATGCAGAATTCATCATGCGAAAGGCTGGACTAGATGAATCCCAAACTGGAATTAAGATTGCCGGAAGAAATATCAACAACCTCAGGTATGCAGATGACACAACCTTGATGGCAGAAAGTGAGGAGGAATTAAAGAACCTTTTAATGAGGGTGAAAGAGGAGAGCGCAAAATATGGTCTGAAGCTCAACATCAAAAAAACCCAAGATCATAGCCACTGGTCCCATCACCTCCTGGAAAATAGAAGGGGAAGAAATGGAGGCAGTGAGAGATTTTACTTTCTTGGGCTCCTTGATCACTGCAGATGGTGACAGCAGTCATGAAATTAAAAGACGCCTGCTTCTTAGGAGAAAAGCAATGACAAACCTAGACAGCATCTTAAAAAGCAGAGACATCACCTTGCCGACAAAGGTCCGTATAGTTAAAGCTATGGTTTTCCCAGTAGTAATGTATGGAAGTGAGAGCTGGACCATAAAGAAGGCTGATCGCCAAAGAATTGATGCTTTTGAATTATGGTGCTGGAGGAGACTCTTGAGAGTCCCATGGACTGCAAGAAGATCAAATCTATTCATTCTTAAGGAAATCAGCCCTGAGTGCTCACTGGAAGGACAGATCCTGAAGCTGAGGCTCCAATACTTTGGCCACCTCATGAGAAGAGAAGACTCCCTGGAAAGGACCCTGATGCTGGGAAAGATGGAGGGCACAAGGAGAAGGGGACGACAGAGGACGAGATGGTTGGACAGTGTTCTCGAAGCTACCAACATGAGTCTGACCAAGCTGTGGGAGGCAGTGGAAGACAGGAGTGCCTGGCGTGCTATGGTCCATGGGGTCACGAAGAGTCGGACACGACTAAACGACTAAACAACAACAACAAATCAGGAAATCACACACTGAGATTTGAAAGGCAAAAATGCTGTTTTAAAAAAGGCAATGGGGAAGAACTAATTACAGCAAAGCTGTATCTGCCAAAGTCAAGAACACAAAGACAGGAGACTGCAGCTCGTTAAATGCAGCCCCACAAGCAACATCTAGAAAACCCAGTACTATCCCAATACTAACCCTTTCTGCCCCACGTGAGATATTATACACTTCACATGCCACACCAATGGCACAGGCAAAGGAAAACCATTGTGCTCCGACACAATTTCATGTCAGGTTATGCCAATGAGAAAAGAATATTCCACTTGGGTGAAATAAATATACATACCCCACTTTCAGCACTAATATGACTACATCTGGAGCACGAAGTAGACTGCTGACCGCCTGGAAAAGATACAGAGCAACCAGAAATAATAAAAGACTATCAACAAGCTGGAACATTGGGCAGGGGCATGGAACAAAAACGTTCAGAGCCCTATGGAGAAGAGTTGTGTATTTTTTTTAGCACTGAGACTACTAAGGGGCAATATGATAGCAATCTTCAAATGTTTGAACAGCTGCTACAGAGGTGAAGGAACAAATTTATTCTAGAGGGAAAGCTCTGACTCACAAGTTCAAATTGCAGGAATGGTGATTTCACGTAAACATGAGGAAGAATTTCCTGGCCATACAAGCTGTCCAACAATGGAACAGATTGTCTTGGAAAGCGGTGGCCTTTTTCACGAGAAATTTTTTTTAATGGAGGATGCTGAAATAACGGGGTCCCTGCAACAGCAGGAGTTTGGATCCTTCCATCTCCAGGATTCTTTAACTGGAGGACAAACGCTCCAAGCCAGCTATTGATTATTACACTCACGTTCCACCTTTCCTCAAAAGAGCTCAAGGTGGCAATGTGTTGCTTTTCCTCCTCTTTCGTCCTCACAACAAACCTTGCGAGGTAGGTGAGGCTGGGAGTTTGTAAGTGCTCCAAGGTCACCCAGGGAGCTTCGTGGCAGGAGGGATTCAAACCAGGGTCTTCTCAGTCCAACACTCGCCTTACCCTGAAGTATCTAACAATCAAAACAACAACAACAACTCAGTCCTTCAAGAACTCCAGAGTTATGCCCAGCAACAACCACCTTGCAAAGTAGGCCTAGATTTCTGTAGGTGGGCAGAGAGCAAGACTGCTCTGCTCCAGCAGCAAAGGGCACACCTGGCTCAACCCACCAGCCCACCCTGGGGGGCCATATTTGCATGCAACGGCCCCGCCTCCACAGCCTTCGTTTGCATGCGCCGGTCTCGTCCACGCAGGGCTTATTTGCATGCCCCGCCCAAAATGGCTCAGGGGAAAGGGAGGCAGGCGAGGCCTGGGCCGCCTCAAGGGCCGCCTCACCTGTGCCGGCTTCCCCTCCGGAGCGCGACCTTCTCCCTTCCCTTCCTTGATTTCCCGCCTGCGCTTTACGGCCGGACCGCGCGACAGCAGCGCACCCGGTGCCGTACATCAGCCGCACGACAGCCAATCAGAATTGAGGGTGGGGGTACGGAGTCCGCGCAAGCGCACTCCACTATCTTTGGGGAATGGGAAAGACGGGCTTCTGCGACGCGCAGGCGCAGTGTTCCGTTCCTCGGCTGTGGCGGCGTATATGCTGCTCCGCTTATCCTGGACGCAGTTTTTTGGATAGTGGGGGTTTTGTGCGTCCTGCTCGCCAAGGAACTGCCGGTGCCAGAGGTGGGACGCATATTCTCGAGGCAGCTTCCCGCTACTTTATTAAAAATGATTTGCTTTAAGCTTGCAATTATTTTTGCATACCTGCAAGTACAGGGAAAAAATGTTTAAAACGCTTTGGGAAGCAACGAGGGGGGTCGATCGAGTCGCTGGATCGAGTGGCGGGATCGTTCGTAAGGCTTCTGCCGGAGTGGTGGAACCGTTGCACATGGTGAACCCCGCACACCCAATCAAGCTGCTCCCTGGTGCGTCTCTCACCCCAGCCTACCTCGCAGGGTTGCTACGGAGAAGAAAATGGGGAGGGGTGCCTGCACCGTGCGCCCTAGCAACTTGCAGGAAAGGAAATGTGATAATGTAATAAATGAACGAAAGCTCGACTTCGGTTGTCACTGACTGTTCACATTAAAATAAAATAAAAAGTAAGTAATTAATAGGATTGTTCTCCGCTGTAATGTTGCCATCCGTTTTTGTAAACTTGTAGCCTTCAGAAATGGCGTAAAGTTGCGGGCAATCTGTAAAGCGCAGCAGGGTCGCGGGCCTTGCGCCATCCTCAGCTGGATAAGAGTCTCCTGGTTCCTCCAGAGCGGAGAAAGTGCCCCCCCTCCCTCGCCCCTAAAGTTGTCTGCATCTTGGGACAGTGTTCAGATGAAATGTCGAGGCGGGGGGAGGGGGGTGGCGAACAAAGGAGATTCCAGTGTATTGTGCGCTGAAGCTAGGGCTTGCTGATCAGAAGGTCGGAGCTTCGAAACCCCGCGACGGGGTGAGCTCCCGTTGCTCGGTCCCTGCTCCTGCCAACCTAGCAGTTCAAAAGCACGTCAAAGTGCAAGTAGATAAATAGGTACCGCTCCAAGCGGGAAGGTAAACGGCGTTTCCATGTGCTGCTCTGGTTCGCCAGAAGTACGCCGGCTCCCTCGGACAACAGAGCAAGATGAGCGCCGCAACCCCAGAGTCGGTCACAACTGGACCTAATAGTCAGGAGTCCCTTTACCTTTACCTTACTGCTGGGACAAAGAAGCATGCAATGGTTTACCCCTACCCCGCTCCCATTTTACAAAATACATCCATCTGTACGCCGTTTGTATCTTTTTAGGTGAAACACACAGGCTCCTTAGGTGCAAGACAAAGAGAAGCTCAGCAAATTTCATATAAAGGAAGTTGAAGATTAATTTTTAGTGGTGCACTGGGTTAAAAACCAACAACCAAAAAGCCAAATTGGGTAGCTTTGCATGATTAAGTTGGAGGGAATGTATTCTCATAAAGCCCCAACTTCACATAGAACAAGATCGTCTTCCTCCAGTTTAGGAACTCACCATTGAACAGCTAAGCTCTATATTCTCCCAATTGCACAAAAAACGAAGGTTGGCCCAGGAAAAAAAATACCGTATCTTCTCCATCCTGGGCTAGCTCTTTGCCACAGGCAGGCACCCCCATTTTGAAGCACTCTTTTATTGGGTTACCACTGTTCCAGTGTCCCCTCCCCCTTCCCCAGCACTTGAGCCTACTGTTAATGCAGATCCAATCCAAATGCCTCTTCTCATTGTGCAAAATTTCAACAAAGCCAAGTATGCCTATCCCACACTGCATCAGTGAGACACAGTGGCTTGTGACATCACTCTTAGAGAAACCATCACTTTGGGCAACCGGGAATTCCGATCTGGATCAGGGACGGTTCATGAAAACTGACATAAGGCAGAGCAAGAAGTGTGGTGGCCGACAGGCATCATGAACTTTGCTCCAAAGCAAGATTTGTTTGACCTACAGGAGTGGGGAACCTTTTCAGCCTGAACTACACCCTCTTCTGGGCAACCTTTTGAGGGCCACATGTCAGTGGTGGGTAGGGCCAGATCCCCACCCTGGGTTAGCCACTGTATACCAGCCTCACCTACCTCACATAGATATTACGAAGATAAAATAGAGGAAGGAGCAACCATGTCTGCTGCCTTGAGCTCCTTGGTGGTTTTCAAGATGTTGAGGGGTCTGGTAAATGTAGTTTAAATGTGACACCCAGAACTGAAACAGTACTCCAGATGTGGCTTGACCAGCAACCAGAGCAGAACTTTTACTCCCCATGTTGTAGACACCATGCTTGTGTTAATTTAAGATGAAGATTGTGTTTGCTTATACAAATTGTACTGTAGGTCCATGTTTAGCTTGTGATTGACTAAGAAACCTAAATTCTCACATGCCCAACTGCCAAGCTAGGTCCCCACCCCAACCTAAATTTGGCTCTTTTTTTGGTAACAAAATGCAGGATTTGATGTTTATCTCAGTTGAATTTCAGTTGTTTGTAGCCTAGTGTTCCAGCTTCTCAAGATCATTTTGAATTTTGATTCTATCTTTTAAAGTGAGAGTTATAATTAGTCTCAATCTCATGCCATCTGCAAATCTTGATAAACACCCCCTGAATCAAAGTCATTTATTGTTGTTGTTTAGTCGTTTAGTCGTGTCCGACTCTTCGTGACCCCATGGACCATAGCACGCCAGGCACTCCTGTCTTGCACTGCCTCCCGCAGTTTGGTCAAACTCATGTTCGTAGCTTCGAGAACACTGTCCAACCATCTTGTCCTCTGACGTCCCCTTCTCCTAATGCCCTCAATCTTTCCCAACATCAGGGTCTTTTCCAAGGATTCTTCTCTTCTCATGAGGTGGCCAAAGTATTGGAGCCTCAGCTTCACGATCTGTCCTTCCAGGGAGCACTCAGGGCTGATTTCCTTAAGAATGGATAGGTTTGATCTTCTTGCAGTCCATGGGACTCTCAAGAGTCTCCTCCAGCACCATAATTCAAAAGCATCAATTCTTCGGCGATCAGCCTTCTTTATGTCATTTATAAAGGTACTTAATAGCCCAGGAACACAGCCCTGACACTTGAGACCTCTTTCTTGGTAGACAGAGCCATCAATGAACACCCGTTGGATATGGTTGCTCAACCAGCTGTGGATCCATTCAACAATAATTATAATCCAGCCCACATTTTACCATCTTGTCAACAAAGCTATCACAGGAGTTTTTGTCAAAAGTTTTTCTGGATTAAAAAGAAAAGGAGATACAGTTTGTCTGGCATGACTTGGGGAGGGAGATTCCCTTTTTATTCACAGTTGATGGAGACACAAGCAAAACAAGTAAAAACCTGCAGACTCTTTTTTATTAAATTCTCCCATTTCATCTGTACAGAAAAAAATGCACATTATGTTCAGAATCTCCGTTAACAATTCAAAATTACACAGCATGAACATGTAAAAAGAAAGAACGGCCAAGATTTTGTACATAGAAAGGAAAAACAATTTACAAAAAAACCCACATTTGTTAATGTTACATTTTTAAAAGGACTACGGGCCAGCCAACATTAGCTGTATCATCTACCAATTTACTGTCTCTCCAATGGGTGGTTTTGCAAGCTGCAGGAGGGACACTGAGTACGAACCCTTTTATGCCACCCTGAGTTGTTCTGTGCGCCTGCGTTTTGCTTCTCTCAAACACAAAACGCGCCTATTCTTCAATCAAACACCACTTATATTGAGTTCCAAAGCATACCTGAAGGGAAATTGCAGCCTGCCTCTGATGCATTTCCAAGAACCTTGAGATAAGCCATTTGATTCTCTTTGTGCCAAGTAGGGAGCCTCTGGATGGAGGAGTCTGCAAGTGTCGGATGGAGAAGCAGCGCACCTGATGCTCAGAATCTACACAGAAATGGTACCAATTATCATGCTGGTCACAGCTGTCCAGAAGGACTAGCAATATGAGAATAGGACTCAGGACAAGCCGGGGGGCCAGGACAGTGCTGGTACCACATGCTGGATGGCACCACTTCCTAAAGACAATTCCCCCCACCCAGCACTCTTCCAGTTTGTTAGTATTAATGCTCTGGATGCACCCGCAGTGTGTATGTAGGAAGAGTGTGTAACCTATCAATCCAGTTGTACAAACTATGAAGCGGAACAGGATGTGTGATCCTTCAGTTTTCCAATTCAACAAGTTCCTTAGCTTACTTTGGGACAAGAGAATAGCCCAGTCTACATCTAAGAGCCACCACGAAGAGCCAAGAAAACCCTGCTCCTTAGGCTCCACCAGGGCTTTTCTGCAGGAACTCTATTCCTGTTATGCACAGAGCAGTCCTGCCTACTTCCATCTCCAATGGATCAAACCAGGGGACCTTCCTTGAGATGAGAGCCAAGAGAGCAGCATCAGCACAGCTTTAGATGAGACACAAGGAAGGAGAAGCAGCAGCAGCAGCAGCACAGTGGAGCTCATGTTGCAAGACAGTCGAGGCCACAGTGGTGAAGACAGCAAGTACTACAAGTTCAAACAGGGAACCTTACAGGGAAGCAGCAGAAAAACAAGCCCCCAATTCCTAAGTACTTTTCAAACATTCAAACTGCAGCACAGCCCCTTCCATCTTCCTCAAAGCAGTGGCACGTATTCTGAGGAGGGAGTGGCAAGCACAACACTTGCAATACAATGCCACTTTAGATGAAGGATCGTTTTTGTAAACAGCCGTTCCTCAAATAAGCGTCAAGCAGGAATACTTAGCTGTCAGACTGAAACTGACAGGGTCTGAGGAGACTGCATGGAGGCTTAAGTAATGCTGAGACAGACCTGCAGTGCTTGGAACTCAAGAGGCTGCTTCTCGTCTCTTTTTAAAACAATGGCTCACTCAAGGTCACCGAGAATAGAGTGACTGACTGGCTGTAATGGCTTCGGCATTCTGTCTCTTCCCAGGCAACTAGTCCCCTTACGTACATCTCACACAAGCTCCTCTTCGGCAGCATCACTATATGCCTGCAAAAACCACTGCTGCCGATTATGGGAATTTACTCAGGAGAGCATTTTTCTTTCATTAACCAATGGGGCACTCCCACTAGGATCAAGGGAAGGCAATTGTAGTTGGCTGAAGGGAAGCAATGTAAGAATAATACGTTGTGCACCTTATCTGAATGCATGTGCTAGCCAGGATGGTGAGGGCCTCCTCTCCTTTCACAGCATTTGGTGCAGGGTCACCATATGCAAGTACCAGTTTCTTCCCAACGTTGTGTAGAATTTGGAAGATGATATGACCATGGCTATTCCTTGCCCCCTACAGTATGAATGGCAGCTCTAAGCACACTGCAATTAATCTGCCGGCTGCCTCTCTTGCAGGTGACTTGAGTTGCACTGGGAGCATCCTCCACCATCACCACCCCATTTCAGAGTCAAGGCGGATTCTATGCCTTGCTTCAGGGTTAAAACACAGGGTTAAAACACAATACTGAAGGTCATCCAGGGGTGGGTGAAAGGGAGGGGGGAGGGAATAGAGGCTTTGGAATGCACTGAGCATGCACTAGTTGGGGAACTATGGCACACACCCCTTTCCAATGTCACCATTCATAGATTCAGTAATTCAGCAGGGGAAGGAAATCCAATCTAGTGGCCACAGTCCAAAAAAACCTTCAGTACACACAGGCTCGCCCACTGATCTCTGATTTCCCTAATCATCTCTCCTTAATTCTGAAGGCCTGAAAAAAGTCAGTGGGCCTCAGGGGTGGGGTGGGGCGAGATTCTTGCACAAGGTTTTCCAGTTTGCCATCCTCAGGAATACAAAGCCACACTTTGCACGACTTGCTTTCCAGTAGGATGAAAAATAAAGGTTTCCTAAAGCTAAAAAATTTTGTGCCTTTTACCAACACTTCAAGAGCAGCAGAAAATATTCACAGTAGTGGTATGGCTGAGTCTGTCCACATCATCATTAAGATCAGCTGGTCCCATTGCCAAAAGCCCCTCGCTTTTGTGACGTTAATGCAGAACGCTGAGAAGTTGACATTTGAATGAGCAGTTGAAGCAAAGCAGGAAAAGGGGCGGGGAGGGGAAGATGATGTTGCACTCAAGCCTTGTGTCGGGCAGACTCATGATTTAGCCCTCAAGAGCATACAGGCAACCATGTCTAACAGCCTGATAGATATCCTACTATACACAAGAAGGAGCCTGCACGTGCGTATTTCCTCTTCTTCAAGTTCCTCCCTGTGCCCTCCAACCAACCGACAAGGAGCACATTCCTGCTCATTGCAAACAGGGTGATGGTGGTAGTGTTACTAAAAGCATCACTTCAGCAAAGATACCTCTCCCACCCAACTCTCAGAAAGCTATCCCCCCCCTCCCCTCCCCTCCACCATCCTTGCTTAGTGTAGGGAGCCCTGCCGCTTCCCTACTTCCCAAATGGCTGATGATCTCTTTAGACGGATTCTTGACAGCAGAAAAGCCCTACACCCTCCCTGACAGTTCAGAGAGGAAACTTCAGTAACTTGTAAATAAGAACCCTATGAGCCCAACCCCTTTGGGGAGGACCCAAATCCTCGTTTTTTCCCAAAACCACCGCCTTACTACCCAAGACCACAGCTCCACTGTAGCTTGTCCTAAGGCTTCCCTTGAGATACAGTATGGTTTTGCAGGGGGTGCCTGTAAGACCACTGAAGTTTCTTTAATCTGGTCAATATTTTATTAACCCCAAAGATTGGAGTAGGGGCGGAGAAGTATGGAAGGCATTGCCTTTTGGCAAAAACGGAGAAACAAGCCACAAAAAGAAAAAAGAAAAAGAAGTACAACAGAATACAGTAACAAAAGCACAAAAACAGTAGAGATGATGACGGGCCTCTGGAGGCAACTCTTGCTGACTGATTATGTGCTGGAGATGCTTGTTCCAGGGTGAGCCAGATGTCCAAAGCAAGGCCAGCTGTGAATGGTGGGTGATGTCCTTTCCCCTCGGTCCTCCTGCCTAAGCCAAGGAGCACAAACACTTCCACACCAAGACCTACTGTCCAACACTATGCCTGGAACAGATTTTTAAAAATTTTCTTTAAAAACCTCTTGAGCTGCAGGTTGTCAGTCTGTCTGGGGAGTGAAGGCAGTTCCGACAGCATGAGAAAGAGAGAAAGAGAAAGAGAAAAAACTTGTCTACAGGCAGGCAAACAACAGTCGCTAACGACAGGGTAACGAAGCTGCTGGCTGGACCGCCAAGGCTGCACGTGCCAACTCGTTCCGAGGATGGAGAAGCCATGGACGAGATGGGACACTCAGCTGGCACGGGCTGCTGTTCTAATCTGTTTGTACTCTCCGGAGAGGTGGGAGGGGAGACTATACAGAGGAGGGCTGTACAAACTGGGCAGGCGGGCAGGCCTTCTTTCCTTCCTTCTTCCCTTTGACTACCAAGGCAGGCTCTACCTGTCCTTCAGCTCTCGTGTCACTCGCTTCGTGATACGCCCACACATCAGGCCAATCAGGAACAGGATGCAGATGCCCACACTGATCACTGAGAGGATGTAGTTCTTGGATGGAGAGGTCATCACTTGCATGGCAAGATCAGAAAAGCCTTCCGCTGGGGCAACCTGGCAGGCAAGGAGGAAGAAGAGTCAGCTCCCAAACCAATCGTAACAGATATCTACAATGTACAGATGAAATTTAGGGGTCAGTGCTTCAAACAAATCTTCTCTAAAACCACCCAGTTTGGTACAACCCTGTATAGACCAGAATAGGGTTGCAGGACCATAAACTGGGCTAGGCTGTTTGTCCATGTTATGCTGATGTTCTGCCAGCTCCTTCTCTCATAGGTGCTTACCTGAACCTTCTTTTCTTCTTCACAGGCTTAAGAAATTTAAACTATATATTAAGCAGCTTGTAAATTCTTTCAAATAAAAATAAACAAACGAACAAAGTAGGGCAGGGAGATGGCATTCTCAGTAGTGGCACCTGGGTGAGGAAAGACAAGTCCCAAAGAAGATTACCTGGCACCAGCTTTGTGATCTTTTCAGAGCCAGGTGAAGACCTTTCTATTCACCTAGACCAGGCATCCCCAAACTTCGGCCCTCCAGATGTTTTGGACTACAATTCCCATCATCCCTGACCACTGGTCCTGTTAGCTAGGGATCATTTGAGTTGTAGGCCAAAACATCTGGAGGGCTGCAGTTTGGGGATGCCTGACCTAGACCTTTGAAATAACTTGCTTTAAGGACCAGTCTTATTGGCTTTAAAAACAGTGTTTTGAGTTAGTTTATCACTTTATATTGTACTTTAATTGTGCTTGTTTTGGGCATCAATCAAGGATTTTGTGTAATGGGGTAGCTTTATAAATTCCATGTTTTTTTTAAGCATCTGGTCCTATCCCTCCCTCACAAGATATTGAACACAAAAGGATCAACAGCTGTGAAATAGCAAGAGGAGTCCTATGCTCCTTATATCCTTTCAACTGCTTGCTTTTCCCTTGAGATTCAGGATGTTCTTTCTGTAACCAATCTCTCCTCAGCAGTGTATGCAAACACAAGCCAGGGTATGTGCAGCAAGGTGTCTGGAGAGGAGGAGTGGGGATCCCCCAGTAGGGTGCTACATGTCTATCCAACAGCAGAGTGGTATCGCCCTCCCACAGCTGCCCTGTGCTGGGGCCTTCCAATTTGCGCTCTCTCTCTCTCTCTCATTTCCCATTTTAGGCTCATTTCAGAGGCCAGGAGCTCAGATATCAAGAGATGGGGCCCTGCTCTGTAACAGCAACTGTTACATTTTGTTCTGCACTTGCCCTGGCAAGGTTGGCTTTCTACAGATGGAATTTAAAATTGCACAGAAGTGGTGAGGAGCCATGCTTGACATGCATATTAAGGCTGTCCATGCCGGTAACTCAGACTCGCTTCCAAGACCAATCTAGCATATTGTATCAAGGATTGCCATTACAGTAGCAGCATTCGATCATGTGTTCACGGCCTTCAGCACCAACACATGCATCGTGCTGGTACTTTCCATCTGTTCCAATTCCCTCATATCCCCAACAATCCCTAGGTACCCAGAAGAGGTCTTCCTGGAGGAATAAAGTGGGCAGCTTTGCTCACCTTGGCAGCATAGCTCCACATTTCAATCCGGTCATTAAGGCGCTTCTTACACTCAGGCTGCAACCTCACACGCTTGTCCTCCAGGGCCTCCATCAGACAGGACATCTCTGCAGAACAGAGGAAAGAGTGTTACAAATGATTGAAGGCATGGCCTTTCTCAGATCATCACGATCTTGATCTTCCCTCCCTCTTTTGCTATTATGTGTTTCTCAAGGTGACAAGACATGTAACGACCATCACACCACTTCACGGGGGGGGGGGCGCACTGGGGGGCTCAGAGATTTGATGGGGACCAGGCAAAATCAGGGGTACATGTGGGCACCACACTGGTGACCCCAGTGTTTAACATATTTTATATAAATTTTTAGAAAATACGTATTGCTTAGAAAGGATTTTACTCATTAATCTAAACAATGATGATGAAAGTTCCTCTGTCCTCCCCCCCCCAAGTATATTGATTTTTACCACTGGGGGGAATCCTATCCACTAGTCCTTCACATCTCTAGGAAGTGTACAAATCTATCCTAAGCAAGTTGTTTAGAGTGTAATTGTGCCTAGACTTGTCCAATACCAACAGTAGGAGCAGAAGACTAAAAACCATTGACTCTGTGGAAGTAGCACCACTGGTGGCTGGGATGCTTCCTGGGCTTCTTAGCAAGCTGCAAGACTTACGTCGCCCTCTTCCTGGTGGGATGGCAGCACAGTGGTGCTTGATGTCAAGGGCACAGGCCGTATGAAGGACGGGGTCCACAAAGATATCAGCTTTACTCTCCTTCAACATGTTGAGCACCTCCTAGAAAGGCAGAAAATTGCAATGCACCCTCAATATAATTATTTGCATATCTCATCTTAACTTGCTCATCCTCCTGCTGCTTCATTATACTTGGAATACTTAAACCCTGCTTTGTAGCCCTGAGCAGTTCTCAAATAAAATAAGATTTTGCAGTGTGGAAGTTGTTTTCAAATGGAGCACATTTATAGTAGTCTACTCAAAGTTATGAAGGCATTTATAGACTGTTGCCAGGTCAGAATTTGAAAGGGATGTGAAGTGTGGCAATATAAAAATGCAAAGGGGAAGGAATGGATGCCTTCCCTTGGCTGACTGAAGTGGACTGAGGAGCAGTGACAGGAGAAAGCAAATCACAACCACCCCTAGGAATCCTTGGAACATCCAAGCTAGAGAACAAAGCTGTAGCGCCGAATAAGTTCCGAAGTGAGGAGAATGCCAACAGATTGAGCTGTACATAATCTAGCATTCTCCCCCTTGCCATTACACAGAGGCACACCTAGTCCTTTACCTTTTTGCACATGTCTGCTTTGATCTTTAGCAGATTCACTTTCAGGCATTCTTCCACTTGTCCTGTCTGCTCCTGGGCTGCTGCTTCCTCGGCACACAAGCTAGAAATCTTTCAAAACATCAAATACATTAGCTTATAATACCACAGGCCAACAAATTACGTCTCCTTTAGGAGGGAAATAGAACAAATTTATGTGACAAAAAGGTCCAAAACATGGTATCTAGCAAGGGAAACAAATACAACCTTACTTTCCAATTCAGTATATGTTATCCCTTTATTACTGAGGAAAGCCCAGAGGTCCTCTATTTTGGATGTTGCCTAAGGCCAAGGCTGGAAGCTATTCCCTGACTTAAGCTAAATTCCAGCTGGCAGAGCCTGGAACAATTTCTGGAAATGAGCAGAGGTGACAAGCAGCACCTACTCTCCACCCTGCAAGAGCAGGATTCTATGCTTCTATCATACAGTATAGTCTTTGCTCAGCAAGGCAATACTATTAGGGGCCATCTACTCCTGCTTTTAAGCTTTCTGTTCCTTTCCAAATTCAAGGGAGACTTGTTCTCAAAGAGGTACTTAAATATCAGTTACGAAGAAAGAAGGAATCTCCAACACACTATTCCTCATAGCATGAAAAGGACCAAGGGGAGGAACTTTATCTATGAACTTAACTCTGGACAGGATGATTCCACATGAAATACAAACCATTTTTGTGTAAGATCCCAAGCTGGATTCCCATAATACTTTGCTCCACAAGCAGCTCTTGGAGCAAATTTACTCTCTGCAAATTGCAAATGCCACAAAAGGTGACAACCCCAAGGTGCTTTTAAACTACTGGGGGATTCAGTCAAGAACACCATAGTTCAAACTGTACTACCAGGAGCTCACGAGAACTTGCCAATATATATACAGTAGTGTGAAGGAGGATTGAATTTGAAAGCTCCCACCTCTTCTGAGCAGTGCATCTGCAACTGAGGATCTAACCGGTAATCAAGAGCGGATTCCTCGATAATCACTCGAATCTGATCTTCACAGTCGGGAGAGAGACGCTGTTTAGGGGTGAGAACAAGAACAGTCATGCCACTGGAGAAGAACCAACATTCACATGTTCCTCAGAGCCTGACCTGCTACCCAGCTGAATGAAGTATAGTTACTGGTTCCCACACCTTCACCTGTGCTGTTGCATAGACTGTGCACATACTGGAACATCAATCCTGCTTGAATCCAGACTTTACCAGTGTTAAAGAAAGGCATCCCCTGGCATTAGACAAATGATTTTCAGAGTAATGAAAGGGCAGAAAATTGCTAGTGATTTAATTTATTATTGTATATTTCCTGCCTGGGAGAGAGGAAGAAGCACTTGTAGGATTTTCTGCCTGGTGTCAAAATAAGTGTTGGCCTTGGGTATTATGACTGGGGGCTGGGGGTCGGGGAGAGAGAGATTTTATATTCTGCCTACTGCAGCATTATGTATTGCACCAGCCCTTGTTAAGAGAAACTGTCCAGCCTCCTAGCCAGAGTTGTCCAACCTACCGGTATCTGCTTCTCAGATAAACCATAACACTCTGGAACTATTCCAACCTGGATACCCTTCTTTACCACTATTTGCCAAGTAAATGTGTAAGGAAAAGAGGTGCCTGTTCCCAAGCAGGAATCTACACGTATCAGAAACCACAACCAATTAATTACAACTCACTTGTGCACATCTAAGTGTTTAGAGACACATAGCTTCCCTTCATTTATTTCTGCTGCAGCCTAGGCCCATTAATGATGAACGTGTTTCTACTGCAGTTAAAATATGAAGTGGTTCTCCATAGGGGAAGGAGCTAGAGATGGGCTGAGATATGGGTTCACCAGCACTGTGGAAACAAGTCAATAATGGAGGAACCCTTGTGCTTAAACAGAATCATTAAAGCAACATTCAGCACAAATCTTAACTACTAACCATTAACCACTAATCTTAACTAACTTGAGCGATCATGTATTTTTGGTGCATTTTTTAGCACTAAAAGTCTCTTAAAGTCAATCTTTGACAGCAAAAGGCAGCTTAATATATGGATTTTTTTTCTATAGGGAGAATTCTTCATTTGGGAAAACATCAGATGAGGCTGCACTTAAGACAAAGCCTGCAATTCAAATCAAGATGCAAGAATACAGCAACCAAAGCAATCTGATCATAGAGGGTAATTATGTGTTACATTCACCACACCAGAAGAAGCCCCATGCAAGTGAGCCTCTGACAGCTGGGAATTCTGAATGCTTCCAGGGAGATAAGGCAGAGAGAAGTCCTCCTCCATTGTTTACCTATGTTCATATTCTCTCTCCTAATATCCCTCAATATATTCATGAGGGAAAAGAGCAGGGCTATTTAGCTGATAAAGAGAGATAAGATAAGCAGAGGAAGGCTACCAGCAGCTCAATTATCACCTCTGCTTTCTGTCTGCAGGTCTAAGAGGAAGCCTTCTCAACTCTCAGTGGCTGCTTTACACCACTTAGGCTGCTTTTAACACCACTTAGGCTGATCAGTGACACCAGATGGATTTCCAAAAATGCATTGTTACATAAAATTAGCTAATAACGTAATGAATTGTGCAATTTCAATGTAGTTACAACTTTTTCCAAATATAAGTGGTTAGATTTTAGGACTTGATAAAATTACTGTTAAACACTCTATTACTTACAAAAATTAAACCATGTATGGAACTGTATGTTTTAAATTGTCCCATCTTAAAATGTTTTATTAAGTGGGTTTTATTCACTTTTCTGCCCTAATCAACATTCATTTCAAATACCTGGGTTGCTGGAAAAAATCTTTAGAAACTTATTCGTCATGTAAAATTTACATAGCGCACTTTTTAAATTTTAAGTTAAATAAACGTAACTTTTAAGTTTAGGTTGACTAAATCAGATCACTGGAACAAATTCCCAGAGAACCCGTATAACTGGGCCTAAGCTTCTGAGACCTGCCTGTATTCTAAACATGCTTGTTGACTGGCACACACCATATAGCAGAACAAGTCCCTTTAGGCCCTTCTGGCCCTAGGTCTTTGTGAAACACATGCCCCTTAGTCACCTGGTCTGCGTATTTCAGCTTCAAGCAGGAGATGACCTGCCCTTCAAGCTCGGAATCATCCTTGGCCTTGGTCAGAATGCTCTGGCAGAATTTGGGGATGTCAGCTTTGCAGGCCTTCCTGAGCACTGGATTCAGGCGGTAATCTACCAAGGAAGAAAGGAGCAAAAATAGTGATGAAGACCAGCTGCTGGAATGAGGCGCCAGCTGCAGAACTGAGTCACTTTTACTAAGCAGCCTAGCAATGGAGTTTTTTTCTGTCTGAGCTGCCCGTAATGTAGCCAAGTTGCAAGGCCTTGGCTCTCGGGAAACCAGCTGCATGCACAGAAGGCTCGGCAGATGCCCACAATCCTGTGGGAGCATAGAAAAAAATAACAAGCTGTGGAATTCAGCTTACCCAGTTCCCAGCTCTCATGGTCACGGTTGACCATTAATATGGAGATTGCTCCTGCTTCCCTCCTCCCCTAGTGCAAGCAACAAACCCTGGCTTAGCATCAAATCCACATCAGCAATGTTGTTTGTTCTGCTCAAAGGATGCAAAAGAACAAGGAAGCTAAGAACAAGCTTTAGCTTTACACTGTGGTTTGTTAGGGTCACAACAAACTACCATCTCTGATTAATACGTGACATTTAGGTATGGATTGCGATTTGTAGCTCCTACTTGTGATAGGGAAGGCATGCCAATGCTAAATCATTGCCAAGTGTCATGGATGAGGTGATTTGAAAGCCTTCTGCGGTGGCTATCAAATGATGATGCACACAGGGTTAGGGATATCAAAATTTAAAGGCAACTATCCAAACCATGCTGCTTTCCAACTTTGTTTTGTTCTGCCCAGTATTGCATATAAATAGAGCAATACAGGTGCTGCTTCCACACTGTTCTCATAATGACTGTAGAAATTATCGAAGGGTGGGTGACTGATGTGGTTAACCCGATGCCATGGGAAAATTACCCGGGGGGGGGAGGGGTGTTCTTAAAACTTTTTCCTTTATTCAGCAAAAGCTGAGGAACATACAATCACACCTGAAAACATACATACATAGTTATAGCGTAGCTAAATCTCTGCATTAGGCAGCAATTTTTAAAAATCCAGGGTTATATCAAGTTCTTTCAGAGATCCTTTTAACTGGAGATGAGCTGAACCTGACACTTTTTGTATGCACAGTATGAACTTTACTATTGGGCTAGGGAATCTCCTCTTACATTTCAAGTATAGGTAATAACTTGAAATCAGATGTTTTTATAAGACAAATTAAAAAAAAATCCCACCAGTTTTCAAATAGGAAATGCTAAATGGTGAAGGCACGGTTGTGCAAGGAGAGGAGAAATTATTTTAACACTTAAGAAAAGTTTCCTTGGAGGGGATTATACCTACAGCAGACCTGAATAGACATAACATTTATGCCACACAAAGAAGCAAACAAGACAGTCTAGTCTGGCAGGCTGAACTTGGGATGCTGCCAGAGCCCTCCCACAGCCTTCCCAAAGCAGGATAAGCCTGTGATCACAGCTATGCACAGGTGCGGGGAGGAAATAAATAAATGGAGAGTAGGTTTCCTCTGCTCTCCATTTATTTATTTACCACCTGCCCACAAAGCTACAATCATGTAAGTAAAATAAGTATAAGATGTGAGTTACCTGTATAAATAACAACTAGAAAATATCATAGCACCATCCCTTATCTTTAAAAAAAGTCAGTTCCTAAAAGCCTGTTGGAATACAAAAGTATTCACCTGCCAGCAGAAGGGCAACCAGGAAGGAGGCAGTCTATTGTCTCTAGGAAGAGAGTTCCAATGTCTGGGAACAGTTACCAAGAAGGTCCTATCTTGCGTGCCCGGCAAACATGCTCTGAGGGTGGTGTGACTGAGTGAAGGGCCTCCCCCAAAAGATCTCAGGGCCCAGGTAGGTTCGTATGAGTGAATATGGTCTTTCAAATAGCCTGGATCTAAGGGTTTTATAAGGTCATAACAAGCACTTTGAATTGATCCTGGAAACAGACCAGTAGCCATTGGAAATGTTTTTAAAAGGAAATCATTCACTCCCTATATCTAGCCCCGGTCAACAGTCTGGCTGCAGCTCTTTGGGCCAGCTGAAATTTCTGAGCACATTTTAAAGGCAGTTCCATGTAGAGCACATTGCAGTAGTCCAGATGTCAGACATTTGACATCTGGACATTTGCAGTAGTCCAGTAGTCAGACATTTCAGGTAATAAAGATTACAGCCCTTAAGTGCAGACCCCAGACCCAATTCCAAGAAAAACCCCACCATTACCTGTGTTCTGTGTAATCTGGCGCTTGGTAATCATTTGTTTGCATTTGGGATCCATCATTTCACTGTTCTTGTTCTGTTTCAAACACTGCAGCATGTTCTTTGCATCTGCTTCTGGGCAGAATCTCTGACAGTGGGAGAGAAAGCGCCAACAAGTCAGCAAGGGGAGAGCAACAGCACTTCCCATCCTAAACCAGGACTCTTGTTGCCTGAATGCAAAGTGCTGAAGAGGCACAAGTCAGGCATCATGGCACTTCCAGGCCAACTCAGAGGTTGCTTGGCATGGAATGAATTCTTAAAAGGTGTCGTGTTAATACCCGTGCCCATTAATGTCAGGAGAGGGGTGGGAACGGCACCGCTGAATCAATGTACTTTTGCAAAGAAAGTTTAGAAACACACTGAACCAAGAACAGGACAGGAAGATGGGGAAAGTGGGGCTTCGCTCAGCTATAATTCCACATGGTCCTCTTGCTGGTCTGAGTAGTTTGAAGAGAAATCAAAGAGCCGCTGCACTTTCAAGAGCCTTTTTGCTGTATCTCCCTTAGTATCAGGCCTCTAGGGCATGCACTGCCTAAAGTTCTGAGAAAGCCTGAAGTTCTACAGAAGCTACAGCAGAGGAGAGAGAAAAAGCTTGCCCCTCAACCAGGGTTTGACACTTTGCCATTTCAATTTTACTTCTCTGATCTTTCACCAGAGAAGCTTGAATATCTGGTAGAAGATTAGAATATGGTTGAATATCAACTGGATATTCATAGCTAGATATTTAAAAATATTTACTTGAGGGCAGGAGATGTTTTAAGATTAGAACTGTTTGAATCTTTCCAGAATGAAGAGTCAAGCTTGTATAGAGTCAAGCTTGTACACTAAAAATGGCCAGATTTGGTTTGCACCAGAGTATATTGTAATATTAACAAATCATCCCATGCCATGCAGAAATGGCCTCTGGGTGTGTGTACAAGATGGGCCAATTTCCAATGCAAGATTTTGCCTTTGCAGACAAATAAATATGGGAATCAACCAAACTGAGTAGTCTTCATGAGCAGCAGCAGGCAGAAACCCAGTTTAAATGTCCAAAAATCTTCCTACAAAAATCCATGTGGATTCCTATTTCAAGGTAATGTCAGCTACATGTACTCTTGCATGGAGGGAAAATGTTACACTGAAAGCAACATGATGTAGCCCAATTCTAAGCCTCTCCTTACCTTGATCATTTGTTTGCAAACACGCATGAGAGTATAATCCAGTTCTGGATCCATCATCTCAGTCTCCTGGAGTTTGAAGACTTTCTGATGGCAGCGAGTGCTCAGTTGCTTTTTGTTTTCCTTAAGACACTCAATAATCTGCAGTTAAATAAATAGAACATCTCAAGGGTAACTGGACACTAGATGGCAGCATTGCTAATCTGGGAGTAAGTAAATGACTCAATGGCTTTAAAATAACAAAGCAAAAGGCTGTGGAACAAAACAGCCAAAAACCCTGCATTATTTTAAGCAGCACCTCATCTAAAACAGGAGCAATAATGGCACTGAGGAGGTCTTGCCCACAACACATTTTGGGTGAAGTATTCTAAGGAGGATGCTAAATTGAGGAGGGCTTAGAAGTACCAAAAGAGAATAATAAAAATTATTTTAAAAAGAAAGAAAGAAGAAGTACCAAAAGAAATTACATTAAAAGCCAACTCATAAGATGGAAGTCACTGTGTTCACTTAGCCTAGAAAAAAAAGGTTTAGCAGCTGAAAGTTCAACTCAGTGAGTAAAAGCTCTTTCTTCAACAGTCAACCTGGTAGTTTCAATGTCAACCGGGCTCCTTTGGAAGGGTGGGATATTTTGTAGCCACTGACTAAGGAAGAACTAGAGGAAAACTGAACCCAAGGAGAAATGCTCTGTTGTGCTGGAGAAACACTTGCCAGTTGTGCTTAGCAAGTTGATCAGTCCATCCAGTGGACTTTGCTGTGAGTCAGAGTACAAGCAAAAGGTCTGTAAATCAAAGCAGACTGAAATGGGCTTTGATGCAGAATGTATTCCGGTCAAATCCTCTCTTGCTAGGCAGAGAGAGAGAGAGAGAGCTGAAAAGGCAGATCACCTGAGCATTGCCATAGGGGACGTTCTGGCAGTAGTCCTTGATGTCCGATTTGCAGGCCTCATGAAGGTCTGGTTCCAGGCGGATATCCTCAGTCTGCAAGATGAATCACATTGAAAAAGGATTCAGACTCAAAAGGGAGGTGGAAAGCTTGAACATCCAAAGCAAACAAATCCAATTAAAAAAATTAAAAAGCCCATGAGAGAACAAAGTGTTTATCTTTTAACTAGAAAGCTTTCTGCAGGCAACCATCAGCACTCTTGAGCAGGGGTCCCCAGACTTACCGGGCTTCGGGCCGGTGCCCGCCGCGCCGACCGTGCAGTGGGCCGGAGGGCGGGGGAGTGCACGCCCGTGCGCATGCGCACACGCACACGGTTGGGGGAAAATTGCCGAAAATCGCTTGTGCGCATGCGTATGGGCCTCCCCCGACCCGGAAGTGCATCGGAAATGACCTCTTCTGGGTCGGGAGAGGCCCATACGCATGCGCACAAAGGATTTTCGGCGATTTTTTGCCGATTTTGAAGATCGCCGCCGCGCCGCACGCCGTAAGAGCAGGCGGCGGCAGCGGGGGTCGTCGCGGGCCGGATTGGGAGGCCAATTGTGCCGCATCCGGCCCGGGGGCCGTAGTCTGGGGACCCCTGCTCTTGAGGTTATTTATTTATTTATTTATTTATTTATTTATTTATTTATTTATTTAATAGGATCTCTTTACTCATTCTTCTTCACCCTCATGCTGCACAGTGGATCACAACAATAATATAAATTTATAAAGCTGTTACAATTATAAAGCAAGCAAAACCTTTCCAAGTGGAACAGAACACTTTAAATTCAGCAAAAGAGGCCCCACAAAACAAATACTTTAATGCTCAAAGGCCAGGATGAAAGAGGTGTGTCTTCAGCTATACGATGAAGATGCTAGAGATACCCCTCT
The DNA here is from genome assembly GCF_963506605.1 of Zootoca vivipara. Classification (NCBI taxonomy): domain Eukaryota; kingdom Metazoa; phylum Chordata; class Lepidosauria; order Squamata; family Lacertidae; genus Zootoca; species Zootoca vivipara. The sequence continues at coordinate 45,676,297 of NC_083281.1, read as the reverse complement.
ATAGGGAGGGACTTCCGCAATCTAGGGGCTATCACAGAGAAAACCCTCTCCCAGGCTGCCCTCTACAGGTCTTAACAGCCTAGAACAGATTTTCTCAACCTTGGGTCCCTAGATTTTGTTGGACCACAACTCCCATCACTCCTAGGCAGCATGACCAGTGGTCAGGGATGGTGAGAATTGTAGTCCAAGAACATCTGAAGACCCAGGGTTGAGAAAAGCTGCCCTAGAAGGTTGACAGGGAAGAGGCAGCCTTTCAGCTATTTGAGGCCACAGCTGTGAATCAAAATATAACACGCTTGTGCAATGCAGTCTTCAGTTTGGCTGCCCAGGAAAAAATCCCTTAACACACACACACACACACACACACACACACACACACACACGAAGGTGCTTGCAGTTCTATTGGTCCACAGGAGCTGGCTGAACAAGACCCTTAAATCCCAACAGCTGGGGCTGGGCTTTGGGCTCAGCAAAAACTGCCTTCTTGTGGCAAGGTGCCAGGGAAAGCCAACATTTGCAAAGAAGCCTGCTATAAGCCCGATTTAGAATATAAGAAATGGTAATTAGAGAGAAGGAAACTAGCACTGAGGGGCAGCCAAATATTTTCAGGGTAGTGCAAGCTGATGCAACCCTCCACAGAAGCTGTTGCAAAGCCTCAGAATAACAAGAGGGCAATTTTTACCATTTCCAGCTCCTCAACACGTAGCTGCTTGCGGCACTTCATAGAGACCTGGTGCTCCTTTGCATCTCTCAGTGTGTCGTTGCGTACAATTGTGCTCAGACAGATCACCACATCCACCCTGAAGAGGACAGAAGTGTTATAACTCCAGGCTATCTTGGTGTAAAACTCTTGGGTATCACACCCACTTTCTGATTAAGAACAAAAGTTTCTCTAGCATTTAAAAGCCATGAGGCCAAATTTCTGACACACACACATACTTTTTCTTGATGTTGGGGCACAGCTTCAGGACATCCTCTTTGCAGGCCATTTTGAATTTGTAGGAGAATCTGAAATCTTTCATCTGAACCTAAAGAAAGAAAAGTGAACAGGCTCCTCTCAAGGTCAGGCACAGTCAGGAAGCCTTTCACAGAATATCTGCTACTGCAGCCCCAGTCAATGGCATCTCTCTGCCCTGCTTCTTGCCTTGCCACCTTTGAGCTTCAGTTCAAGTTATCCCTTCTAGTGAGGCTAAGGTTGAATGCAATGCCCATCCAAATCACCAGGGGTCCAACCACATGCACTGCCTTCCTCCAACTGCAAGCCATGTAAAATGAGAATGGCAGATTTGAAAGGAACGTGGTTAAAAGCACAAAGTAGTCAATATTCAGAAGCTCATTTGTGGCAAATAAGCCAAGGCAGCACTGAAAAGGGGACTATGCCATAACAGTTCAAATTCCAGCAGACAGGAAAATGCCTTTGGCCTTCCAGGGCAAAAGGGGATAATGGCTGCCTGGCTCCCAGACTCAGTCAAACTAGGGGATGCTGAAGGACCAGCCACACTCACCAGCTGGAAGTGCGTGACTCCAATTGCACACTTTTCATTCATCTCCTTCTGGTGTTTGTTCTGAATGAGGCACTCCATGAGGTCTCCTGAGTCAATCTGGTTGTCTGCCACTTCCTGAATGGGATATTGGGGGGGATGGGACAGACAGACTAATGACAACCTGCCGGGAACGAACTCCCTGGAAGTCTCTGTGCCTCAGTTGAAGAAGCAGCGGGACCCATGATTTAAAGCTGGAGAAGGTAATTACACCTTGCTGGCTTACATTTGAAACCTGATTGTTAAAAAGACTAGTCGGGGCCGGTTAGCCCTGGAGCTCTCAAGTTGCTTTATGGCTGCACATGCCCCCACTGGACCCAAAAATGCAACACAATCTATTAAATGCCATAAACACATTTTGCAATTTAACTAGGGCTGGTATGCCAGAGATATACAAAGACTATGAATTCTACATACTCGCTCCTATTCTGTATAAATTTATTCTGATTTTGTCCATGATGAGCATCAATAAATTAACAATGAAAAGGCCTGCGCTTGACTACTGGAAATCCTATTCACCCACCCGTTATTTCAGCAGGCATCAGCTAAAGAGTTTCAAGCAAAACCAGATATTTACTTTTTAAAAAATGGAAGAAGAAAAAGGCTAGAAAACTGAATTACCACTGTCCCATTCTGTGCACCCATGGAATCACAGCACACATGCACAGTCTTGCACCTGCTTGCTATGACTTTTGGGTATCCAAACCAGCACTGTAATTAAGACTAAGTTCTGAGCAGGGAATTAGGGATGCAAGACATTCCAGCAAGGTACAGGATGCTTAACATGAAGGGGGAACTACTTCATCACCTCAACTGATACTAATGGGCAGGAACTCCACACTCAATCCTTATCCAAATTAGGACAAGTATGAGTAAGAGTTACTTACATGGCAGAAGGTCTGGATAATTGGCTCACATGCTCGCATCATCAAGGCTTCTATCTGAATATCCTATAAGAGGGAGAGAGAAAGCATTAAGTCCACCCAAGGCGACACCCAGTTTTTCTGACAGTTCACACTGTTGCTCGTGTTATGTTTGTACACCAGAGTGGGAAAGTCTCCTGGGATGTGAGCATCCCTAGAGACAAGCTAAGAAGCCTTCTGTTGACAAGAACAGCTACTGTAAGAAGTCACTGGGAGCAGGAACAGATTGCAAAAAATATCGCTTAAAGCAGCGTTTTCAGCTGTGCTGGCTGGGGTTGATGAGAGGTGAAGCCCAAAGCATCTGGAGGGGCCCAGGATGGGGGAGGCTGCCTTAAAGTTTGCTGCCCCAAATAAAGGTTAACTAGAGTTGACCAAAACACAGTTTTAAGGAAATGATACCTGCCATAGAAAGGCACAACAGCCAAAGGAAGGAAGGAAGGAAGGAAGGAAGGAAGGAAGGAAGGAAGGAAGGAAGGAAGGAAGGAAGGAAGGAAGGAAGGAAGGAAGGAAGGAAGGAAGGAAGGAAGGAAGGAAGGAAGGAAGGAAGGAAGGAGAGAGACACACTCATTTACATGACTATGCCTTCTTTCTAATGATATCAGGCTTGAGTTACTTTATCTGGGCAACCAATTAAGATCTGATACTTTACCTTCTTTCTTAGATGACTCAAATACATGGAAATGGAATCCTTTTGAAGATACTTGGCAGGGCAACCCACAGATCAGCAAGCCATTCACATGGTGCAAGTCTAACAACTACAATACTAGAGCTTTCCCTTCCAGACAAAGCTTACTTACTTCGGACTCCAGCTCTGTAAGGTTTCCAACAATGTCTCTGCATTCAGCCGCCAAGTCATCCAGATGGTCCTGGAGACATTCAAGTTCCTAAAGGGGGCACAAAGAATCTTAACACAGAACAAATGGGTTCATCTCATTAATACCTTGAAAGCCGCCCTAATGCACCTTGTTATGTCTTTGGGATGTCTTTTGTTCCACCCCAACCAACACCACACTTCTACTATGGACTTTAAAAGTGGTGTTTTGAGACACTGCAATGCAACATAATCCCTGGGATCAGCAAGCCACCACTCTTGCTCTAGGTTGGATAAATTGGGACAAACAATGCTTTGCTTCCTCCTGATGCACACATGGGTTTAGTGCCTTCCCTTCACTAATTAAACTAAATCGAAGCACAAAACGCAATACAGAAACTTTTGAACATTAAAATTTTGTAAAATTCAGAAATGTTTATGGAGAAAAAGCAGAACCAGGACATTTAAAGTGAAGGTGTTTTGCTTTCTATCTTATACAACAATTTCAACATGAGATTATTGGTTTAAATTTTTGAGATACCTGTCCAGTCTCTGTTTTCTCACTGCACCACTTCCCCAGATCTATCATGCACTTGTCCTGGAGAGCTGGATCCAGTTTTACATCCAAGGCACGCTGGTGTAGAATTCGTTGTACTTCTGCCCTGCATTCCCGGGATAGCTGCCAAGAACAAGTGTACAAATTTATTCCAGATGAACAACCCCAACTGCTCAGATCTGGGAAGGAAGGTGCTCTTTCCAGCATTAGTAAAAGTAAAGTTCTCTTTATGCTATTCTTGGTCACCTCCCACATAGGCCCAGAGCAGGCCTCCCACATGGTCCCCCTTTCATATATATATTTTAACCTTCCCTGCAGCTAAGATGGACAATTCCCCACATCCAGACAGGTGTTTAATTGAAGGACAAGTCTAAACAAGTTGTCAAAAATGAACGAGATACTGTGGCATCATGTATGTGGAGGGGCTTACTTGCTGTTTAAGAGAAGAAGCCAACAAAATACAAACAAGCCTAGTGCTAGATTGGTAGGGATAACCTCAAATCTCCAGGCTAGCAGAAGTCAGAAGGATCTGCTAGAGCATGGCAAGGACTCTTTGGGGATTTAAAATTCTTGGTACTCTGAAAGCGGTGCCAGGGACAGGCAGCTGTGCATGGCATCCTGCACAGGTTTTACTACTGAAAACTAAAAAACTAATTAGACACAGCAAATGGAGACCCACCATAATTCATGTTGGCAGAAAAAGAAGGCAGAAAAAAAGGAGCAAGGCACTACTCCATTTTCTCCCCCACAGGGATAATGACTTGCGGAGCAACTGAGCAGCTGCCAGGTCTGTTCAACAGTTCTTTCCTGAGCAGGCACATAGCAGCAACTAGCCACCTTCTTCCTTCAGAAAGTGGGAAGGGGAAAAGGTATGTGGGTATCACTTAGGCTGCAGAAGAAGAGGGACTGTCCTCTCCTCTCCAGCTTAAGCCTATGAGCTGGAATACAAGGCCAGGAAGTCATGCAGTGCACCTTTTGCAAGGCTTCACTATTTCAGGCTGTGGGTGGGAGATGATGTTTGAGAACTCCCCATTTCCCCCCAACATGCTAGTTCTGCCTGTGGAGGAAATTTACATGGGGGAAGCATTCACACATGGACTCTCTTTTTCTTCCCACAGCCCCCAAGTCTGAAATGACTCAACCCAGCAAAAACTGCACTCACATGAATTCGTGATTATGCAACTCAGATCATCACCAACCACACTCTAATTACCACCTACAGTTACAGGTAGGTAGCCGTGTTGGTCTGCCATAGTTGAAACAAAATTTAAAAAATCCTTCCAGTAGCAACTTAGAGACCAACTAAGTTTGTTATTGGTATGAGCTTTCGGGTTGTTTCTACCACCTACAGGATACCGATTATCTGTTTGGTGGTCACAACTACACCAACCATTCATGCAACAAGCCACCTATTTTGTTTCCCCACCCTTCACATAGAGAGATTCAGCACTGACCTCAGCTACAAACAGCAGAGGCAAGACCACATATGTTAGCTACAAAAATGTTCCCTCAGGGTTCTTCCAAAAGGCCTTTAGGGCAATTCCTACACTCCTGTTTGAGTCTCCAGAGGCTCAAACATTAAACCCCCAATCTCGGAGGATTAAAAGGGAAGCACAGGGGTCTCGATTTGTTATACCTACTTAGTTGTCACAAAGCATCCAGGTGACCTGTAGAGTGAACTATAGTTGGCTTGCCTCCATGCTTTTCCCCAGTATCACCTCCTCAGTTTGAAGCCACAGATAAACTAGCACATGCCCCCAAATCACATTCATTTTCCAATAAAGGAGGACTGCTAAAGCAACTGACTGGTGCCTACCCTCCTCCCCTGTTCCTCTGTACGATAGGCATGTCTGTACAGGCAGGAGAAGATGGCCCCAGGAGGAATCATCTCACTCGTCTCATTCCAGCCGCGTGTATGGCAAAGTCGGGATGCATCTCCCTGGCACTTGCGGTAGAGCACAAGATCCAGTCTGTCAAAGTAGAAGAATCAGTGAAGCCACCATGAGGTTCTAAGATGCCCTTTCTTCACCCACCTAAGATTAACAGCATTTCAGTTCAACACAACATTTCACCTCTTAATAGGTGCAATTTCCATTTAGCCACTTGCAACTTGTACAGGGATTATGTTCCAGGGACAGTGCATATACTCAAAAACGTGTATAGTTAAATCTCTCCCACATGACTATCCTTACCTTCTGGAGATGTTGTGCTGAATGGGTCTTATAACACCCCCGCCCCTAGGCAAGGCAAAGAGTTTTCCACAAGATCTCCTGGGACTGTCTGAGATCATTGAAGATCCTCCCAGAGCCCAGGAAGCAAGTCTAAGAGCTTAAAAGCTCTTTTTGTGCTGGCAAAACAATGCACAAAAAGAATATTTAAGTTCTCAGATGTCTATGCATTTAATTTGTGCAATTTCAACTGGTCAGCCATCAACTGCACAAGTTAAATGCACACAAGTTGCAAGTCACCTGAGTAATAAAACTGAGACATATTTAAAGTCTCGCCAATGAAATATCTGTATTTTTTTACTGCAACCAATTCCAACTGTTTAACAGTTTTGCAGTTTGAGATTTTAATATGATTATGAAGATTTTCTGTAAGCCACTGGGGCTATAAAGTTTGGTGCAAATGTTAAAGTGCATTGGTACACGTAAGAATGTGAACATACGTAAGAATTTTGCTCTTAAGGAGCAAAAGCAATTTAAACCAGGCTTCCTCAGCCTCAGCCCTCCAGATGTTTTGAGACTACAATTCCCATCATCCCTGACCACTGGCCCTGCTAGCTAGGGAACATGGGAGTTGTAGGCCAAAAACATCTGGAGGGCAGAGGTTGAGGAAGCCTGATTTAAACCCTACAGTAGAAAGAAATACGTCCTCATGAGCAACAGGCCCTATGCTTCATATACCAGCCAGTTAACTGTGATCAGTTGGAGAAGCCCTCCTGACTATCTAACAGTTATCATACTTTCATTTGGTTTCTATGCAAACTAAAGCTTTTAAAAAGCATAGTGGCACCAGTACTTTGGAACACTGTTCCTACTGCAATCAGAAAGGCCTTAAGTGTGTTTAGAGAATGCCAGTTAGTATTAAGCCATTTGTTCTGTATTTCATGTTTCTATAATCGCATGACGTTTAAACATAATTATAACTTGATGGTGTTGTACATCACCACATTTTTTTTCTTAATCAACTGACAGTTCATAAAACACTATTACTAAAAATAAGTAAATGAAACTTTACTTTTGACACAATTCTTACACTGAGACACCCTCCATAGTTAGGCGGGGGCTGAAGTTTGGGGTGAGAGGGCATTATCCTGTGGTGCACATTCAATATGAGGCAGCTCTTGAAGGTCAGAACCTCTACTTTAATTTGTCTCCCTCCTGTAGCAGGCATTGACAGAAATTTGGGAAATAACGGTTGTTTATAAACATCAAGTTCTCCAGGTTGTGAATGAAAAGAACTCTTTCTGAACCTCTAGCTAGTGAACAGAGAATTAAAGCCACCCATGGCCCCACAGTACAAGACCTTTTTGTCCCAACTGCTGCTGCTAAAAAGTCCTGCAACAGAACTGCAGGGCCCATGAGAGTTCCCATGCCCAGCACTCACTTCCAGTCCCGTGAGATGAAGTACTGGAGCTCCAGGAGTCTGTGCTCACAATCTTCGACCATCTTCTCTGTATACAAATGCTCCATAAGGCAAGAGAGAATCCTATGGGAAAAGAAAGTCATGTTATATCGATATATGCAATCTTCAGGAGCCTTCGTACCAGACATTGCAACAACGAGCCTCTCACTGGTGGGAGGAGAAGGAGGTATTTGTAGAAAGAGGGAGAAGAGTGAGTGCATGCTTTAAAGCACATGTGCTTCTCCATAGTGGTCTACCTTTGGCCTGTACTTTCCCACAGCTTGCATTTGTAAGGGTGACGAGAAGCTGTTGCATAATAAAAGTCTGCCTGTATACCTACAAGAAACCCTTCCACCCCAAGTCAACGTCTCTCTTTATGTAAGAGACAATTTGAGTCCATCTCTTCCCCCAGGTTTAACAGGCTTCTTTCAGCCAAAGCTAAATCAGCAGTAAACTGTAGCAAAAGCAGGGGATCTCCATCACCTACATGGGGTCTCCAGCACGGATGTGCTTGCAGGCTGTTTGTATCACTGATTCGCAGGCTTCGTTCAATGCTCTGTCAATGCGGTAATCAGCACCAGGGTCTGCCTCCTGGATTAGAGTTTGAAGCTGGAGGAGGAAAGAGAAGAGGGGGGGAAGAGTTTAACAACAAGGGCAGAGTAGTTCAGGAAGTTAGTTTCCTGGCTTCTGTCGCTGGCAGAACTGCAACGCTAACCTCAAGGGATTCTGCCCCCCTTCCCATCTCATTTCAGGACCAGCTACTGAAGTGGAGAACATCTTTCAAACATTCCCATGGATGTGAACTGCTCCCTCCCACACAAAAAGGGCTAACCGTTTGCCAAGGAAAAGCAGCCTTTGAACAAATTATTTATCTTCCAAGACCAAGACCAGTTAATGGCAAACAGCTAAGATGTGCCAAATGGAAGAGCATTCTCCCTTGTGTATGACTCAGCCAGAACCAGAGTTTTTATGTTGCTGTCACCTCATCTGCATCCAGAAACTGCAGGCATGACTGAGAAAGCCAGGGTGTCAGGTCATCCCTGCAGCATGGGGCAATCCAGACACTTTGCAACTATGGGGACTTCCCTGTTCTATTTTCAGTATCCAAATGACAGTACAGTACACAGAGCTGAATTGTGCAGCCAGCCACATCACCAGGCTTTCTTGTCACTGAAACTGAAGGGGAGGAGAGCCAAGAGAGCAACAGGAGCAGGAGGATCTACTCTCCCAAACCCAGAACCTCTGTCATGTACATGAGCAACAGAGGCCTTCCCGAGAAAATGGCACAGGGGCCTGATGTAAAAAAGGACAGCCTGGGGCTAGGAACATGTGCCTAGTGCTTTTATTTGTGGTGGGTGGGCGGTGAAGAGGCAACTGTTGAGACTGAGCTGAGCATCATGCTCATAAATGTATCCTAGCAGAGAGGTGGCCTTTCAAGGATTCAGACTCCACTGAAGCATGCCTTGATCAGTGCAGGTAAAGTTATGCAACACAGTTTTTTTTGCTAAAGCAGCAGCAGCATAAAACAGCAGAACTAAATGGCTTCTCACCACAATGGCCTGAGAAAAAGCCAATGGAGCTTAAGTATTCCTTCAACATGTAACACTCCCTCTTGGAAATTAAGCTCTACAAAGTTGGAGGAGCAGAGAATGGGCAGATTTCTGTACTGATTGTTTCCTAGTGGAGCCCGTAGCCTGGGAATTAAGCCAATTTCAAATTTAGGAATCCATTTACATCACTGATCTTAACCTCAACTGAGATGAATCTAGTGAAATGCTGGGGGTGGGGGGCATGAGGCAAAGCCATTTATTCATGTGGTCATGGAGCCATCACAGACCACAGAGCCTTTTTGCTTCTTTTTGCTCCCCTTGACAGAACCACAGGGCAGCATTTGCAGATATCTGGGCACTTCCCATTTCTTTGGAAGCAAAGCTCTTTCCAAGAAGCCAAACTGCCAGGTTGCATCACACAACAGTACAACTGTACTTTAGCCTTTCCCCATCAGCACGTGTTGCAATGCCCCCCTCAAAGCCTATCAAGTAAAGTGGTGTCAAGTCTAGAGGAGTGTTTAGTAGCATCAAAGCCCCAACTTCGCTGTATAAGTATACACATCAAAGCAGTCATAATGTTGAATTGAGGCTAAGCTGCCTGGGGGGAATAGCCATGTTCTAACAATCTGTTCCTGCCTGGGAAACAATTATCCTGCTCTCATCATTTGAGGTGGAAGATCCTTGGAATCTAGCCTGACAGTCACACCAAGCCATCTCCAATATAAAAGAACAAGCAAGCACATGGCCTGATGGGCATTCTGATTTTGTCTCAGGCAATCATCAGTGAGCTATGCTGGGATCAGCAGTGAGAAAAAGGGAAGGGGTTTTTTTGGGGGGGGGGTGAGAGTGTCAATGTCATTAATTATGTGCTTGGGCTCCCCCAGCCTCCAAACTATAATGCTGTCAAGCTTTTTAGTACATTTGCTATTGGCAGCAGTCAAGATTAGGACACCTATTACATAAAAACAAGGATGTGGTAAGAGGGTGAACATAGCTCCTGCACAATACTACTCCAAAAATGCTACCCAACAGTGAAACCTGAATAAATCATTCAGAGGAAAAATGAGATTTTGAGGAAAAAGATTGGCAGCATGGGCAAGCAAGGCATGGGGTGGATTATCAGGAGCCATGAAGTAAGGCAGAGAACAGGGCCAAGTAAAGAAGTCCTATGTCTATACAAAGGTCCCAATGTTTATGGGCCCAGAGGCACCTTTTAAAGTATTGTCATAGGCAACAAAAGTACCCATTCCATCAAAGAAAAGCTGGCAATGCTCAGAAACATCCCCACCCCAAAACCCAACAACCAAATCACCTATACCCCACCGAATAAGACAAAAAGTAAGCCCGCTACACACACAAGCCAGAAACATCATTAAAAAATTAAAAGTTGGTGCCCAAAGGTGCTGCATTATGAGAAGCCTAAGAGATGGAGAGGAATAGTCACTGGTCTCCTAGTTCAATTCAATTTTCTTCTATCACCATGTGTATCCAACTCCTAACACTAAGTTGTTCCAGTTCACGTTTCCCCCTGAAGAACTTAAGAAGTCACATGGGATTAGGTCAAAAGCTTTGCTTGAATTAATATGTTATGCCCATTACATTCCTCTTACCTGGAATAATGTAACAGCTTCTGAGTTTAATAGCCTGAAGCTACCCGAAAAGCCTTTTTACGAGTAGCTGATAGAGCTTTTTAATCAGCTCTACGAACTGTTTCATTGGGATTCCCCTGAATGGATGTTGGGGCTTTGAGGGCAGCTCCCACCTGCATCCCAACTCAAGTCTTACTTCAGCAATGTAGTAATGTAGAGTCAATTGCCACACATTCTGTTCTCCCGGGGAAATGATTCATTTATTCAAAACAGAAGTACTGCTTTGCTGGGTCAGACCAAGGACCATCTAGAAGAGACCTCTCCAACCTCATGCATTCTAGATATCTTGGACTACAGGTGCCATCTACATGGCCATAATGGCTGAGTGGTGTGAATTTTAGCCCAGAACACCCAGAAGCCACAATGTTGAGGACAGCTATTTCCAACAGTCGCAACCCATAGGCTTCTGAAAGCTGTTGACTATGGCCTTCACGTTTATTCCTAGCATCTGGTACTCAAGAGGTAGGGCTACCTTTAAAACCGAAGTTCCCTGTGACTGTCATGGCCACTGGCCACTGAAAGACTCCTCCATGAATGCTTGAGAAGCATCGCTTTGGATGGAGAACACATACAGTGGTACCTCTACTTATGAATAACTCTACTTACGAATGTTTCTACTTACGAATGGAGCTCCGTCCGCCATCTTGGATGCAGTTCAGATAGGATTTTTTCTACTTACGAATTTTTAGATAGGGTTGCTTCTACTTACGATTTTTTCTCCCAATGCATTCCTATGGGATTCGACTTACAATTTTTTTCGACTTACGAATGTGTGTTCGGAACACATTAAATTCGTAAGTAGAGGTACCACTGTATATGGCAGCCAAGTGCTCGGAGAAGCATTTATTTAGGAGGCCCATGCTGAAACTTTGGATTCTCTGAGTGATGCCTGAGATTCTTCCTTTGGCTCAAGGTGCTAATAAGTCAGGCTCAAAACATTAAAACCAGCTGGGCAAAAATGAACAACCCCACATTTCAGATGTGGGGGTTGAGGCTGTCGTGAAAAGACTCCCCATGACAACCTTACCGACTGCTGGCAGCTGACTCCCAGGTTCCCCTTCTCTCCTCGCACAACTTTCATCAGGCAATGCAGGGTGCGGCCCTTCCGATGCAGTCCTGAGCAGTGGTGCTCAATCTCACTGCGGCAGCCAAGGATGATCTCTGGGCTCAGTGAAAAATCTTCCATCAACATGCGCCGGTAATCCAACATTTCTCCCTGGCATTCACTGCTCACTTGCCGACCTAAGGCACACCATAGTAGATACAGGTTATAAGACATCAACCCAAGGGACACTGAAAATAGCTAAAGTATATGCCACATGTGCAATGCAGCCCCATCAGTGTGGCCAGTGCCATTCTGCTTTTAAAGATTACATCAAATGAAACAGCAAGAAAACAAATTTTATGCAGAAATCCAGAGCTAACTGGGAAGGAAGATAGTGCCAAGGCAGCTGAAATCCCTAAAGAGCCACAAGCACTACTGCCATTAGCTCTACCATTTCAGGGCTATTTTGCAGCCTCTCCTTATCTTCACAGGCAATCAGAGAAAACACCAGGTTGCACTGGAGTGTGCATTACAATCATGACTGTGCCTCCTCTGTGCACATGTGCACAATATCCTTTACAAGAACACCAGTTTTAATCTATTGTATACACTGTGCTTGAAGCATGTGAGCAGCAATGGAATAAATTGCCAAAGCAGTGAAGGGGAAGCCCAGGGGGAGAGAAAAGGAGCTGAACAAGACTTCCAGGGATCAATGATGGGTCTTCAGTGATGTGTGCAGCTTGTCATCCTTCCTTTAGTCAGTAGCAAAAGATACAAGGAGAAAATATTCTCCTTTCTGAGTACCGTATCTTGATTATATTGATTTAGACTTTCCTCAGCAGAGAAGTCAGAAGAAACTGACACTAAACAACAACTACAATTATTATTATTAGAGCTGGCAACTCAACACAAATATTTTCTAACTCAGGAGTGGCAGGGTGCTGGTGGTGGTACCCACTGCCTTTTAAGCCTGCCCTGCGTATATAAAAGAATGCTGCCACACATTTCTAGACTACTTCATAAATGGAGAATAACTGTTCTGATTTAGAGAAAGATGCCTTAGCAGTAGGTTTAACAAACCACAGCAGGTAAAAAAACAGGTCCTTCTGGACCACTAGTTGCCTATCCGTCTATTCACTGGTGAGCAACCATATGTCTGGGGGCCATTTTATGCAGCCCCCAATGTCTCCTGAAGCTGTCCTACACGTTCATTTGATCAGAGTTGTTGTCTTCCTTCTGGTTTATTTCCTCCTTCCTTTTCCTGGCTCTTAAAAAAGTGTTTCCTTTTCTTTTTATGTAGTTTCAATACAAATGAAAGGTGCAGGATTCTATTCGATACTGATATTGTGTGTGAGTGTGTGTATGCGCGCGCACACACACACACGCACCACTTTTTTCCTGGTTGCATGGTTTAAGGGGGAAGGTTGTATAAATTAGTATCTCCATCAAACTCAGGGGGGCTTATTTCTGAAAAGACCTGCATAGGATTCTAATCTGCAGTAGCTATGATGAAAATTGAAGCAAGGGCAGTCTTTACTCTGGATTCGTAGTCCAGAACATGTTGTCATTGCCTCTGCTGATCATCAACTCTACCAACCACCTGAATGCGGCTTCCAAAATATTATTTATGAGGAAATGCAGAATTTGATTATTTTTTAAAAAAAGGTTGTCCACCCCTGTGTTTAATAATGCATTTAATGCTTTGCAGGTGGGGGGAAAGAACACCATAACCTGAAATCAGAAACTATCAAGATCACACACTGCCAAATGCAACGTGCTGAGTTTGCAGAAAGTGAACCACAGCTAGCGAAAAATACCCAGCTTTACTGGATATTCCCCCAAGGCCGCCTGACCGGTTTGAATGGAATCTCACTGCCAAACCATCAAGCCAGGGGGGAACTCAAGGGAAGTCCCACACTTCTCCTCAGCTATGTCAAGCAGAAAGATACTAACATTTACTTCTCCTTGGAAAGAATAAAGACTACAAACATTAACTTTAACATCTTTAGTGAATTGCTCAAAAGCTCCCTGGTGTAAAGACTTGAGTGTGGTCCGTCACAGCAGAGAAGTAACTTAGCAAGCAGGTTGTCCACAATTCTACCCATTCAGAGAATGCCCAAAGGCATGAGATGGCTTCTCCCTTGGGCTAAGGGCTATTCAGTGCAGAACAGCTTGCAGACACGGCCTTGTGCTTTGGAAAAGGAGCCTGTTCCGCCATTTTCACACTCAGATCTGCCTGACCTGTCAGCCTTCTAGAGGACATCAGTGGAATGCACTAAGCTACGCTTGACACTACAGACAGAAACAGTCTTCAAAGCACATCAGCAACCCAGAGCCCTCAGAGTTTTCCATACAGTCACATTCCATTTCACCCCCTTCCTCACATTGCTGCTTCCCCAAATTCATGCTCCCCCAAGCCCATACAATGTCTTCTCCATGTAAATCACACTCCCTCTGCCCATTCTTACCAACACAATTGCTTGGCAAGCTGGGAAGAACATGATTGTGATGAAGATGATGGCACATGGAAGGAGGGTAAACTCTCCCTGTGTTTGTCTTTCCCATGGAGTGTGCCTATGTTTGTGTGAATGGCCCCAACCATCATTGGCTCCAGCCACACCTACTGGAATGGAGCACCTGCCACTACACTTGGCCCTCAACAATAAAAAGGATGTCCACCTCTGCACCAAAGAGAGTCAGTCTGTTACAGCCTAAATAACGTATATGTTGGCTCAGGTGTAAATCAATTAGATTCAAATTCAACTTTTAACATAGGAAGTTGGTGTTAGAGGTCTTTCCTTCTGCAAATGCTAACAAGTTACATTTAATAGACTGATGTCACTGAGAACCCTGGAGAGCAAGCTGTTGTGCAGACAATAGTGAACTAGCTGGATCAATGGTCTGGTATTATGGACATGTGTTTTATTGTCAGTGAATTCTGCAGCATGTTCTTGGCACCATAAAGATGCTTTAGTGGTGGATTTATTCTGCTTTATTAGTTGTTCTGCAATGCCACATTATTGCTGTCTGGAGGAGCTATAGCACAACAAAAGCAGTACAAAAACAAACCCCCACCAAGAACATTGTTGGTATGAAAAGTTCTGGGATTCAGCAGAAGTTCCAGGACATGCACTGACTGGAAAGTAAATATTTGAATACCCCAAAACTTTTGCAGGTGCCAAAAGTATTGAAGCGGAATCGTGTAAGACTGGCCTGATAGCATAAGCACAAATAAGCACAAATCATCATGAATTAGCAATAAAAAGGATGCCTGGAGGGACCCTGTAAGGTAAATGCTTAACAACCGACTCCCAATACTCCTCTAAGTGAACCAATACATCCCCCACTAGGCTGCATGAAAAGGACTAGGCATACCCTCAGTGGCTACTGTTTTTTTCATCTAAGCTAGAAGAAATGCATGCTAGGAACACATCACAAAAAGCTGACTTGCTCTGTTGGTCTCCAGAGAGATGGGATTAATCATGCAAGTGTAGCATTCTGATTAGAATCTGGGTAAGGCCTAGTAGTTCTGATGGCTGTGGTAAATCTGTGCTTGGGCTGTGCCACTTCAGATTGCAGATGGGGCTCACATGGTGAATGATCCTCCATATGAAAAGTTCCCTGCAGAAATGAAAACTGACATGTCTGAAAGAAGAATTCTAACTGTGGCACACTCATTTTCTAGGTATAGGAATTTATTTTCACAGGGGAGCATGCCATCAAGTGAGCCCCCACCTACAACAGCAGTCACAGCTGTCATAGCTCTCCATGAGAACTAAGCCCATGTTGCATTACGGAACTGCAAGATAGAGAATACAACACAACAGCTAGAACTTCTTTCTCCTGGACAACTGTGAATGGTCTGCTGACATAAGACAGGCTAGCCCCTTAACATGCTTCACTTAAACTGTCTGACCTAGAACCAGCCTCCTGCAAAGAAGCAAAGGTGGCAAGCTGAAAGATCAAGTGTCAAGGCTCAGGGGGAGGAGAGTTGCAGTATGGAGAGGGAAACAAGGACAGAGGTGGTGTTGCACATGGGAGACAATGATGCAGCACTATGGAGTAATGGATAACTAGCAGAATCCTAATGCCCAAAGACATTCTCCAAAACCATTCTTTCGCCATGTCCATTTTCTTTCAATAAAGCCCTGAAAATCTCACATTACTCAACTTTTCGTTTCACAAATTATTTATCAGATATAAGCAATTGGAGGAGTAAGAGAAAAATATACCTTACCTCTATGCACAGCAGATTCTAAACACATTAGCAGGTAGGATAGTCGGGCCTCTCGGGAACGAGGAAGGTTCTCTACATTACAGTGGTACTTCTTTAAATCACTTTTGCAGGACTTTGCCAATGAGTAACTGACTTTGTAATCTTGTGCAATCAGCTTTTGCCTGGTTGTCAATGCATCACGACACTGAGGAAAACAATCAGATATCTTGTGCTACTGATCAAGGGAACATCAAGGCAGCAATTTTTTTGTCACCCAGAGGTAAATTTGGCCCACACTGGACAAAAGGAGTAGAGCAGAAAATCTGCTGGCCTTGAATTTTTAGAACAAGCCACTGCTAGAAATAGAATACATTGCTGCTAGTTTCAATTCATCTCAACAAATGCATCACTATTTCTAGAAAATCCAAGGCAACCTACAGCAAGAGGAAGGGAAATAATCGTGGGGAGCGAAAGTGCAGAGTTCTTAAAGCATTTCAACCACTAGCATAGCTTGTAATTTCAATTTGCTATTTATTGCTCATATACTGCTCAAAAAGAGTTGAGGAAGCAATGGGGCGTCACACCTGGAATAATGATTAATAAAATGCTTTGTCTGCACTTTACTCAAAACGCTGTCTCTTAGGAATGTAACAACATATCTCAAAGAAAACACATGCCTTTAGAAAAAGTAACAAAGCAGCTCTCCCTCCTCAGAGATGCTAATTCTTATTGATGCTATTTAACTGCTACCACACAAGGCAACTCTGTAACTGAGAGATGGGAATTTCATCAACAAGTCACAGACAGAGTTACGGCTGCCTTTAAAAATATAGCTCTGAGCCTATACACAGGATTCCATGCGCTCTTCTACCCACCACACCCTGATGGGGCAGAAGCAGACCAAACCTCAGATAACACACCACATATTGTGTATTAATTTATTATCCATTGCATGCTGTAAATAAATGAGGCTCCTAAGAAGCAGGAGCTTTGGGGTCAAGAAAGATAGTGGGATGGATTCAATATTTGGCCAGGTGAAAGAGGCACTAGCCAGGTTAGAAAGGCACATACCTTTTCACTCATAGAGTCTTCAAACTTGTGGTTAAAGAGACACTTGTACACCCTGCCTTCCCCAGCCTGAGTCTGAAACAGAGCAACAATATTGGTCATGAACATCGTATGGGAACATATTAGGAGGATCCTGGTATCCATATTTTTTTTAGAAAAAAATTAACACATTCGTAGCCTCCCTTTTCTTCAAGAACCTTAAAGCAAAGGCACATGCAATTATTCCCATGTTATCCTAACAAAACCATGAAATAGGTTAGGCAAAATGATTTGTTTAAGCGACTCAATGAGAGTGATAGCTAAGTGGCTATTAAAACCCAGGTTTTGTATCCCACCAAGTTTTACTCAGAGCAGACCCGCTGAAAGTAATGGACCCATTAATTTCCATGGTTCTTCTCCGCATATGTACATCTCTTCAGTCCAACTTCAGCATTCCATTCTCTACATCACACTGGCTACATTTTATCATAGGCCAACATTTTGTGATTTAGAAGTCCTCTGTCATTTATCTATGTTGTGCATGCTCATGACACTTCCATGAATATTTCTGAAATTAGCTCAATATATTGCCTATATTATCTGTAGTGCACCTTTGAGAGATCTGTTCTTGTATTCCTTAATTTGTTACATGTAGGAGCATTTACTGAATGACAAGGCAAGAGGGGAAAGGGTGGAGAGATGGATGCTAGCCCAACGGGAAGGAGGATGTCAAGCAACAACTTACGTTCTCACAGAAGCGTTCCCGGTCATCCCGGCAGGCAAAATATAAGTGCCGATCCAAGTGGAAATCATCAGAGGAGAGCTCAGCTACACGGAGAATAGCCTTTTTGCACAAGTCTGAGACCTTTATTCGTGGCTCAATCTCTTCTGCCTCCTTTACCAGCCCTTTCTCCAGGCAGGCCACCACCTCTCCTTGAGAATGGACATCCTGAAAGTAGAGAAAGAAGCTAAGCAGCAGCAAGACACACTTCCATCTAGTTCTTCTGCATGTTGCATTAGGAGCCTACAGAAGCATGTCTTACGTTGAAAGAACATGGTTCGGTTCAGTACATCTGTGCTCCTGAATCTCTGTCCTCCCCACGCCCCAAAATGTCTGCAGCTGAAAACACCACTGTATCTCAAAGAAATACCTGAGCCTGAAAAAGCATGCAGTTGACCTAAATTTGAAGGCACCCTCAACCTACCAAAGGCCAAAAGCATTTTCCCAGGGTGTGTCCCTTCCAGAGGGCACCCCAGATTCACTCAGACAAGAAACATTCCTTCTGCCTAGCACTGGTATAAAATCACAGGGAGATAGGATAGTCATTTAAAATGCTGACCACAGAACGTGGTCACACTTCAACTGGCTTCTTCGGAGCAACATTGATTCTAATGAGACAATATCCTCTTCCCTCCCACCTTTAATGGACATGGAATCACTTTGCAACAGAATTACCTTTTCTCCAAGACGAATGCTGCCACACTTCAGGATGTTAATATCACTTCTGCAGTCATCCATGAAGCCACAGATCAGGCGGTAATCACTGAAAATTATGGCTGTCATTTTGGTGATGTACTGGTGACACTGGTATTCAGTGATGTTTCCTCTGTGATCTACCAAGCAGGACACCAAGTAACCTTTCCCAACAGGCTCATCAGCACACTCTTTGATCTGTCCAGAAAGACCCATGATAAAAAGAAGCCTGCATTTTATCTGGCATTTGCAGATCATTTTATTTACTGCCTACTCAGGGTGTTTCTCAATATAGAGAGATTATATAAAAACAATGACACCAATTTTCAGAAAAGGGGATGGAAAAGGAGAACCAACTGTTTATTCCCTAAAGGCTCCTGGAGAATGGGAAATGTGGGGTGTCAACCCTCACACCTCACCCTAAAAGCAAAAATGAACATAAATTTTGCAAGCTCCACAACATGAAAGCAAGCTGTAATCACTCAATAACTTAAGATGTCATTGTTAGACTCTACATACAAAATATGGTGCTCGGGGGCAGTCAGGAGTCAGTCTCAAATGTAGCCAGGGCATGTATCATTCAGTTACGTGGAAGCTGTTTGAATTTAATCTTCTGGTAGCCACTGTAACCACATGGCTGTAGTAGCTTAATCCAATAATAAAAGTCAATATTCCACATTCAGAAGTAGCTGCAAGTGACATAGCAGGATTCCTGCAAACTCACATGTATGAGGGGTAATTACGCAAGGCTTTTTAAATCAGAGAATGAAGTGCAGTCTGCAGTTTTGTCCTTTGAAATATCAGCATGATAAAGGCAACTAGATTATGAATTGGAGAAACCCAGAGAATAGCAGAGCAGAAAAGCTGCTCAGGACTGGTATTGGAAACCAATATTCTGAGCATGGTCTTAAATAGAGCAGGGACTAAGGTACTGTGTGCTTTTTCAGAGGATCAACCTTTAAGTCAAGTTTACACAATCCATCAAATTTATTACATTTATGTCCTTTTCTTTCCTCCAGGAAGCTTAAGGCAGTTCCCTCTTTTGATCTTCACAGCAACTTTATGAGGTAGCTCAGAACTAGACCATGTGACGGGTGAAGTTAATTCAGTAAGCTTCTGGCTGAATGACCATCCTCTAAGAATCTACTGACAGTTCAATTGGTAGGTAGTGTGGAAGAGGTTCCCACCCACCCCAAAATTTTGGAGAAAATTCTTAAAAGCAGAGTTCCTTTCATTGCACATGTGAGTAGAAAAAACCACACACGACAAAAAGAACTTCGGGTAATTATTCATTTGTTGCTGGCTCAGCTCAATGTTACTCTTATGCTGCAGAAACTAGTTAAACAGGTTGAATATTGTTAATATTAATTTGAGTGGATGATTTATGTCTGAGTTTCTTTGGAGAAATAAGCAACAGGATTTTTTTTAAAAAAGCAAATAAGTTTCAAGACCATCCCTACTGGTCACCTGTTTACAGAATGGAACTAGGTCTGAAAGAAGCTAGGTCACTATGCTTGGAACCTGAGCACTGAGACACCTCTCTCTCTTTTAAATACTTTATTTACACTTCTGCATCATACAAATAAACAATAAATAAAATGAACATGTAATACCAAACCAGAAACATACAAAGCAAAAAAAAAAACCCACATCAATACAGTCATGATAACAAAAACTACAGACAAGAATATAGACACTATGTTCTCCTAAGAAAAAGAAAATCTTCACTTCAAGAAAGAAGCTAAAAGGAAATAGGGTTAGGGGAAAAGGAAAAAGGAAAAGGAAAAAGATGACTTCCAGCTAACTCCATGTGGTTCATTCTTCACATATCACTGGTTATCTGTAATGATTAAATTTTGAAGAAACATTTTGATTACCTATGAGATTTTTATTCTAAACTAAGCCAAGTATAATTCTGGGAATCAGTTCTCTTCATATAATTTATAAAGACTCCCCACTCTCTCCTTATTCTCTTTGTTTAATGGTTTCTAGTTACAGGTAGGTAGCCGTGTTGGTCTGCAGTAGTTGAAACAAAACAAAAAAATTCTTTCCAGTAGCACCTTAGAGACCAACTAAGTTTGTCATTGGTATGAGGTTTCATGTGCATGCACACTGAAGAAGGTATCTGAAGAAGTCTGCATGCACACGAAAGCTCAAACCAATGACAAGCTTAGTTGGTCTCTAAGGTGCTACTGGGGGGGGGGAATTATTTGTTTTCGAAGACTGGTAATGTTATTTCTACCAGTTTCTTATAATACATTATGGAAATTCCATCAGGACTGGGAGCTTTTCCAATTTTGGAGGTTGCAATTCCTTCTTTTATTTCGCTAATATCAATAATAAGTGTTTCCATTCTTCCTCAGTTATTTTCGGCAATTTATTGTTTATGAGAAATTTTTCTATTTTATTTTCCTCGATCTTTTCTGCTTTGTATAAATTTTTATAAAAATTTACAAAACTTTTTTCATTTTTTTCAGGGTCATTTGTAATTTCTCCTTTATCTACTATACTGCTTATTGTTTTGTCTTTTTGTTTCTTTTTAAATAACCATGCTAGCATTTTGCCTGGTATATTTGCTGATTCAAAAGTTTTTTGTTTGAGCCATTTAATTTTATTTACCACTTCATTATTTAATAGCAACAGAACTCATGTGTATTTGGTCCTATCCAAGGTGCAGAAGTTCAAGGGGTATGATTTTGGGAGAGAGAAAGGGCTGCTTCTGTACTTTACAACCATGGAGACATCTCTCTCTCAAGATAGCTAAAAAGGGGGCAGCAAAGCCAATACGGAGCATAGCCACTTTTTAGTGCTTGCCTAATATTGAAGAAATCTAATTGCATTTGCCATCAACACAATGCTGCCTGTTGATGTTTTTTTTTTTAAAGTACTGTCGACCTAAAGCTGAATTTATGGTATGGCACACAAAAGGGAAGAGTGTAAGGAGAGGCAGCAATAGGATGAACTGCTTGTCAAATAGAACAACCTTCTCAACTTAACCATGAAATAACTATCTAAAGCAAATCACAAATACTTGCAGAAACACTTATTTTATTTGTCATTTATGCAGTGTCCCAACCACTACACAACTGGAATATCCCAATTATATCTAGTCCATTTGTTTCAACCCTTGACTTTGGAAATGAACCCTTCACAGATTTATGCTGCATTCCAAATTCCATTCCTCTCAACCTAGCCAAAAGGTCCTAGCTCACACTGGGTTCAAGTGACAAAGTCTCACTGGTAAGCAATATCCCTCCAGATTAATTTTTCCCCTTTAAATATGGCTATGTATGAAGATTTCCAAGTCTTGCCATCACTACCTTGAATCAGGAGAGAAGGAAAGCTCCTTGAATCAGGAGAGAAGAAAAATAGTGCTCGGAAAACTGCCTCAATGGAGCAATATTAAGAAAAGGGTTTTACTGGAAAATGCATCAGTGTGCTAATGACCTGAAGGCAAACACTTCCAGCAATTATACAAACAATTATGAAACTGTGAATGACTGAAGCTCTTCAAGTAAACATAGTATTACTTTTTTTAACTTTAGAAGTTATGAGCACAGTAACAGAGTTATAACGCCACCTTAGAGACTACATTTTATAGCAAGAATTTTCAGAGAATACTATTGAATAAACAATTCTAGACATTTTCCTAAATCCTGAAACTCCCAGGAGAGGATGCAGTTGGCATACCAACTGGTACTGTGATCCACAGACATCACCTGTTACTCTTCCTGAATATATTTCTCTAGTGTACCTTTCTTGGTGGCAAGTACAACATGGTCTAACAGGGGTGGCCAACTCCCAAGAGACTGCGATTCACTCACAGAGTTAAAAACTGGCAGTGATCTACCCCCTTTTTTGGTCAAAGTTGTTGAGCTTTTTTTTTTTTAAGGAAGGAGGAATGCCCATGGGGGGGGGTTGGGTCAGAGTTGTTGAGTTTTTTCAGGGAGGAGGTAAAATGTTCAGCTTTTTTAAGAGTAGCCACAGTTGTTCAGTTTCTTTGGGGGAGCCAGTGATCTACCAGTGATCTACCGCAGACATCCAGTGATCTACAGGTAGATCACGATCTACCTGTTGGACATGCCTGGTCTAAATCAAGCAGCCCCAAACTGCGGCCCTCCAGATGTTTTGGCCTACAACTCCCATGATCCCTAGCTAACAGGACCAGTGGTCGGGGAAGATGGGAATTGTAGTCCAAAACATCTGGAGGGCCGAAGTTTGGGGATGCCTGGTCTAAATCTACAGTAAAAGTTAATGGCCTGTTAACTTGTTCCACCCATTCCATCAATTAAAATAGCCTTAGAAAAGTACAGAAAGAAAGGTCCCTGCTGTTGTGTTATGTGGTATTTAAAACATATTAATAATTCTCTATTAAAAACCCTTTTGATATATTCATTTCAACAAGACTTCTATTATTTCTTATTTAGAAATAAAATTAAGATTACTGCCCACCACCTAATCTCCCTCAGCCTTACCTCTGATATGGTAGACTTGCAAACCTCTCTAGCCACTGATTCAAATTTTGGATCTGTAGTCAGGTTCAACTTGTAGTTCCACAACAGCTGGGAGGGAAGAAATACATTATTGTTATTTTTCAACTGCAATAATTTTTCATGATCCAGGATACTGAATAGAAGACGATTCAGACTTAAAACAAACTTAGCCTCATCTAATGATATCTTTATTGTGGTTTTGAGGCTGCTTTGTGCAGGTTAAAATTTAAATCTATGTGAACACAAGCCAACCAACTCATTTCCTGCACAACAGTTTCCATGTGATTCTCAGAAACACATTAATATACTGATGCTCTGACATATGGAGAATATAGAACTTAGGGAAGCATGTGGTGTGTAAATCTCATTTTTTAAAAAATCAATCAAGAGCTTACTTCTATGGCTCATAATCATGAAGGATCCCAAAACAAACAGAGCCATAATTAGTAGGGCTTGGGCTTCTGTGCTTATGACAACACCCATGGCCACTCAGTCTTCTCCATGCCATGCCATGCCATGCCATGAGAGCATTCTACTGCAGAGAAAGTTAAATAACCTATCTGTACCCCTCAGTTTGCGTGTGTATGTGTATTTTGATTGTTATAGGCTAAAACGTTAGAATTCAACCAATATTTGAAGAATTAACGGAAGGAGCCTGACACTGAATTTAGCAGTGTAAAAATACAGGCTAAATTTGATTTTATCCTGATCAAGGAATCATCTGGAGACAAGTCTTTAAGAAACAAATATAGTCATGACCCATCAAGATTGGCCATCAGCAAAGCAAAGGATATGCCAGCCACAAACAGGGGATGATTAGTAAGACAAAAGACCAATAGTTTTGGTTTAGGATTGCAGTTTGCCTGTTAGAAGTGAACAGGGGGGGAAAGTGTCTGTTTTACAAGCTTGGGGGAGGGGGAGCACAGGAAAAAAAGGCTGACAGTCTGTTTTATGATGCAGAAAGGGTCAGACATAATGTTTGGGGTCTCTTTGAATTCAAGGCTGCAGTAATGGAAGGAACAGGACCCTTTTGGGATGTGAGTGCTCTGAACTCCCTCAATCTAGGCTAAGATTGTATATATGTGTAAATAAACCATGTATCATAAAGCTGCCACCATCTCTGATGTACTTCATTGTCCAGAACGAAACACAGACCCTGGTAAGCATGCCTGGTACCCCAGGGATATAGATATAGGTAGAGATATGTGTCGGTGAATAGCTATTTCAGGTAGATGAGTGGAACAGGAGGGAAGAGACTTAAAATGCCCTGTCTACCCAATTCATTGAAAGCGTTGTCCTATTAACAGAATGTCCTCCAGTCCACTTTTTACTTTACTTTATTTTTTAAGTTAACCATCCATCATCCAAAGGGTGATGTAGAACAATATTAAAATACAACAGGAAAATATAATGACCTCTCTAAAATAAAAACTAAAAGGGAAACAGCTAAAATGCAAAAATGGTCAGACCTAAGACAGATAAAGCCACTTTAAAATGCCTGGGCAAAAAAAAAAGAAATCTTAACTTTGCACCAAAAAGATTGTAATATTATACTACTTGACTGGATTTAGTACTTATGTTCCTATCAAGATGATCACCAAAAAAAAATCAAAATTGTCTATATGGATCACAGAGAAATAAACAAACAGGAGTCTTTACTACTTAAAAGGAGTTGGCCTCAGATCCCTGAAAGAAGCCAATTTGCCAGAAGCAAATGTTGCAAAGTAATAATACATGCCACTTACAGCTCCCTCCCTGTTTTCTTTAAAAGGGCTTTAAATATCTGGTTTTATTAGGATTTTAAACTGTATTTTCTCTTTGGCATATGGCTTTCTACTGGTCTAATTAGAAGTTGTGAGGTGCTGCTCTTTTAAGGGTGTTTTTTTAAGATACTGGTTTTAAATGGTCTATTTATTCTAAGCCACCTTGAAAAAGTCAGAATATAAATCCGAATCAATAAAGAAGCAAGTGCCAGCCCTACAGAAAAAAAGCACACTTACGTGGTTGCAGTCTGATGAGATTTCATTGTCCGGCTGGAAAAGAAAGAAAGTGACATAAATTCAGAGCAGGTCATGTTGCACTGTATTCCTTCCACACGAACAGGCACAAACTATTGTTTCAGAATAATGTGCATTATTAAATAAATGATGAAATCAGACCACAAGAGATTGTCAACTCACAGATTAAAGGCAAATTTATCTAATCTAATCCATCTCTGCTGCCCAGGGAAATGGCCTCGACTGAAAGGCAACAGTCATGGGATGTTTTGCTTTTTGGAACAGTGGTCTTGCATTGCTTTTGCAATACAGTAGTGTTATTTCATAAAGCAATGAAGTGTAGAGAAACCAGAGTCTTATAAGGCACACTAGAGGTTCCATCAAAGCAAAGCAAGTAGAAATTAATTCATGAAATATTTCTCATGACTTCTTCAGATCATAGGCCATCCAGAATTTTTTTTATCCTGTCCATGGGTCACAGTTCACAATTAGGAATTACAATTTTAAAGAGAAGTGCTAACAAAACCCTCTTGAATTTTATTCTGTTCCCTTTGGAGCAAAAGTCCAGAAGTTATGAAGTCTCCGCCCAGACAGAGTGGAACGGAATAAAAAGAGGCTGCATTAATTGCCCTCCACCCAGGCCTGCCTGAAAACTACCACTCACAGTCATAAAAGTCTCTGCTCAGCCAGAACTTCTATCAGAGCTCCTCTGGCTGCTACTTGTCCACTTAACTCCCTGCTTTCACATCACAAAGTGCCATATCTACACTATTACCCCTTCAAATCCTTCCGCAAAACCAATCTCTTTTGTAAGGTGTTTAGATTAACCATGCTCAAGTACCTGTAAGCTCGTCTGCTCACATTCACCAGCTTTTGGTGGGTAGGGACTTATTTGTTTATGACACTATGAAGCATCATGTGCACAAATGACTCCATATATTTATGAAATACTCATAGTTGTACCCATCCCTAATCAAAAGGCCAGAAAAACTACTCAGTCCCTCCAGCCTCACAGCTCCCCCGCCCCAAGCCACCTTGCTGCTAGTTCCAATGGAACTCATTCTGGCTCCTAGTCGGAAAGCTGATTGCTACTCCACAACAGCCTTGATTCTGCAAAACTGTAGATGCACAGGCGTCAGCTTCACAATGGGAGCAGCACAGGCTTCAGTGCGCCTCTCTCTGCATTTCCCCTCAACCTGAACTGGGTTGCTTGTTCTCTGAGCTTCCTTGGCAAAGGTCCTTCAGGTTGAGTTCAACCACTGTGCCTTCACAACTGCTTGTTTCTTCTTGCAAAGCAGCCATGTGATATCAGTATTTGCCTCAGTGGGCAAGACCCAGCACCAATATCTTGGAACACCCTGACCCCTGTGTAATTTTCAGCAAGAGACTCAGGTCACATCCTGCATTGTAATAATTCTTATGCAGCCCTCCTGGATATTTATGCACTGTGGCTGCAGAGATGAACTGAAGCACACTCATGCCTCTGCCACCAGCCAGAGAACCAAGGGCCACTCAGAGGCTGTACTCCCAGCTCCCAGAAAGAATCTTGACAAGGGGAAGAGGAACCTGGCCCTAGACTTCAGGCAGAGAAGGAGCAGCTTCAACAGCTTCTTGCCCTGGGACTGGAGAAGTAAGCAAAGGCCAAGGACACTCTCATGGCCCCGTCCAACAGCCAAAGGGTCAGGAGCCACCGGCTGCTTTCAAGCCAGGGAAGACCCGCCCCACCCAAACAAAGTGCCTGCTTTATTATTAATTTGATCTCCTTTCTCTACCTTTTCTCTCCACTACCTTCCTTGTATGTCTTTTGTCTTTTTAGTTTCTAAGCCAGATGACAAGGCCTGATTTTTTTTTAAAGATATCTTTGGCAGACAGTAATTGAGGGTCTGAAAAGTGGGACCAAAATACAGTAATAACATGATTTTTAAATAAAGTAAGCAAACAATCAATCAATCACACAAGCAGAGCGATGTTTTATGTTTGGTGCCTCAATGCACAATATTTTTGTCTCATTGCTTATCCTCCCAGTACCCTCACCAGGAAACACGCTCCAATCCCTTTCTGCATCAACAAAAAACAAATGAAGATATATATGACACATTTTCAGGTAGAGGTCATCCATAGCAACTTACAGGCAGTAAAAGCTTAAGTATAAATATCAGTATCACTATTGAGCAATATCACTATATCTAAAAGCAATACACTATTTTATTACACTGGCTAAGGCTCTGGGGGGGAAGAAAAGGAGAAGACCATTTCGTTTTCTACAGTCAACGCAGTGGGTGGAAAGAGACAAGCTTTATATAGCCTTTCAATGAGATCCATATCCCAGCAAACAGGATGTGGTATTTTTAAACGACAAAGGAGTCCACTTCTCTTAAAACAGCTTGCCATAAGCCTATTTAGCACAGAGAGTGTACGCAAAAAGAGTGCTCCTCTAATCCACAGTGGTCCTACTGAATTGTTTTTTGCTTCATCCAAGCAAGGCAGCAACAAAGCATTTTAGCCATGTGCCTTCTCATCTACTAGCAGTGTTCAAAATAAGCCGGCCTGATGCATCTGGATGAAGATGTCCAGGAGCCATCCTTGGCACCTAACATCTCCACCTGCCTGGCTGTGGGCTGCTGGGCAAAGCGGCAGCAAAAGATGCACATCTTTTTCTGCAGCGTTACCCCCACCAAACACCTGATTTGCCCAGCAGTGTAACAGCAAAGGATGTGTCTTTATTTTGCTGTCGCACTGCCAGATGAATCAGGTGTTTGGGCGGGGTAGAGCGGTAGCAAAAAAATGCATCTTTTGCTGCCATGCTACCCTGCAGACCCTGATTCTCCCCACAGGGTTTTTTGTTTTGTTTTTTGGTGGGGCTGCCTGGTTTGGTAGCAGGGCAACAACAACAAAAAATGGCACCTAGACGTTTTGTTTTGGGCCCCCAACCTAGGTCCCAGTAGCACATGGCTCCTAGCATTACTTTTTTTTAAAAAAATATATTTTTTATTTATTTTATAAGCTTAAAAATACAAAAAGGAAAAAAAACACAAACCTGAAAATGAATACAAGCATACAAAAAATATATAAAACCAAAACAACAACAACAAAAAAGAGAAAAAGAAAAGACTCTACTGTAATTATCTATCATATATTCTTACATTGTTGACTTCCTCCAGTACTTCCCAACTGTGTTACAATGTATATCATCTTTAGTACTTTCTACATCTTGTTTCCAATCTTATTTATAGGTTATATAAACATATTCTTCTCTGGTTAACTTCACTGTCAAATAATATCTCTTATTACTTCCTTAACATACCAATCAATTTTACCTTGACATTTATATCTAATGCGAACTCAACAATATAATTTTTCCACATATTTGAAATTTAATAGAGTGGTACCTCTACTTACGAATAACTCTACTTACGAATGTTTCTACTTACGAACAGAGCTCTGTCCGCCATCTTGGATGCGGTTTAGATAGGATTTTTTCTACTTACGAATTTTTAGATAGGGTTGTTTCTACTTACGAATTTTTCTCCCAATGCATTCCTATGGGATTTGACTTACAAATTTTTTCGACTTACAAATGTGCGTTCGGAACGCATTAAATTCGTAAGTAGAGGTACCACTGTATCTGTAAATTCTCGACCAATCCTCCTCTGCAACCTCCATATACTTCCAGTTCTTATATTAATTATTTCCAATCTTACATTTATTTTTTAAATAAACTTTAAATTTCTTTCAGTCTTCTTCCACCGACTCTTCCCTCTGGTCACGAAGTCTCCCGGTCATTCCTATCTCAGTATCTAACACTGTCTACTAGGATACACGGCCAAGCTAAGCTTTTTCTTTCTTTAAATATCAGCATAATTTTGTTCATACATCTTGACAGGACATATACCCCAAACCGGCAATACATTTTAACAATGGAACAGATACCTATATATAGCCCTAAGATCTTGTTCAGTGGTCTAGATGCATATTTAAAATTTATAGTCATCGACATCAGCAGTGGAAGGGCATGAGCAACCAAGCACCCAGAATGTTTCTAGCCCTGCCAAGTTAAGGTGAGTTGGTTAAAAAATGGTGGGATTTCCCTCAAGAAAAGCAAGCGAAAGGAAGAATGAAGCCAAATGTCCTCTACTAATTTTACATTAACTGAGATGCAACTTGGATGACTCTTCAAGCCCCTAAGAGCAATGCATGCTTACTGATCCTAGTAGCTTTCCTGAAATCACATAGCAATGGTCTCAAGAGGGAATCATGAACTCACATTGTTCCTCTAAAGCAGGAGTGGCCAACTCCCCTGAGACTGTGATCTACTCACAGAATTAAAAACTGGCAGTGATCGACCCCCTTTGGGGGGTTCAGTTCAAAGTTGAGCTTTTTTTAGGGAGGATGTCTTCCGTTGTACAGATAGTGCAACAATGGAGGGCAGAGTGAGGGGGCGGGGCTGGGTTCATGATCAAACAAAACCTCCCGGGGATCTACAAGTAGATCACGATTGACCTGTTGGACATCCCTGCTCTAAAGCATTATGGCTCACCAATGAGTTTTGCAGAGAAATGCGAGAGTGGGTGGCTTTTGTGCTGTTCCCTATGATACAAAAACCCATTGATATGCCCACTTTTGCCTCTAATTCTACCCACCACTGGCATACATCCCCTAATGAATGTGTCTCTCTGGATGAAAAAGGTTCCCCACCCCTGAACTGAAGCTTCAGTCTTCCTAACATTCCTCCACGGATTTATTTTCCAGCACCAGGCCTTTTAGACTGTAAATGTGAAGGCAGGTAATGTCTATTGTACAGATCTATAAGCAGCTCTAGAATCCTTTTGGGGTGAAGAGCAGGATAAAAATGTTTCACATAACCCAGGATAGCTCAGTTGATACGAGCATGGCTATCTCAGGATAATGGGTTCAAGCTCCACATTGGGCAAAAGATTCCTGCATTGCAGGTGGTTGGATAAAAAAAAACCTTGTGGTCCCTTTCCAACCCTATGATTCAAATTCAAAATTAGAAACTGTCTTCTTTCCTTCTGATAAATAAAAAAAAGAACAGAAGTTGGCAGCGTTCAACTGAAATCATAGTTCATCTTCCTTAATACAGATTGCTGAATCATTTTCTTTGAAATTTAGAATGTCTCATGCATTATTGTCCAAAGAAACCCCTAACTAGTATAAACAGGCATATTAATTTACACAAGATAGAGTGGTACCTCTGGTTGCGGACAGGATCCATTCTGGAGGTCCAGTCAGTTTCCAAGGTTTCTGCAACCTGAGGACCACTTCTGTGCATGCAGTGAAACCCGGTAAAATACTTCTGGGTTTGCCCCGCGCGCATCCCAAAGTTTACGTAACCAGAGGGTTATGTAAACGGAGGTACGGCTGTATTTTGGCATACTTTTATGAGTTAGGGCACTTCTGGGGACAGGTTGGCAACCTATATGCCCTATTACAAATAGATAACATTTTGGCAAATTTGTTGAAAAGGAACAATACTTATCCCTTCCAGCATCAAGTGGCAGCTTGCTAGCTTGCTACTAAGTTCTCTCAACTAGAGAAGCTGTGGTCCACTTCCTTCAAGATCACCCAAAAGATGCAGTCATTGAGCTGTTGCAGTTCATTAAGCCTACGCTAAATTAATCATAGTGACAAATTATCAAAAGGCAGGTGTGTTAGTCTATTGTGGCATTGCAAAGACCAACAGAATCTATGTGGCAAAAGCTTTTGTGGGCCATGGCCCACTCCAGCAGATGTGTGAAATGTTATCCTCAGTTGGTAGATTGTTCATGAAAGCTTTTATTATTCCATTAGCCTTCAAGATGCCACCAGACTTTATTTTTAAAATTAATTAGTTTAAAAGCCAGTCTAAATCAAATATTTTAAAAGGGAAAGTTTAATTAGAAAAGAGACATTGACCCACGCTACCCACATCCAAGTGACTGATAAGGCACTTCCAACAAAGAGTCATTGTCCAAATTGCCCAAAAAAATTCAGCCAAGGCCACAAAGGAAGCAGAGCACAAGGTAATGCAATAACAGCTTGGCAACCTTCTCGTGGAAGTCCCAGAGGGACCCTCAGCTGAGACTTCATGTGGCCAGAAGCCACAGGATTCTAGAAAACCTTACACTGATGAATCTCTCAACAAAGGCAACACTTGCCTTGCCTATGTCTAAAAGGGTTCATATTTCATTTAAGTGCCAAGAACAACCCAAGTCATTTGTTTGTGAGCACCTTACACTACTGCAACACTAATGAAGTTGTGGGTAAAGGCCTGGTAGTCCGTTAGATGGCACAACAATAATAATCCCTTGTAAAAGCAGATGGTGGGAGTAGATTGCCCATACTTTTAAAACTTTGACTATTACTCTCATCTCGGTACCTTCTCAACACCCATTAACTACTATTAAGGCTGATTTCAGACTTGAATGGGCTATTTAAAAAATAACTGGAATCTGGTTTTTAAACCTTACGAAGGTTTAACGAAGGTAAACACATTGAAATTAATGGACTGTTGTATTGGTGGTCTGCATGCAAAGAAAATGCATTTTATGTGGGGCTGCCTTTGAAAGTGTCCAGCAGCCGCAGCTTGTTCAAAATGTGACAGCCAGGTAGCTGATTAACCTCACTGTTGAAACTGCTGCACCAGCTCTCTATTTGTTTCCTGACTAACTGAAAAGGCTGGTTATGTGTGACCTTTAAAGTCTTCTGATTTATGAGCAAGATATCTGAAGGACCTCCTTCTCTCCATGTGAGCCTGCCTGGCTCATTAAGATCATCGACAGAGGGACCCTCCTGTCTGCTCCAAGTCCACATTTCTTTGTTGTTGTGCCTAGACTCAGAACTCCCTGCCTAAGGAGCTCTCATCAGCCTTCCACTGCTGCGTCAAGGCTTTTTTCCAAGGATGGGTCATACAGCTCAGCCTTATTGTTGTTGCTGTTTAGTCGTGTCCGACTCTTCGTGACCCCATGATCCATAGCACGCCAGGCACTCCTGTTTTCCACTGCCTCCCGCAGCTTGGTCAAACTCATGTTCATGGCTTCAAGAACACTGTCCAACCATCTCGTCCTCTGTTGTCCCCTTCTCCTTGTGCCCTCAATCTTTCCCAACAGCCTTATTATACTCGTACAAATCTATTCCATTGTTATTGCTGCTGTTTTTTAGAATCATAGAGTTGGAGGGGACACCGAGGATCATCTAGCCCAGGCATAGGCAACCTTGGCTCTCCAGATGTTTTGGAACTACAACTCCCATGATCCCTAGCTAACAGGGCCAGTGGTCAGGGATCGTGGGAGTTGTAGTTCCAAAACATCTGGAGAGCCAAGGTTGCCTATGCCTGATCTAGCCCAACACCCTGCAATGCAGGAATATACAGCTGCCCTTTCAGGGATCAAACCTGCAACCGCAGCATTATTAGCGCCACACTCTAACCAACTGAGCTATTCTAAGTGGTTAATTGTTAATGGTGTTTTTTGTTTGTGGCATTTTATTATTGTGTTAACTGTCTTAGACTGCACAAGGAAAGGCAGAATATAATATATACCGTACTTACTGTATATCCCACTGATTGCTCCCTACCACCTATTTACAGCAATAACTATTGTTTTAGTGACCTTAGAACTACCGGTAGCTACTCTTCAAATATTGGCAAATACTGGAAATTCCAACTGAAGTTCCTGTTCACCTTTTACTGTCTCAAAGCCCTACCAGATCATTTCATTAAAGCTTGGTACCCTCTAAATCAGGGGTGGCCAACTCCCAAGAGACTCACAGAGTAAAAACTGCCATCTACCCCCTTTTGGGGGGTTCAGGTCATAGCTGTTGATCTTTCTCTAGGAAAGACTCACTTTTTTGAGGGTGCAGGGCAAAAATGTTGAGCTTTTTTAGGGGTGACAAAGTTGTTGACCGTCTTTGGGGGGAGCCGCTGATCTACCACAGACGTCCCCTGATCTACCAGTAGCTCAAGAACTACCTCTTGGGCATGCCTGCTCTGGATGTTTGGACTAAAACTCCCATCAGCCCCAGCATTGGCACTGACACTCCTTTAGTAGGAGGAGTAGGCTCATGCAAGCAAGAAGACTGAAGGCACAGTTTTCACGGCTGTTACACTGAGCATAACTAATTATGCTTTTGCTTTTAGTAATGTCTTGCTCTGGCTTTCCTTTGCAAAGTCTTGCTATGAAATGAGATTTTACATACATTTGAGCTAGAAGGAGGAATTTTTCCCTCAGTCAGCATTTTCATTGTACAAATCCACCTGGATTGGCTCCCTCCTGTTAAGAACTCCAACATCTGTAACTGCTTTGAGATAAGCCATTTGCTTCGTTTTTTAAAAAGTGAACAGAACTTTTAAAAAGAGCTCAGTTAGCAGGAATCCCAAAGGACTGTGCTATGATAGTTCAGTTGGTAGAGCATGAGACAGGGTTAAAGCACCATGCTGGGCAAAAGATTCCTGCATTGCAAGCAGTTGGATTACATGAGCCCCACGATCCCTTCCAAATCTACAATTCTATATTCTATTCTGGTTAGAATATCAGGAGATACAACAACATGGATGCAAAGCAGCTCCCTCCTGCCCACTAACACTACCCCCTCACCAGTAAGATATACTTCTTGGCTTGACATTTGTTACATACATTTACTCTTCTTGTGGTTTAAATATGAACCCCATGGGTGCAGCACACAGCAGTTGTCAGTCAGTGGAACTGAAAGCATGCAAGTATACTATCTGGACTCCTTCCTTCAATCAACCCAGAGTCTTTGGCCAATGAGAAGCCGTCCCGATCAACATCATAGTGCAGATCCAAGACAACCCCAGCACCCTGAACTACAAAGAATACTCATGTAGGAACCAACAGGCAGCTGAAGTCTATTAAACTCTATTGGCAAACCACAGCATAACTGGAGAGCATGAATTGTGCAGAAAGAGACATACAGAGCAAACTACTCTAGACGGCCCAATCAAGCTAAACCAGCCACAGTGTTACAGGGAAAGAGGTATAGCCCAAAGCCATTAGCATCTAATTCTGCTAAAAAGATAGAAGAGCTGGTCAGTACCTTTCATGACTGGAGCTGCTTTTTCAAAAATGATTCAGAAACGTTAGCTAGTGTAGAATGTGGCAGCCTGCATGTTAGCAGGTATAGACAGAAATTCACATGTAGACCCAGGTTCACATACATAGCCTGTTTTGAAATATTAGCACTAGCTGTCAATTGGATTTAATCTGATTTTGTCAGAGAACATCTTCTCCCATACAAATCCACCAGTACATAAGATATTCTAATGAATTCAACTGCACGAAGCTAATATCCACTGGAAGTAGGACCTCCCCTGTTGCAGACCCGATTTTGTGAATTCTCTGCCAAGAAAACACCACACAATATCTTCCCTAATAACTAACAAACACTTTTACTTCAACTGGCCTTTGATCATTATATGACTTTGCTCCTGTGTTATCTTCATATTTATTTTTATTTAGATTGCATTTTGAGTTTCACTGTTTTCCTAGTTTGTGAACTGCTTTTCAAAATACAAATATTATATAAAATTGAGTATAAATGTTTAATAAAATTAAGCCAACACAAGGGCTCTCTTGCTGAGTTCTGCTGAGTACAGTACTGTAATCATAAATTTGTCAAGTAAGTAATAGCTATGCCTTGTCAGCTGCCATCTTACTGGAGAAACTGTCAATATATCTAACTAACTCAGAAATGACCTACCAGTATCTTGTCCTGTTCAACACCTCTGCACAGCACAGCACACTTTGTATAGAAGTCAGTGGATCCATCAATCACTAAATAGTGCTCAAATAGTCATGACAACCTGCACCACACTCTCAACAAAAGTCCTTCAGCAAAAAAGGAGAGGCATTAATAGTCAATACTTTCACTTTGGAAGATACTTGGATTCTCAACTCATTCATTAGCTGGAATTGTGAGGACACATGATCACTATATTCCTCAAACAAAAAACTCTCAAATCCAAATAATCACATATATCAATAAGATTTGCTGTGAGTTATAGAATCCTGTGCATGGACCAACCTGAACTCTGCAACTGTTGAAGTAGAAGAGTGCAGAAGGCAACTGTGAGAAAGGGATGGAGGAAGAATAGGAGGATGAGGAGGCGGCAGCAGAGAGGGTCATGGGGTTGGGTAGAGCCACAGGGCACCATGGAGAACATTAACTCCAACGTGAACCTGACGCCCAAGTGCAGAAGCTGCAGGAGCTGGAGAAGCAGCTGGAGAAACAGAACAAGCAGCTCCACATCCGCAGTGCCAGTGGAGCTCCAGGCAGCAGCCCTAAAAGGTTTCTTGGCTGCCTTTGCTGCCATCCCCTGCCACCACCAGGAGCAGCTGTCTGCTGCAGGGCTTGCCCAAACAAGGCCAGGCCCAAGCAGCCTCTGTTGAGCAAGAACAGCACAACAGGAAGCGGCCTAGCACCAGTGGACAATTCAGCAGCAGAGGGAGTCAAGAATGCCAGCCTCCTGGATTAAGTGGAGCCACTGAAGGCTGGAGCTGGAGTGGCTGGCCAGCTGAGGAGATTCACCTAGCTCACACTGTACCAAAAGACATGCCTCTTTTGGTGCTGGGCAAGCCAGGTGATCTATGGGACACTGCTACCCCGCAGACCAGCTGATTTGTGCAGCAGGCATGCTGCTCCGCAGACCAACTGTAATGGTGTGCATAGCTTCCTCACGAGTAAGTGGCTCCAACCCGGTGCTTGGTTTTTACAGGGTTTTATTAATATACATATGTACAAGACCGAGTATCATGTCTGATCCAGACAAAGCATGTCTGATCCAGAATCTGGAAACACCTCCCTTCGTGAACGCCTCCAGCATAACCCCCTAGGCACCTTGAACCTCCTCCTTTGGTCCCTCCTCTTGTCACCCCTCCTCTGCTGGGGTGAGGGTGCTGGAGGAGCGCTCTCTCCGCTAGAGCTGCTTAGCTGAGGGACCGGCTCTGCCCCCTGTGGAGCCTCCACCCCTTGAGTGCCTTGGTCCTTCCCCTGTAGCCCTCTCTCTGGCAACCTCGCCTCCCCTACATCTCTAAGGGTCAGCACCTCGTCCTGAGCCTTTGTCCCGCCTTCCGGAGGAAGCTGACAGGAGCTGGATGCTGGGGCTCTGACAGCGTCGGATAGCACTTGCTGCGCTTCACCGGACTCTCCGCTTGACCCCTGGTGGCTCCCTGACACCCACTGATTGCTCACGCCAGCCAGCCAGATGGAGATGTTAGGCACCAAACCTGGTGCCCAGACATCTTCATTGCCTCACAAAAGGCCAGCAGCCTGTCTTAAAATGCAACTGGCACCCAGCTACTTTTGAACGCTGCTTATACCTTCAACATTCTCATTCTAGTTCTCTTGTGCTGTTGTTAAAACCGCAAATCACCAACTCCAAGCCACAATGTCAGGCAGGTGACAGCTACCATTTTTTAAACAGATATCCCCTAGCATTTGCACATACAAAAATAGTGTTGACAGCTTAGAGTTTTCTTATTAAGCCATATAAATTCTTCTAAGGAAATCTATAAAAAATTCTAAAGAAATAAAGGCAGACACTCTGGGGACCCCTGCCATGACAAATCCCACTTTGCCAGAGTTAAGGTTGGGAAGAACATAGAAATCACTTCCAACCACAACCACCAATCCCAAGAAAGTGAATCAGCTTCACTCAGCTTCACCACCAACACACTTAAGGCCATGAAGACCAAGGATACAGAATGTTGAGAAACAACCTTTCTTCTCCCACTTGTTCTCAGTCTGCATATGAATAATTTATAACAGACACAGCTGTTCTAAGAAATCATGTGCACCTACTAAAAGTTTGGTTAAGGAAGAACAGTATTTCTCTGTACAATTCCTGCACAAAGGTGGAATCCAAATCCGTAACTTTTACTGCGTTTCCCTGAAGTATCTATTCAGCTCAGATTCTGTGGAACCTGCAACATACTGAGGGGAAAAACAAGTACAATGAGTTTTCTAGAAGACTCGTTCAGAGCATGAAAGCAAACACAGTTGTAACACAGTTCAAACTAGCTTAGTAGTGAAAAGGAATAGAACTGCCAGAGCATTCAAGTAACAGCAGTTAAAACACAAGCATGACTCATCGCCACAGCAATCTTTTACCCTATGGCAGAGAGATGCAGGGGTGGGGATTATCTACCTTAACTAATCAAACTGCAGTGCAGGAGCCTAGGGAAGAAGACCACTCTAATCACTTCCCTTCCTCCAAAGACTTAAGACACATCCTTAGAGTACACCAATCCCTTTTTGCTTCAGTTCATGCTTCTTACTCAAACTATACAAGTGTGAACATGAGAATCTTGTCCAGACTCTGCTGGAAATAGGTAAACTACCTGCTTAAAGGTAAAGGTAAAGGGACCCCTGACCATTAGGTCCAGTCGTGACCGACTCTGGGGTTGCGCGCTCATCTCGCATTATTGGCCGAGGGAGCCGGCGTATAGCTTCCAGGTCATGTGGCCAGCATGACAAAGCCGCTTCTGGCAAACCAGAGCAGCACATGGAAACGCTGTTTACCTTCCCGCTATAGCGGTTCCTATTTATCTACTTGCATTTTGACGTGCTTTCGAACTGCTAGGTTGGCAGGAGCTGGGACCGAGCAACGGGAGCTCACCCCGTCACAGGGATTTGAACCGCCGACCTTCTGATCAGCAAGCCCTAGGCTCAGTGGTTTAACCACAGCGCCACCTGGGTCCCTAAAACTACCTGCTTACTACATTTTTATTGGCAACTACCCATTAATGAGCCTTAACTAATGAGTTAAACAGCTATACTAACTGCTTAATGACTGAAACTCTTCTAGCGACACTGCTGCAAATCTCCAGGCACCATCTGCTCACTAAAATTTTCATAGTGACAGGAAGTTATCATGCCTGTCTTATTGCAGAATACAGGCATTCAAAACATTTTACAATGACACCCTTATTACAACAGTTAAACACGATATCAATTCAAGAACACCAGGCACATGTGCAAACACTTGCTGGAATCCCCTATTAAACATACACATATGTAAAGTTTTCCATGGAGCTTTTTTTGGACATACCATTTTGGCACAACAGCCAGGCTGGGATCAGCAGCCATTTGGCTCTACCTTCCACATCCCTGAACTGTCTCCTACATACCACCTCTGCATGCAACTTCATTATGTACCATTATGAAAGCTCTGGTGCTTGAATTTTTCTTTTTTGGATCATATTGGATCGTAAGCCATTTTTTAAAAACTGTCAACTACTTTGAGTGCTTCAATAGGCATTGCCAAAAAGCAACACCAGCAGTAACCAGTGGCAAAAGGCACTACCTACTAGCAGTTCACATAATGCTAAGAAAGGATTTGTTTAGCCATTGTGTGGGTTGCTTGCTGGCTGAGCCCAGCAGGCTGAAACATGGTTCATTTTCTGGCAACAAACCAAGATATGAAGCCTTGGTTTTTTGTTGGCTTATGAATCGTGGCTTGTTTTAATTATGGTTTGGCATTATGTTGATATCAGACAGCCTTGCTTAACTATGGTCGGTTTAGCCATCCAACCCCAAACACTCACCAAGCTACAAAGGCAACAGCAGCAGGGAAATAAACCAAGCTCTGGAAAAGCAAGTCGTGACTTGTTTGCTCATCTATGAGACAACTCTTAAACAAACTATAGCTTAGTGTTATGTAGGAAGGCAGTAACAACAATCTTTGTTTTTTGTACTTAGCATAAGTATCCAACTCATTGATTATTTTCTTTCTTATTCTTACAATGTTAATGCTTTAAAAGTCTTGATCAACACTTAATTGGTTAGTTCACTAAAGCAGTCACATTCCAATTTGTAATAACAACATATGTAGGTTTACTTTTAAACCCAGAAAAGTTATTGCAATATGTAAGAGGCATAATAGCACATTTTAGCACAGAGAAGAGTGGCAGGGGGCAGAAGACAAAACTCTGCTATGGTAATTTATCATTAATGCAATGCTCCACTCCTAATCTACCCAAGGACAGCAATTCTGTTGAGCACTGATGTTATGTTACTCCATCCCCTTCTGGGATAAAGGTGGTATTTACAAGTCATGCACTCCACCCATAACTTCACGGACACAAATGAAGTCAAGGGTTTCAGGCTCAGCTAAACTAACTGAGAATCACTGCAAAATATTCACCTTTTTTCTTGAAGTCACATGACACCTGCAAATTTTACTAACATTCTATTTTCACATTCACCTTTCATCAGTTCATTGTCCATCTGGTAACAAGACTTACACATATATTATTTATGTCTACTCAGAAGTAAGTTTCATTGGGGACTTACACTGGGGCAGCAGTCCACACAGTTACCTGAATGCAATGGGACTTAAAAGAAGGGCCAGTGTACTATAATGGTTAGGGTGTTGAACTATGATGTGGGAGACCAGAGTTCAAATCCCTACTCGGCCATGAAGTTCATTGGGTGACTTTGTCCCAGTCACTGTATCTCTGTCTAACCTACCTCACAAATTTATTGTGTGGATAAGTTGGGGAGGGAAAACTATGTGCACCATGAACTTCTTGGGGGGAAAGGTGGGCTATAAAGCAGGCATCTCCAAACTGTGGTCCTCCAGATGTTTTGGCCTACAACTCCCATGAGTCCTAGCTAACAGGACCAGTGGTCAGGGATGATGGGAATTGTAGTCCAAAACATCTGGAGGGCCGAAGTCTGGGGATGCCTGCTACAAAGTATAATCAATTTAAAAATATATTATTTGAGCTTATTGTTTTACCTTTCTCTTAGGACAATTGTTTCTCAGAGTACTGTAAATAAATATGTACAACTCCTTTAAGATAAAACATGCCAGACTCACTGTTCAAGATGCTTTGCACTCCAGAGGTACATGCCAATAGCATGGTAATGTTTCTAATGGACTAATGAATTTTCTGGGCGCCTTTCTGGAAGGTTCTGTTACTTATTGGCAGAAGTGGGCAAAAAAAGCACTCTGTTCTACCAGAAGGTACAGGACAGTATCCAAGCAAAAGGCACACTGACCCAGCTCACACTTAACATTTTTGGTCTGTGTTCTTGGAACAAGCAATGAGCAAGAGCATTCCTTCCCCCATCTCCTCTCACATTCCTAGCTGCAAAACAGAGTTTTTCTGGTTTGTTAAAACCAGTCTTCCTGTTGCAATGTAATGGAGAAACTGTGATTTAACAAAACAGTCTCCACTGGAGGTTGTGATAAGGAAGCACTTATTTAAGTTTGTTGCTCTTTTCCACTTCAACAAGCTATACTTTGTTGGACCAGGAACATTACACCCAAACCTGGAGAACACTCTTTGATTAAGTGGCTTATACATTTTCTAAATAAACTAGTTCAGTATGTAACAATCCAAATACTTCAAATTCCAGACAAAGCAGGATCCTGCACACCACAGAATGGTGGCTCTATGAAGATAACAGATGCTGTCAAAACCAGTCTACACCCATCACAAATATTACACATATCAGGTTATCTACTGAATTTAAAGCAACATGACAGCTCTTAACACACACAAATCAGATAGCAGCACAAGAAACACTTAGGCTAAAAAACTGAACCCTCTGGATGACATTACAATTCAACAGAATTTGATGATGCGAACAGCGTTCAAAACTCCCATTGTTCTAGGCATGTTTTGCAATATGGAAGTTCATTAGCGTGAACAGTTTTTGAGCTCTGGGTGCAGTACTGCTCCTAAGATTTCAGATTAAAACTGCAGAGTGGAAGGAAAGGAGGACCTTTTTCTGCCTCCCCACTTCCAGCCACTCTTTAAAGACTGGAGAAGAGACCCTCTTAAGAATATTAGGGGGGCAGGCAGGGGAAGCATGGCTTTGTTTTTTGCAGTCTTCAGATGAGGACTAGACCATGTGAAAAATGAATATAAGATTTTAGCTGCAGTTCACTCATTTTCAGCTTTGTATTGTTATTTAAAAAGCGTGCCTAGACATTCCGTTGTTGTGCCAATAACCTAGGTTCAAGGTGCCATTTAGCTCCTAGCTTTCATATCTCAGATTTTAACAGGGGATGCAAATGCATCTACACCTCCAGGCTCTAAATGGAATAGGCAAAAGGAAAGGACAGCCCACCAAGGAATCCAAGCAGAAGTGTCGCCTCTTGTCAAACAAGCAGTATCTTCATTCGCTCTAAAAGTTCTTGTAAACCACAGAAGAGGCAGAATCATCCAACAGAAATCAGAGCTATATCTCAATGTGCTGAATGAACTAATAGGCTTCTGCCATACCACTACATCACCAACTCAAGTCTGCTTACATTAATTTCTCACTGCTACACTACCTGCGGGGTGCAGGTGGCGCTGTGGGTTAAACCACAGAGCCTAGGGTTTGCTGATCAGGAGGTCGGCGGTTCGAATCCTGCTACAGGGTGAGCTCCCGTTGCTCGGTCCCAGCTCCTGACAACCTAGCAGTTCGAAAGCACGTCAAAGTGCAAGTAGATAAATAGGTACCACTCCAAGCGGGAAGGTAAACGGCGTTTCTGTGTGCTGCTCTGGTTCACCAGAAGCAGCTTAGTCATGCTGGCCACATGACCCGGAAGCTGTACACCAGCTCCCTCGGCCAATAACGCGAGATGAGCGCCACAACCCCAGAGTCAATCACAACTGGACCTAATGGGGTCCCTTTACCTTTACTTACATTACCTATCGATTTTTAACTGATGATACAAGACAAGAAAGTGAGAAAGTAATGTAACATTTTAAATGTTTTTATGCCATAGAAAAAAGGGTTTTAGTCCCCCCCCCTTAAATTAAGGGTATGAAATTAAAATGATTACAGCACAACCCAGTTGGAAGTCCCACTTAGTTCAATGGGCCTTAGAGTCAGGTGTATACAGTATAGGATTGCTGTACAAATGATAAAACAAATTTGTACAATGTAGCACAGAGTGGGAACAATATAAACTGCAAAAATATGTTACTAAATTGAAGCTGCAATGTTTTACAAACTATGCA
Source organism: Zootoca vivipara (assembly GCF_963506605.1). Classification (NCBI taxonomy): domain Eukaryota; kingdom Metazoa; phylum Chordata; class Lepidosauria; order Squamata; family Lacertidae; genus Zootoca; species Zootoca vivipara. Next base: position 45,634,392 of record NC_083281.1, on the reverse strand, counting down.
CACCAGTCTGGAGTAAGCATTACTGAATTCAGTAGAATATACGGTAAATCAGAAAACTGTAAATTTAAAAGGAAGGCAATTACTCAGATGTAGAAATCTGTAATCCCCAGTGTGTTCATGTGGAAGTAGTAACTCCATGTGTCTAACAATATTCAAAACTTTTCACATACATTTTAGTAACCCATGCAACCATTCTTTAAGGCAGGTGAGTATATCTCTATATTGCAGGTGGCTGCTGGTGAGTGTGTGGACATCCCTATAATATAATCAACAAATCACAGTATTAATTTAGCAACAAAATTGTCTATTTAGCTAAATTATGTACCCATTATCAGTAGATAACATATTGTGACATACATAAGCAAGCACTTTGACTCTGCACACTCCCCCAATGAAGGCTGCAGCACCCTCTAGGAGTTTTGACTGTGGAGACCTAGAGTTATGTCTGTGGCTTATGAAACTTTACTTCTCTGATACTGCTACATCTTAAAGCACATTCATACAGAGAACTAAAGAGCACACCTGTACAATAAATACTCAACAAGTGTCAGCTACAATTAGTTAGGCATAATGACTAAGAGACTGAGCTATCAGTAATCAAAAATCCCTAGTTCAATTCTCACCTCTGGAATAACCTCACTAGGTGGCCTTAAACAAGCCAGTCTCTCAGCCTTAGTCGCCTACTTCACCCCCACCCTACACACTCCATCTGCTTTACAGAGGATAATAACACGGTAATATTACAAGCTTGTTGTAAGGATTACAAGTTTATAAATGTGAAGTGCTTTAAATACCTTATAGCTCTACAAACACTAAGAATTAGGCCACAATCCAGAGAGGCATACATACCACATTCTGCAGTGTGCTTGTTCATGCTGAAGATAAATTGACAATGAATGTCAACTCACAAAGTTCAGTTTCTGAACTGCACACCAAGCAATGACACCAAGAGATAGGAAACCATCCAGACATAATTCATCCTTATTCAGGCACAGTACCTGTGCACAGAGGGACAACTATGGGACCCTGTTTCCACTCCTCAGCATTAAAACAGTATGCTAGGCCATTAGATCTGTGGCTGTGCATGCTTCCCGTGTCTCAATCCAACCCTGCAATGCAGTCTAGTTACTTAAGTTCAAGCCAGGAAGGATGTTGAAGGAATATACAGATGTGACACAGAACTCCTGACCCCTGCAATACTGCAGCTCACAAACCAAGGAATGAGGGGATGAGTGGGAATGGTGATTCGTTCACATGGCCTTCACTTACGGTAGTTTGGCTCAGCCAGAAAGTGAAACACTTCCTGAATCCAGGAACTTCCCCATCTATAAATGCACTGCTAAACAATGAATTCAAAAATTCAAATTCAATGTTAATGTTAATGCCACAGCATCAGGTGACTGTTAGGGCTCTTTATCTTTTAATTTAAATAAGTAAAGAATCTCACTTTAAAGAACAAACTATGTTTCAGTAATTTATTTAGAAAAGTTTATAAACAGTTTAATTATTAAAATATTGGGGGAGGGTTCACTTTTAAAATATATCCCCCCAAAATCTCACAACCAGCAACCTTTAGGCAAATATGAAGTTGAGTCAAGTAGAGAAAAAGGAATGGCAATCTAACTGCATTCATTAGCAGAGCTCAGAGGCCTCCGATACATCAAGATGCTTGAGGTTCTACCCCCTATGCAGCTACACACACACAGAGGTATGCCCTAGAACAGGCATGTCAAACCTGCGGCCCTCCAGATGTTTTGGACTACAATTCCCATCTTCCCCAACCACTGATCCTGCTAGCTAGGGATCATGGGAGTTGTAGGCCAAAACATCTGGAGGGCCGCAGGTTTGACATGCCTGCCCTAGAAGATCTTATTTCTGAATATCCATGAAAAAGATTCTAAGCCATCTGATGGTATGGTATTGAACCCTATGTTTAGACATACTGTACTATATATTGGTTCGTAGGTAAAGTCGACTTTCAAAGCATAATCACTTGCAAGCTTGCAGAAAATTTCTATGCACATTTTCTCACCAGGGTTGGAAGGTTCAACTGATATGCTCTTGCTTGGACTTCTCCCAGAATCAGCTGCATTGCCAGAAGTGCCCAATGTAGCTCTAATGTGATGGGACAGTATATCTGAATACAGTGGTACCTCTGGTTACGAACTTAATTCGTTCCGGAGGTCCGTTCTTAACCTGAGGTACCACATTAGCTAATGGGGCATCTCGCTGCTGCTGCTGCTGTGCCGCCACCACACGATTTCTGTTCTCATCCTGAGGTAAAGTTCTTAACCCGAGGTACTACTTCCGGGTTAGCGGAGTCTGTAACACGAAGTGTCTGTAACCTGAGGTGTTTGTAACCCGAGGTACCACTGTACAATCTTTAGAAGATTGTGGGAAACAATCCCGTACTGACTTAGGTTGCACTGGGATCAGTGTGTTTGTTCTGTTTGATCTAGGGTTCTCAGAGCTTCCTAAACTTAGAGCTTCCTAAAAATTCCCCACTTCTTATGAAAACACACAGAAATAGCCAGACAGAGACCTAAAATAAACTTGGTTAATTTCTATTCAGAGGAGGTATCTCAAAAAATGACAATGAGCAGGTGTTAAGTCATTTATGAGACTTGTGCATCCTATATCGAACCATAGAAACACAGATAAGAATTTCAAGTTGAACAGCCTAAAGGACAGGCCATAAGCCAATCGTAAAGCATGTTTTGTGTACAGTTAGCAGGGCCAGCCCAGTCCTCAGCAATTCCAGGTAGGTCTGGAAATGTCCTCTATATGAAACCCTGCAAGACCCCACTGCCAGTCAATGTAGACAATACTGAGCTAGACAGAGTAATGATCTGACTCAGTATAAGGCAGCTCCCTCAGTTCCATTTTTTTTTTGTTTACAAGCAATAACTTATGTAACAATCTAGTAACTCCAGCTAAACTTACAACAATTTCTATCAACAGTAACAACTCTGAATTCATGCATTCCTGCCAAGCTAGCTAACCTGAAGCTGGAAACAGATTGTCAACCCAAGGTTGATTCAAGAATAGGTATATTACATGCTGATAGTGAAAACAGACCCACAAATGACCCAACACAAAATGCCATACTCACTATGGCAAGAGATCAATTACTTTTCCCATACGTGTCTCAAATTGCAAACTATTATTTATTCTACAGCTGCTAAAGTGAACCTGTAGTTGACTTATGATTAAAAGCCACAAGTGTTACTAGCCTGACCGCACACACATACCTATATTAGTCATTTGTGGCACAGTATGAAAGAAAAAGAAAGCTCTTGTATTAACAAAAGCCTCCCTCCATGCACAAATAGAGGAGATTCTTGTCGCAAGCAGCCAGGTAAGGAGTTTTGCCAAACCTGAATTATAGGATCAAGCTGTCTACCTCTGTTGGAATAGAAAAAGCAGGATTGATTCACTTTAACACAACTCAACCAAATAAAAAAAATCCTTCCAGCAGCACCTTAGAGACCAACTAAGTTTGTCATTGGTATTGAGCTTTCGTGTGCATGCACACTTTTTCAGATACACTGAAACAGAAGTCACCGGACCCTTATACTGTATATAGTGAGGGTGGGGAGGGGTATTACTCAGAAGGGTGGTGGGAATGGGTGATTGACTGACTGATAGCTGTTAACGACTGCAATTGGTCCTACAGGAAAAAGCAAGGGGTGAGATGGCTAAAAATAGCTTTATCATGTATAATGAGATAAGAATCCAATGTATTTTATTCAGACCAGGTCTCTCCATGGTTTTAAGCTTGGTAATAAGTTGCAGTTCAGCAACTTCTCTTTCCAGTCTATTTCTGAAATTCTTTTGTAATAAGACAGGTACTTAGGGATCTTGTATAGAATGTCCTGGGAGATTCATGCACACGAAAGCTCATACCAATGACAAACTTAGTTGGTCTCTAAGGTGCTGCTGGAAGGAATTTTTTTATTTTGTTTTGACTACGTCAGACCAACACGGCTACCTACCCGTAACTACAACTCAACCAGCCATGAAGGTGTGACCAAAAGACAATCCCTACTCAAAAAGTACCCAGCATAAGCTTTATCTTCAATAACATCACAATGGGGGGGGGGAACTATCATGATAAGTGTATTCATCTGGGCAAATTCCCTGAAACAACAACATTTTCTCTCTCTCTCTGCTCCCATCCCCGTTTTCTTTTAAACTATGAATGCCAGGAATTGGCAACACCGCTGTCGGCAGGCCTGCCTGAGCCAGAAAACGGGCTCTGCCCACAGAAGTGCCCTCGCTTTCCTGTTCCCTTGAAAACAAGGATTTGCTCCTGCGCCAAGAGGGAAGGGAACTACTGGCGAAGGGGCTCCACAGAGCTATGCATGCGCGCATGGTCCTGGGCGCAGACCTCCATCCTGGGCGCCACTTCTTGGTTACACCGGAGAGTGACGGAGGACAGAAGTAAACCTGGGTCAGATGCAGGTTTCCTAGAATTGCCAGGAGAAGCTATGTGCATTGCTCCGCACCTGGGCTGGCCTCTCCCTGCAGCCGTCCGCCGCAAAAAAGTTGCTCCATGGGGGCCCACTGCCCTCCCCCTCCCCCCCCCGGTCTCAGTTTCCCCACCAGCTAGAAAGGGCCCCCCGCCCCGCTCACCTCCCGCACGTCCTGCAGGCACTCGAGGACGGCCAGGTTGTTGGCCCAGCTGTGCTTGGGGCAGACACGGGTCACGTCTTCGCGGCACACCGGCTCGTCCGCCAGCTTCCAGCCGCCTCCCGCCGAGGAGCCCCCGCGGGGCAGACGGCCGCCCCCAGCTCCGCCTCCGCCGCCTCCCGGGAGTGCTCCCAGCTCCCGAGGCTGGCCCACCAATCCCGCTACGACCGCCGGCTGCTGCTGCTGCCCCGGGAACCCCTGGGCGGCCCCGACCGCTGCTGCCCCGCCTTGCTGCTGTGCCCGGGCTGCCCCGAGAGCCACGAGCAGCCAGAGGAAAGGGGCGGCGAGGAGAGGGCCCGGCCCGCGTCTCCGGGCCGGGACACGTCCGCACGGCGCCATCTTGGATGCGACTCCTCTCCTCAGCTCCGCTCGGCCCGGCCCGGCCTCGCTGCCTTAGGCCCCGCCCGCCGCAGCCTGCGCACGCAACGCCAACGGCACCGGCGGTCACGCCCACCGCCTCTCGGAGTGCGTAAGGACGGCGGCGACGTCGCCGAGGCGAGCAGAGCGAGGCAAGTGACGTCACCAACTAGCCAGAGGAAAGGGTTGGCTGTCGGAGAGCGGCGCGACACCTACTGGCTGGTCTTTCAGGGAAAGGAATCGGAATGGTGCTTTCATCCTCTGTCGCCTCTCTCTCTCTCGTCATACACCCCCACCCTCTAACTTTTCCCTAGAGTTTTTTCTAATTTTTAGGAAATTCTTCCTTGCCCATAACAGCAAGACCACTTATTTATATATATATATATAAATTAATATTAAAAAATCTTATTTTCTGTGCAAACAGAACTGTGTGCCGAGTAAATGTCAATCAATTCCCCCTTCAGTTTTAAAAAACGGTCTTTGCAGTTCTAGACATATAGACTCAGAAGTGAGTCCAATTTCTTTCAAGTATTCAACTAGGCCAGGCATCCCCAAACTGCGGCTCGCCAGATGTTTTGGCCTACAACTCCCATGATCCCTAACTATCAGGACCAGTGGTCAGGGATGATGGGAATTGTAGTCCAAAACATCTGGAGGGCCGAAGTTTGGGGATGCCTGAACTAGGCTCAATGGAACTTCCTTCTTATCTGTTCTTTAAATGCCTTAGGAGTAGTTTGCGCACACATTCTTTGCTCAGAAGTCATGCAAATGCCATAACTTGTGGCTAATGCAGCAAACACATTCCCAGCCTGGATGAATATGATTCTGCAAAGGTTGTCCATTCTGTACCATTTCTAAAAATTCATATTCTGTTAGTTTTTGTGTTGGTTTTAGCAGCTTTTAGTTGTTTTTACTATACTGTATTTCATATGCCACCTTGCTATATAGAGCTAGTGTATTTAGTATCAGACTAGGACCTGGGAGACCCGGGTTGAAATTCCCAGTCACCGAGAAAGCTTGGATGGCAATCTCGGACACCCACTCTCAGCCTAACCTACTTCAGGGAGATGTTATGAGGATAAAATGTAGAGGGGAAGAACTATGTAGACCACCATGAGCTTGTAGAAAAATGTGGGATATAAACACTAATGATAATAATAATAATAAATAACATGAACACAATAGTAGGTGTAGTAATAATGTTATCCCATCTACCTGACTTTTCTATCTAGGTAACGATACTGAAGCTACCCACACATTACAGAGAAAGGAAAGAACATGGTGTTACAGCAAGTCCTACCCTTGTTGTTGAGAAATTATATTATTAGAGATTAAACTATCTTTATTTGTAAGTAAGCCTTTGAGGCTTAGGCCAGCAGTTATGCTTTAGAAACTCAGCAATCATATATCATAATTACCACAAGATATTGGATCCACTAACCCAAACTTCAGGACTTATTTGGCATTTAGAGGATCCTATATTTATATCTCAAACTTTGCAGGTTGCTCGTCAGGCAGTACAAGCAGCAATTTAGCATTGTAATGGAAGGTTTTGCCATTTGGGAAAAGCCCGAGATATTAAACATTCTATATTCTTCCTCTTGTATATATTAAACATTCTTTATTCTTCCTGTTGCATATAAAAGTAGTATTACACACACAAAGCACAGTTCAATGGAAACATGTAAATTTTTAGACAGATGGGTCATACAGTTAAACTTTAGAAATGTTGTTCCGTAATTCTGTATAGTAACCCATCAGTTCAGGCAGCACATAATGGTGCGATTTCTACTGGCTTCAGGTAAAGTAAAAAAAAACACCCTCAAATTGGTCTTGCCATTTGCATCACTCTCTTGATCGCTAGCCTTGGCCAAGAACACATACATGAAATATTTGATCCTATTTTAATTTTTAGCAGAAGATGAATCACCAACAGTCCCAACAAATGGTTTTTCCCCCTGTCAATAGAGTTGGTAGAGTTCTGAAATTGCTTCATGTTTCAACTCCCAATGATCTGTCAGGCACAGCACTCTGCCCAATTCTCAATAGAGGTCTATAGGAAGTCTTACAGGAACATATTTATAACTTGCCCATTCTTCATCAGGCCACAATTATATTTTCTTATTCACAATGTCTTTTAGCAGCCAATTCGCACCAGGCTTCACCACCACCTTTTACCAAGCCCAGTCATGGTCCAGAGATGTAACTTGAACAGCTCACTTCAGACAAGGTCCCATCTTCTTATGATGAGATGGACTGAAACAGAAATTTAAGCAGTCTTCTGCTAAAGGAGTATTGCCCATGCCACAAGCCTCCAAAATCACAAGAAGATTCATCCAAGGTCAATGGTAAATTTCCAGGAAATATAAACTGGCAGCCAAATCTTTTCTCAGAAGGGCCCCATAATCTGCCTAGGCAGTAAAGCCAGAAAAGCACAGGGTCCACAGTAAGGTAAAAGTAGTATCCTTTAAGATGAGGTGGAAACAAGAATCCATAAATTTAAAAAGGAACAAATGTGTGGGCTGGGCATGGGAGAGAGCTGTTCTAAGGAGCAAGATTTTGCTTGTGCTGCAATGTTGGCAGGGTGCACTCAAGGCAGCTAGAATCCAGTTAGCAGCAGAGCTGGCTTGTGGGAAATTGGCTCAGTTCAGAGAGTAGCTCATTGGGGCAGCATGCAGCATACAGTCATTGCCACTTGTAGATCTTCACCATCTTTTCTGTCAAGGTAGCCAAGAAGCTGTTGCGGTTCACCTCATAAGGGCAGACATCTAACACAGGAAGGTCAGCAGGGAGTTTCTGCAGCAGGGAGCCACTCCCTGCATCCCAGAGCTGCAGGATAAACAAATACAAGTCACAGCTTATCGGGAATCCTGTTGCATAAAAATACAGCTCTAGCTGTTACTAGTTGGGATGTAGCAAGGAGACAAGTTACAAAAGTATTGAACCGTTACTTTCCCGTACACTGGCAAGCAGCCTAACATCACCACACATTTTGGATGGATTCAGAGTGAACAAGTGATTAGTGGTGTAATGCCGAGGACATCCCTCTTTGGCACTCCCTGTGTACAAGGTGGAGTGGTTGCAGCTCTGGCACAGAAAACATGCATGTCCATACCCAGAGTCAAGCCTCAAGTAAAGTGAGAAGATGGGGGACAAGAGAGCCCCATGTCCATTTGTTGGAAATGGCACTGTGATTGCCATGAGGAAATGCTCCAAAGAGGCAGATACAGGCTACACCAGTGTCTCAAAACAGAATTTTCACTAGAACAAGGGCTCAAGTCTTTTCTCAATGACCAAACCAGCATTAAGCTCTTTGAAGCTGCATAGCCTTAAAAACATAGAAAAACAATTACAAGTACCCTAACCACCACCTAAGCTTCCAGCATTTTAGACTATTAACACAGAGCCAGACACAACGCCCTACTTCTACAACAAAAAACAAAAAATGGTACCATGGCAGAGTTTGATGCTTCATCCCCAGCACACACAAGAATACTGCCATCATCTTCAGGACTCTGGAAGATGGCATTTTTGGTCAGGAGTTTGCACGATGGACCCGCAGTAAGAGTTTGAACTGGACGACATGAACAGATCACATCCTCAGTCCCATCAGTCAGCTGAGTAGAGGTCAGCTCCATCACCACACACCGTAAACAGTTGTTGTTTCTATCTGTGGGGTGAAAGTGAAGAGCTTTCTAGGGGACAGGTAGGTATCAAGGTATCATAGGAAGGTATCAAGACAAAACACTGTACTCTGGTTTAAGTGCAGCCCAGAGACCATTGCCTGACCCCTTCACTCACCGCTCATGGCAACTACCCCATTTCCTTAGGATACTACTCACTTGCAATCCCTTCCTTGCATGTCATCCTAGAGAAGCAGGAGTGCTCATACTGCACAGCAGGTCCCTCTTGGGAGCTGCAAAGTTCTAGGGAGGGATAGACTCCTGGAGTAGTTGGCACTTACCCTTCACCTGGGTGGAAAGAATGCCCCCTGGTAAAAGATCCATATTGTATTTGGAAATGGGAGACTGTACCCTCTGTGTCCCATCATCTTGAAAAGATTTGGGAAGACTGGGGTACAGAATAACTGGTGCAGCATTTTAGATGCAGGCCAGAGGTATCCTCTTCTCTTTTAATGTGTGTGCAAGAGAGACGCCAGCAACAAACATGGTAATTGGTTTCTGTCCACACAGTTGTAACTGTGTCCACATTTAGGGTGAAAGGAATCCCAACACTGCATAAAAACCACCCTGCCCTGATGTCTACACATCACAACTTACTGGGTCTGAATGTTGCAAGGCAGTGCCGTGTGCTGGCCTCTGTCTGAAGGTCAATGCAACCTCCAGGCTCCAGGAGGAGGTGGTGAGGCCGGTAAGAGCCACTGGCCTTCTGTTCCCAAAAGCAGGCTCCCTCCAGTGTCCCAGATACCAGTCCACCATAGGGCAGTGAGGCAGAGGCCATTCGGGGAAGATACGATAAGGACACCACAGGGCACCTGTGAGGGACAGAGGAAAGAGCAATAACCAACAATGTCAAACCATTCCACTTTCCCTACACATTTGCTGTTGTGAGTCTGAACGAGCATGAGTAAGGAAGGATTTCAAAGAGAACTGGAGAATCACTCTCACTTCTACATACCATTGGCCAAAAGATCTAGTGCTATGACTGAAATCCTATTAATATTTACCTCTGAGCAAGCACCACTGAACACTGCACAATTGACTTCTGAGTAAGAAACAAGTTGAGCGCCATATTACCATGACTGTTTACAACCCCAGAAAAGAACAAGGTAGAAGTCAATCACTGCAGGCAACACTGCAAGTATGACAATCTCTCCAGGGCTTACCTCACCCCATGTTCATTCCTATTCCTCATCCACAGAACTGATTGAAAAATATACATTCTGAGAAGTCTTGGTGCAATGCATTAAGGACTGGAAATGGGTCCCAGACAAGTTTATCAGGCTAAACCCCTGCCATTAGGCCACTCTCTCAAGCTCAAAGGTCTTCATTCTGGGTTATAGTGGGGAGATAACCAGCAACCATGCAGGTGGCGCTGTGGGTTAAACCACAGAGCCTAGGGCTTGCCGATCAGAAGGTCAGCGGTTTGAATCCCAGCGACGGGGTGAGCACCCGTTGCTCGGTCCCTGCTCCTGCCAACCTAGCAGTTCAAAAGCACGTCAAAGTGCAAGTAGATAAATAGGTACCACTCCAGCGGGAAGGTAAACGGCGTTTCCGTGTGCTGCTCTGGTTCACCAGAAGCGGCTTTGTCATGCTGGCTACATGACCTGGAAGCTGTACGCCGGCTCCCTCAGCCAATAACGCAAGATGAGCGCCACAACCCTAGAGTCGGTCACGACTGTACCTAATGGTCAGGGGTCCCTTTACCTTTAACCAGCAACCAGAGTAAAAGTTAGTGTTCTGCAAATTCTGTACCAGGAAGATATACCAATAACACATGGCACACAAATTTTAAAGTTCTACATGTGCTGATCATCCTTCATCTGCTTCAAAGTCCTTTACAGTCTTAATTCATATGCTCAGAGGATAACCTAACTGTATAAAGCAGGAAAACGATACCTGGACTTCTGTGGAGCAAGCTCCTGGACATGAGAGCTTGTGTCCCGCAGGTCATACACCAAGACAGAGCCATTGACCAAGCCAGCATAGACATAGTTGGTGTCATCCAGGCACCAGCTGCAGCTCCAGACAGGTCGACCAGTATTGTACGTCTGCACAACGGTGTTTGTAGTCAAGCTGAGGGAAAGTTAGCGGAGCTTTACATATCAAAGCGGTCTCCCATTGAGGACCTTGGTACTTCTGCACGTGACCCACGCTATCCAGCAGATACCCCGTTGTGGGCAGAACAGCACAGTTCAGACAAAGCTGCTCTGCAGAGGCCAGGCAATACTTCCAGAATAAGATCCTTACACAATCTCCTGGACCACAGAGAAAGGAAGCAGGCAAACCCTAACCCTCATCATAATCATCACTACTCACCTGGTAAGCTTGAGGGTATGGTCTAAAGCAGCAGATAAGAGCAAACCATCTGCACGGTTGCTGAAAGCCAAGCCCCGGATCTGCTTGCTGTGGATGGGGACATATTGGCTGCTCTTTGAGTTGACAGCACTCATCATCTTAATTCCACAGCCTGAGACACAAAGCAAACTGATCAGCAGAAAGCCCACCCTGCTAGAGTCCAAATGCTGCAATGTCTGTCCTCTTGATTGACCAAGGCAGTGAAAAAAACCACTATTTCCATCATAAAACTTAGGGACTTGCTTCAGCAGGCAACTCACCAGGAATGAGGGTGCTTTGTGGAGATGGCTGTGACACTACAAGGCAGCTCAGTGGGTCGCAGTATGCCATAACCCGGCAGTTGCCCACTTGAGACACTAGGGTGGCCCTCTCAAAGTGGTACTTGTGCTGGCCCTGGCTGGAGGAGAGGCAGCCTGGAAAGCATGAGCGAGAGTTGCTGGGCTGCTGAGAGGAAAGGGTGTTGTGGCGAGCCATCAGGGCCTTTAATTCCTGTAGAATGGAAAGCAGGAAAAATGAGGCAAAGAAAGCATGTGTGGAGCCGAGAGCACTGGATGTTTCCACAGGCAGGACAGTAGTAAAAGTCAGGACCAACTTGTTCTGGGTTGTTGTTTCTTTACTGCTTTTGTATACAACTTGGCTATTTTTTGCATGTAGAGTGGTTTATAAATTCTGAAACAAAAACTTTGTCACAGAAAAGAAATACATCAAATGCAAAAACCCTTCAAATGCTCAACCAGCTCATCCCCCAGCTAAAATATAGCTGGGATATCCTAGCCTTCAACTTTCCACTTTTCACTCTGCAAGGTGGTTACTTAGCTGAGCTTGCCTTAGTTTTTTCACGATTCCCTGCAAGATCCAATTTCTACTCCTTCCTGAATATAGTGCATTTCATTTTCTTGTACATAGGAAGGGGATTTAGAAGGTCCAGCATGAACAGTATACAGCGAAACTTACCTGAACTTGCTGCCGAAGTTTACTGCATTCATCTGTCAAGACCTGCAACTGGAGGCGGCTCTGTGCGGATTCCAGCTCTGCCTTCCTTCGTAGCATTTGCTCCTTCTCTAAAGAGCTGCAGGAGAAAAGTACAACAGATGCAATTAAGGAAGCTCATGAGCCAACCCATCTCTCTCCCACTGATGAGTAGAATTATTTTTCCTGCCTGCCCAAAAACTTTTAAAGACATAATAACAGTTATGTCTTGAATTTAGACAGACACATTTAAATAGTAATACTTCAATTTCAGAATAACCATGAGAGATTCAATTGAAAACTCATCTCATTTTATCTTAAATATATATACTAGTAAAAAAAAGTTACAGAAGCAGGCATATATCTTCACAGGGACATCCAAACATACCTACCTAAAACAAGTCAAACAAAGCATGCCCTTGAACTAAAGCCTGGTGTTAGGACACAAGTATCTTCTCCAATCACACAGATGCTCATCTGACTCAGCTGAGGCACAGTGATAGTTTGCCAAGACAAGTGTTTATGCCAGGTACTGCTACCTTCAAACTTATAGGAGGAAAGTTATGAGTACATACCTTTTCATGTGTTCCTGTTCACTGGTGTCCAGCGCTTTCAGAGTACGAGCATAAAGGACTACTATATCCGAGCGCTTGGCTTTCTTATTACACTAAAAAATGAAAAAATGTGAACATAGGCCAATTTATTGGTAATAAGGACATCTACTGTGCTGCTATTAATTTCTCACGATGGCTACGCAAACCAGGTGGTGGTACAGCTTTTCAAATAGATCTCTTTGCAAAAGCAGGGGTGAATGTACACAGTGTTGGCTTGCTGAGAGACTCCCCTTATCTCAAGTAGTTCTCCAGAACAATCAGTGGAACTCCCCCAAACATGCCAAAGTGACCTGCTCAACATCATGCCCAAGCATCTCTTCTCAAAGTTTCCTTGTGAACAGGTAGTCTGATCCCAGGCAAAATCCCTGAAATTAGCCAACAAAGCAAAGACAACAACTTAAAAAGGTAAACAGCACCTTACTACTACCCCTCAAAAATCCCATTGTATCAGGTAGAAGTTCTACCACTGCTCTATCACCAAATATGATGTACAGCAGCTGCTGCCAACTTGGTGTCCTCCAGAAGTTTTGGATTACATAACTTCCTTCAGACTTAACCAGCACACCTGTGCTAGCTGGCACTGATAGGGGATTTGTAGTCCAAAACATGGAGGGCACCAAGTTGGCAAATGCTGATAAAAATACTCTCCTCACAGGAAGAGTTTGACCAAAGGAAAGGACAACTTGCTACAACTCCTAGAGCCCAGATTTGAGGAGTCCTGCTGTGCTCAACGCTAGCTAAAGTGCTGTTTGAAGTCCTGCAATCAGTTTGAGTGCCAAAACAAGGAAAATGGCATCCAAAAAATGGAGCACAGCTCAGGGGAGTGCAAAGAAAAACACAAGAAGGTCTACAGAAGGCAAGCCAAAAGAGGAAGAGCTTACAGAAAGATGGCATGAAAAGTAATGCAGAAAGGGAGAAGAGAAAAAAGAAAAGTAATGTGGAGAGAACTGTTGCCCACAAATTTTACCAAGGATAGGAAAAGAATAAATGGGTTTCAGAGAGGAAGATTTAGGTTACGCGTCAGACAGAAGAAACAAAATACCCTTCCAAGCTTTTACCTGTGGGCATTTGCCCACTTGTCCCTTCAGCCACCTCTCAATGCAGCTATAGCCAAAGAGATGCCCACACCGCAGTGCAGAAAGACGGTGCTCCCCAGCATTTGTCCACTCTTCAAAGCAGATGGCACAGGTATCACCACTCTCTTCTTCCTCACCCAGAGGAGCCAGAGGAGCAGCTAGGTGAGTTCTCTTTAATGGAGTTGTCTGAAACAAGAGAACATGGAAAAGGTCAAACCAATGCAATCTTGGTTATCTTAATTGGCTGCACACCCTCCACAGCACATACCGAATCATTCATACCTTCTTTTGGAGGGCAGTGGCACCTCTAGCATCAGGATGCTCTGACCCAACAGAATCCCCTCCAGGAGGCTCCATTTGGGTTGCATTAGAAACTGCAGGGGAGAAACAAAGGAATAATTAATATGGGGGGACAGATTGTAATTAGTGCCACAAAAACAAAAACTCAGTAACAAATGTTAGCATTTAAAAGGGAAGTTCAAAGTGACTGAAAACAAAGCCACTGCTATCTAAGAAAAAAAGAGAGAGAAGAGATCAGCTTTTTCATAAATATAATCCTTCAAACTATGTTAACAGGGGGCAATTAAAAAACTTGGCAGAAAATAGTAAAATAACTCAAGACACCCTCTGCAAATTCCAATGGTGGCTTCCCAGCACAAACCCCTTCCACCTATGTTCACAACTGGCTTGCTCCAACCTTCCTTTCTTCCCTCATTTCCCAAGATGGTCCCACCTATGGTCCTGCAATTCTACTATCCTCACCTGCTCTTTTTTAAAAAACCTCCAACCTTCTCTTGCTGTTCAGAAAAGGGAGTACCATGCACAAATAAAATATATATGTTACCTGAATCTCCCCTACAGACCCCTTCTCAAAATTCCTCCGTGAAACCCATTTTGTGTATGTGTGAAATAAATTAAATAATAATAAGCATGCCTATCTGCATAACAGAACCTCAGTTTGACATTTAGCAAGGTTTGTACAAAGATCAGAAAACAACTTTCAATTATTCAAAGACAGCAGGATACACTAGCAAAGTCTGGCCTTAGTTCAATTCTCTGCAGAATGAAATAAATGGTATGGTCAGGCCCAAGTCATCCTCTCCCAAACTAACCTACCTCTCAAAGTTGTTATGAAAATACAAATGTCATACTCTCTGAATAAACAAATTGATGGTTGTGGTCCAAGGTAGGCAATGCGTAATGAGCCATTTCTGAAGTTTTAGGCCCCTTTAAAGAACCAACACAAACCTCCCAAGTTGGCTGGCCCAGGTGCCTCCTCAAGGGCACCCACTGTCTCCTGTTCCTCCTCAGTGGAGCTGCTGCTGCTGTTACTCTCAGAATCACTTAGAACCACAGTTTCATCTGAGCTGTTCCCACTGTGACCTGCTAGGATGTGTGATGCTGCTGTCGCTTGGGTCCTGTTGATCTGGAAATAACTGTCTAACGGTGCTGTGGACCTGAACATCCAAAGCATAAATTTTCATTAGGAAATGTAAGATGGACAGAAGAACATGACCCACCCATTTCCAAGCCACAAACTTCAATAATTTGCACATCTCTCTCTCCCCCTCCACCTCAGAAGCCACAACTTTTCATTAGATTCTAAACCAACTTTTCATAATGTGCTACCTACCTTCCATCAACATGCACATTGCTCTGTAAGTTGAGCTAGCAACTCCGTAGCCAAGTGGAGCTCAACAAATTCCTAAACACTGCTCATCCTTCCACCCAATTCTGTGAAGTGCATCTTCTCTCCCTCAACTATCTCCCATCCCAGCCAAGTCCTTGTACAAATGGGTATTTGGGTTTGCTTCCCCATCCTTTTCTTTTTGGTGCTAAGTCTTTAGATCAGGGGTCCCCAAACTAAGGCCCATGGACAGTCTGGGAATCAGCATGTTTTTACATGAGTAGAATGTGTCCTTTTATTTAAAATGCATCTCTGGGTTATTTGTGGGGCATAGGAATTTGTTCATATTTATTTTCAAAATATAGTCCGGCCCCCCACAAGGTCTGAAGGAAAGTGGACCGGCCCCCCGCTGAAAAAGTTTGCTGACGCCTGCTTTAGATGGTAAATTCTGAGGGCAGGTGCTGGATGGTTTTGTTTTGTTTTTTTAACTGAAAGCTACTCTGAGAGCTGGGTAGAGAACACTTGAAACAAGCTCTGCACACAAAGCACAAGCGCCACCACCAGGCTAAGGCCCCACGCCTTTCACATGAGTTTATCTAGAAGCCAGCTTACAAATACCAGTTGCCTCCCGGATCTGCTTCCCACATGATCCCCCCAACAGGAACCTCCTTGGAAGATCAACCCTCCCACTGACAGATGCTCACCTCACACACACACACACACACGGTACACCCCTTGAACACGCTCTGTCAGGCACCAACTTTGCAGGATCTGACCCCCACTCCAACAGGCTCCCATCGGCAGTATCCATTCCCCACAGACAGCAGCTTCCCTTCACACACACGCAATATCACCCTTCTCTGGGTCTGAGGAGCCCCCTTCCCCCACTGCAACAGTGACCCCAACAGCAGCCAACAATGCGTACCAAGGATTCAACCCCGCCCGGTACTTCCTTTCTAAACCTTTCAGATGTCAGCTTATTTTATATAGCTGTCCCATAGCAGGAGGATTCGAGGAAGCCAGTGTGGTTAGAGTGTTGGACTAAGACCTGGGAGATCAAGGTTCAAAACCCCACTCAGTCAAGAAGCTCACTGTGTGACCTTGGGCCAGCCACAGCCTCTTAACCTACCTCACAGGGTCTCTGTAGGGGGGGGGGGGTAAACCATATACTCCTTGGAGAAAAGGGTGGGATATAAATGCAATAAATAAACTCTTCTGCTGACCTACTTAAGAAAGCTGTTGAAGCCAGCCAGATATTAGTCGCCAACCTGGCATCCACATGGTTGCAATTGGACCCACACCAGTAGCAAAACGCACCTGGCTAATTTCTATCACAACAAAGCACATGCTCTACCATGGGCATAGCCAGGGGGGTGTTGGAGGGCAGCTGGCCCCCACTACATCAAGTAAATAAATAGAAATATTTAACTGACCATTTGCATTGCAGATAACTCTGTTCTGCCCCCCTAACAAAAAGACCCCCCCCAAAAAAGAAAAATCCTGCCTATGCCTATGTGCTCTACCACTACACTATGACAGTGGTGTAGCCCATTCCCCTTCACGGAACACAGGGAGGAAAAATGTGAGGGGGTTCTTGTTTACAAATACCAGCTGCCTTCAGCATGTGCTCCAACAGACACCACCTTCACATATCCTCACATAACCCATCTGCTGCTCATAGAACCAACCTTGCAGGCTCCATGCCACCACCCCCATTCTGACATGTGTTCCCCCAGGATCTCTCCTCCCCCACTGTGACAGACACTCCTTCACGCACACACCCTATGATCGATCCCCTGGCTCTGAGAAGCTCCTTATATGACCATCACACACACACACACACACTTTTGACAGGTCCTTTCCCTCGCTTAGCAACCCCCCTCGCTCTGACAGGTACCCCCCCCTCCACTCACTCACTCTCTCTCTCTCTCTCACACACACACACCCATGACCCACAGGTACCTCCACCACACCACCCCGCAAAATTCACAAAATCCACAAGCCCTGTGAAAGACTCCCCTTCCCTTCACCCAACCCAGAATCCACTTCCTGGCTCTCGAGCACCCGCCTCCTCCTCCTCCGTTCTGACAGCCACCTGCGCCCGAGAAACCTAACAGCCTTCCTTCCCCAGGGAAGGGAACGCGAAAGGCCTCTTGTTTACAAACCCCAGCTGCCTCCAGCACTTTCCTCCGATGCTTCGCTCCGAGACGCACCTTCTCCCTCCTCCGCGGGGCCCACCACGCCCAGCCCCGTTTCCGAGGGGCTCCCCTCCCCCAGCCCATTAGGACAGGGGTTCCTTCGTACTCTTCTCAGGCCCCATGGTCACTTTGAGAAGCTCCGCACAGGATCCGAGCCCTTCCCCCTCCCTTCCTCACCTGGCTCGGGAGGCCCGTTGGGAGGAGGAGGAGGAGGCGGCGCGCGGTCCCGGCTGCTGCTGCCGAGGCGGGTTCCTCCTGGCTCGAGGCGGCGGCGGCCTCCGCGGCTCGCGCTCCCCAACGAAGGCGCCCCATGAAGAGCGAGAAGCCGCCGGCCGAGGCGCCCCGGACGTCGAGGCGTCCCCGTCTGCCGCGGCTGGGTCCTGAAGGCGGCTGGCGGCGGCTGGCGACTCGGGCTCCTCGGCCGCCGGCGCGAGGTCCACGTCCATCGCTTCCTGGTGGGACATGTCCTCCCCTCAGAGGGGAGGGGAGGGACCCAGGCGTCCGGGCCTGACTTTCCCTCAACTGCAGTCGCTCGAGCGCCCCGCCGCCGCTGCTGCTGCTGCTCCGCCTCCAACTCCCGCGGCCCCTATTGGTCGCTCGTACAGCCGCGAAAGGCCGAGCGCGAAAGCAGGCTTCGGCTCCCATTGGGACAGAGCGGAGCGTACGTCGCATTTCCATTGGGCTATACGTCTGTCAATTTTGGAGAGGGAGGGAAACAGTACGAAAGGGCCCCGCCCTCTGCGAGGGGAAGGGAAAAGGGAAAAGTTGAGGTCGTAATTTGCAAGGCGCATGCGCAGCAAGGGTTCAAAGACTGACAACTGCAATAGCCATAGGCGGGACTTCCTGTTTTTGACCCGAAGCGTCAACTGATCTCTTCATAGCATACAATGGGGAAAATGCAGAATTTTACCATAGTTCACCGCAGTGCATTGCACTGTACAAGCAAAGATAAATGTCGGCCCTCAGATCTTAAGGCCACAAACCCACACTAGAAGTAACATGAGTAAAGGGAGCGGAAGGGTATTATCTGTTCAGAACTAAGCTGAACCTGTCAAGTTCCCGATCAATTATAGCCTGTACCAGCAAAGCTATGTGGGTGGCGCTTGTTGAATGATTGTGTAAAAGTGTCATTATTGTTTCACTGTACCTTTAAGAGTCAGGAAAGATTTAATGACTGGGGCTCTGCAGCTGTGGAGCAGCTCTACAGGTGTTGCTGTGAAGCTGATGATGCAGGGTATATCAGGGGTGTTGTGTGTTGCCTCTGTGCTGGGCGTTTTCCCAGTGTGCTCTTGGTGGGTGGTTTGGTTGTGTGGGTATTTTGTATAAGCCTGATTTAATTTTTGTTAAATTTACTTTCTCCATTAAACCAAGCATTTGTTTAAGTCTTGGTCTCTATGTGTAAGTTCCTCAACCAGTTTCTGCTGATTTTGCTTTTAACCCCAACATCTTGGTTATGGGCCCAGTGGTTGAGCGTGGAACTGCACATGTTAGTTTTTGGAGAAAGGTTTAGAAAGGTGTTTTCCTTCTTTTTGCTGCAACGGTTTTGTGGGCTGGTGGTTGAAAAGTTCCAGCATGGCAGACCGTGTTGCTGAGGCTGAGAAGGCTTTAACATTCCCGCAACTAACGGCCGAGAACTATAGCTTATGGTCCTTTCGCATGGAAGCACTTCTAACTACCTGTGATGTGTGGAAGTACGTGACCGAAGACCCTCCTGCTCCTGTGACCGATGCCTGGTCGAAAGGTGATGCTAAAGCAAGGGCATTAATTAACTTGTCTGTTAGTGATCAGCAAGTTGTGTATATAAGAAATAAGAAGACTGCCAAAGAAATGTGGGACAGTCTTGCGGCAGTGCACGTTAGAAAGGAGTCAGCGTCTGCCATAGCTAGCCAGATATCTGCTGTACCTCCAGCACAATTAACTGTGGAAGGGGTAACAGGAAGATTGATGGGCGAGCTGGACAGAAGGGAGGCTTGTGGGATTAGCACTCCTATTTCTAAAAATGAGGAACGCCGTATGCAAGTCTGTGGTGATTCATCTGCTTTCAAAACTTCCAAGCATTGCTGGTTTTGTAAAAAGCAGGGGCACCTTGCGAGGGACTGCAGATTTAAAAAGCAAAATGCTTCAGGGTCCGTTCCAGTTTGTAAATCACAGACAGCAACCCAGCAGTCGGCAGCACATCGTAAAGATGGACGTGAGCCGCGAGCGTTCCATGCTCGTGAATTAGGTCGTAAAGTAATTAAAGATGACACGTGGAAATCGTTTGTAGTAGATTCCGGGGCGTCAATTCATCTTTGTAACGACCGAAGTCTGTTTGTTTCTTTCGAAGAGGAAATTGGCACCATTCATCTGGCCAACTCCGACGTTCTACAGTCGCTTGGCAGAGGTACTGTGAAACTTGACTCCTTGAACATCACAATAGCAAATTGCACTTACTGCCCATCAGTGGACAATTTATTATCAGTAAGTTGCTTTGCACGCCAAGGAGTAACTGTGTGCTTCACAAAATCACTATGTGAGTTCTACAAAGGGGGAAAGCGTGTATTGTATGCCAGAGAGTCTGAAGGTTTATATAGACTATATTTTAAAAAGCATTCACAGCCACCTGTGAACTGTAGAGTAACCCAGCCAAGTCAAGGGTTGAGAAAAAGTCAGGGGCTGAGAAATGTAAAACCTCACTCCGGATGTATTCATGAGGCGCATAGACTTTTGGGACATTTAAATTTCACAGATGTGATAAAGACAGAGAAGATTGTTGATGGACTAAACTTGAAGCCATGTAAATACTATATGCAATGTGTATCTTGTTGTAAGAATAAGATTAAAGTTGCAAGAAAGGGTAAATGCTCAGGCAGGAAAGTAACAGAGCCATTTGAACGTGTGCATTGTGATTTAGTAGGGCCACTCCCTCCTTCTTTAGGAAATTCAAAATATTGGCTTACTCTTATTGATCAGTACAGCGGATATTGTTTTGTTTACACCATTGCTGAAAAGTCACAAGCACTTGAGAAGTACAAGATTTTTTGCAACTGGGTAAAAACCCACTTTAACAAACCTATAATGCATTTGTTTTCTGACAGGGGGGGAGAATTTGTTTCTGAGGAATTTTCACATTTCCTGGAAGCGCAGGGGACTGTTCACGAGTTGTCCTGCCCTAGAAGTCCTTGGCAGAATGGGATTGTAGAAGTAGTGCAACGTGATTTGCAGGCAGGTGTTAAAACTTACTTGCATGATGCTAATTTGGGGAAAGAATATTGGGCGGAATCTCTTCATGCCTATCTTTTTGTTAAAAACAGATCCTATCATTCTAGTTTAAATGTTACACCCTATGAAATGTTGTTTAAAAAACGCCCTAATTTAAAATACCTGCGAATTTGGGGTTCAGACGTTATTATTCACTACCCTGCTAGACACAAGTTGGATGAACGTAGTGTTCAAGGAAAGTTTATGGGCTACCAGCAGGGGGCGTACAGAGTTTATGTACCAGCAACTGGTAAATTTCATATTACCAGAAGCATGATTGAAACTGTAAATTGGAATAGAGTTGCTATTTTTCAAGATAGTGATGGTTTAGATAATGCTGATGAGGAGGAAGTAGAAGTAGAAGAGGAAGACGCTGGAGCAGGGGATACTAGTGAATCTGAAGACGAAAAGCCTGTTGTGTCTGGTGATTTGTTTGAAAATTTAAAGACACCTAAAGAAAGGTTAAGTTCTTCTGAGTTTTCTGAAAGTAAGAAAAGCCCACAAGAGTCTCAACAGTCTGATGATAGCAATTTACAGTCTGAAGCTAGAAGTCCAAATAGTTCTACTGATTCTGAAGGGCCTAGCTCTTCTTCAGGACTAAGACGTTCAGACAGAAAGAGACAGGAACCAAGACGGTTTTCAAAAGAGCAGTTATATACTGTGTATGCCAATAAAGCAGTTTTTGAGCCAAAATGCTACAACGATGTTCAAAAATTACCTTTGCATGAAGCTGCAAATTGGTACAAAGCTATGGATGATGAAATAGCTTCTTTAAAAGAGCATAACACTTGGTCTCTTGTACCACAAACCCCAGACATGAGAGTTATTGATTCAAAATGGGTTTATAAAGTGAAAATGAATGATAAAAACGAAGTTGTAAGGTACAAGGCTAGGTTAGTAGCCAGAGGTTTCCAGCAAATCCCAGGTGAAGACTATGATTTGTGTTACTCACCGAGCGTAAAATATGAATCTGTTAAGCTTTTGTTAAAAGATGCATCCCAGCGTGGACATTCTGTCTATCATGTAGATATAAAAACTGCCTATTTGTTTGCAGATTTAGAAGAACAAATTTTTATGCGTGTCCCTGATGGCGTAATCACCACTAAAGGAGTAGTGTGCAAACTAAATAAATCTCTTTATGGTTTGCATCAGAGTGGTAAAAACTGGCATCAGACTTTAGTGAAGGAATTGCTGAATTTTGGCTTTACACAAGGCAAGGCAGATAACTGTGTATTTACAAAAGAAAATGGAAATTCTGTGACCAAATTATGTGTGTTTGTAGATGATTTACTAATTTCTACAAAAACTAAACATGAATATACACAGATAGTGTCACTGTTACAAGAAAAATTTGATGTGGTAGAATTAGGCAAAGCTAAAAACTATATATCCATGCAAATTGAAGAAGGCAAAAATGGTTCTTATCTGATTCATCAAAATGCAAAAATAGATGATCTTGTTGAAATGTTATGTTTAAAGAATGCAAATGGGAAAGAAACGCCTATGGTATGTGGTTTTACTTTTACAGATGGCAATAACATGTTCTCTGACAAAACTTTGTATCGCTCTGCCATAGGCAAGCTCAATTTTATTCAAAGAGTTTCAAGGCCAGATGTAACTTATGCTTTTCATTTTCTGGCAAAATTTGTAGAAAAACCCACTACCCAATGCTTCAAAGCTCTTAAGAGAGTGGTGATGTACCTCAAACACACAAAACATTACAGATTGGAATTTACACCATCTATTGACAAAGGTTTTGAAATATATTGTGATGCATCTCATGCTGTAGAGCAAAATAATTACAAAGGTACATCTGGTATGGTTTATTTTTATAATGGGTGTCCTTTTGAATGGAAAGCACAGAATCAAATGATTAATTGTCTTTCTTCAACTGAAAGTGAGTTATATGCCTGTACTCAGGCCATTCGTGATATAGAGTGGTATTTACAAATATTTGAAGACTTAAAGATGCCAGTATCACTCCCAGTAAAAGTTTATCTCGATTCCCAGAGTGGACTTGCTATCCTGTGCTCAGAAACCAACACACAGCGCACTAGAGTGTTGAGATTACGTTTACAATTTGTAAAGAATTTGATTGCTGACAAAACAATTGTTTTTGAATATGTTCCAGGTGACAGACAAGTTGCAGACATCTTTACTAAAGCACTTCCAAAAGTTGCGCATGAAAGACATGTACAAAGTTTGTCTCTGTTTCACAATAATGAACTGCAGGGGATATGTTGAATGATTGTGTAAAAGTGTCATTATTGTTTCACTGTACCTTTAAGAGTCAGGAAAGATTTAATGACTGGGGCTCTGCAGCTGTGGAGCAGCTCTACAGGTGTTGCTGTGAAGCTGATGATGCAGGGTATATCAGGGGTGTTGTGTGTTGCCTCTGTGCTGGGCGTTTTCCCAGTGTGCTCTTGGTGGGTGGTTTGGTTGTGTGGGTATTTTGTATAAGCCTGATTTAATTTTTGTTAAATTTACTTTCTCCATTAAACCAAGCATTTGTTTAAGTCTTGGTCTCTATGTGTAAGTTCCTCAACCAGTTTCTGCTGATTTTGCTTTTAACCCCAACAGCGCTGTGGTCTAAACCATAGAGCCTAGCCCTAGGGCTTGCCGACCTTCGATCAGAAGGTCGGCGCTTCGAATCCCTGTGACGGAGTGCGCTCCCGTTGCTCCGTCTCAGCTCCTGCCAACCTAGCAGCTCGAAAGCACGTTAAAGTGCAAGTAGATAAATAGGTAAACGACGTTTCTGTGCGCTGCTCTGGTTAGCCAGAAGCGGCTTAGTCATGCTGCCCACATGACCTGAAAGCTGTCTGCGGACAAACGCCAGCTCCCTCGGCCTATAGAGCGAGATGACCGCGCAACCCCAGTGTCGTCCGCAACTGGACCTAATGGTCAGGGCAAGGCTACGCCTCCACCCCACCCCCCAATTACTTGGCCCATGGTCCAGCGAGACATGAAACTGGTTATTGAGATTTTAAAGCAAAAACATGGTCCAGCTGGTATCTGAAGTGTGCATGCATACGAAAGCTTATACCAAGAACAAACTTAGTTGGTCTCTAAGGTGCTACTGGACAATTTTTTTTAAAAAAATTATGTATTTCAACTGTGTCAGACCAATATGGCTACCTACCTGAATCTAGAACAGCTGGAGCATTTGAGCAACCCAACCATTGAAAACCTGCAAAATATTGGGTCAATATTACTATATGGATAAGGGAGGGGTCTCCCCAGATGAGTGTGTGCTATAACATCTTTATTCCATTTTGTACCTTTGTTTATTTCTGTTTGCTATTCTGTTTACCTTGCTAAGCTTGAAGCTGACAGGACATGACTTTAGTGATAAATAGCTAACCGATAATCTTGCATGCTTCTTGAATCATGACTTTCCCTCTGGAAGAAGATTCCACTGTCTGCAGAACTCCATTCTTTCCTACAGAAGATGATAATCAAACTTTGCTGGTAGCATGGATTAGTGTGCTGATCTTTAAAGTGTTATGATTTCAGTACATTCCAGGACACGTTTAAGGAATAGTAGCAGAATCACTACAGTTCACAATGGGTTTTTTTATATCAAGTTATGCCCACTGCATTGATGCCATGATCTCCAGAAATAAACCAAAGAAAAGGTTCAGATTGGCACCCATCATTGCAACATCTCTATCAGAGCACTGGGCTCTATCCACTCCAGTGCTACTGTATCTATTTTATTTGTATTGTTGCCGCTGATGCCAAAAATAGGTTGGGGGGGGGGGTAATAGCAGAAAATTTTGCATGGGAGGCCAGCTGAAGGTCAACCGCCCCAACTCGTTTTAGTCTTTTCTCATAGGACATTATTTTGATTGCCCTCTTACATGCTCTTTCTGGCTGCATATCATCCTTTAAATTGTGGTCAGAAGAACACACAGTAATTCCTACTATGGGTTCAGTATAATTTTATTGAATTATGGGGTGGGGCTTTGAGCTGGCTTGTAAGAAGCAACAGTGCATTGAAGCTTACTAAGGCTATGCTCACATATAACGCTAAGCCACAATTTCTATAATGTACAGATAGTATAATGCAAAGCCACATGCACAAGAATCCCTAGCTGTCCTTTCCCCATAGTTTGTTTTGTTTTCCAGCAGCTCTTGCCTCATGCCGTTGTAAGGATTAGTTTTCCAGATCTGTGACCATATAATAGAACTTACTGCTGCTGAATCTGATAAGCATCTGGGATGGAGTGGTTAAAAAAAAATCATGGCTAAGGAGGAAGGATTCTGCATTCACCTGTAACACTAAGCCATAGTGAAGACAAACCAAGGTTTATAAGATAATAGCAGACCATGGATTGAGACTGTGGCTTATTAGCAGTGAACAAACCACAATTAAACAAACACAGTTAAACAGCATTGCATGTGAACCAGGCCCAGGTTAACAAGTTATGACAGTGCGCCAATTTGACCAAGGGCTGTAGGCACATGCCCATTGGCCATGTGCACAGGCACTCCATGTTGAAAAAGAAAAGGTGCTTGGCTTTGTGCTGATGCTCAAGGTGGCCCTGCAAGATTGTGCCGAGAACAAGTTCTTGCATTCCAGGTCCCCCATCATGTGGTCAGGCTCTCACTCCTTCAAAAGGTCAGGAACAATGAGTTGGTTCACAATCTCTGCAAGAACAAAGGCAAGCCGGTTTTCAGAATGAGCTAATAAAAAGTGTAATATTTTAATTGTTAACACTTCACCTTTGGGTGGCTGCTCAAATGGAGATTGCATTTTGTGGAAGAGTTACTTATCAATTACTTTTGCAGAACTGCAAGTTAAAGCAAAAACTGTAAAGTCGTGAGGGGTGAAACTTGACAGAGACAAATTCCATGAGGATTGGTTACCCTTTTAATTCCTTTATTAATTCTTACCCAGAGGAACACTACCACCACCATTGTTGCTTATTGTTGTGTTGTTTTGGAGGGGCCTGGTGTCTTAATTCTAGGTGCATTGCCTCTAGTATTCTTTTGTTAACACAAGTTAGTTTTCAGATGTATATTGCATTTGTCTTAGACCATTGCAGGCCACACAGGTATGTCCTGTTGTTTTGCCTGCTTGTTTGCTTTTTTACTGAGTGGGGGGGGGACATGTTGCTTGCTTTTTGTTTCCCTTTTCTTTATGCTGTTGTTGTCTGGTGCCTGTTTGATAGTATAGACAACTCTCATCTTACATGGGGGTTACATTTCGGGGACAGCACATTAAGCCAAAATTGTGTATAGTCAAAACACACTGCTTTCGGTGGCAAGTGGGATTGCCAAAGTCTTTTTTCCTGAACTTTTGCCCCGATTTTTGTTTGTCTACCATGTGCTTAAAGCTGAATACGGGCAAGTTAAATGTGCATACGTTGTGAGTTACCTTTTTTTTTAAGAAAAGAAAAGAAAATAATGGAACTTTCCAAATAGTGAGGCCAAGCTGGGGGTGGGGGGGCAGGGAGAGGCTACCTATGCCAGCTTTGCTTGTGGAGGAAGGAGAGGTTATGATGGTTTGGATCCCTTTAGCCGTCATGCCCACAGCTGTGGTCCCCAAGGCTTGCTACAGGCCAGGTCACTAGTACCTTCAGCAGTTGGCCGCTGGGAAGGGTCGAAATCCCGGCATTTGTTGATGATGTCCTGCAGGTGTGGGGGGCAGTCTTCTCCCAGAGGTTCTTGCTCCCGGTTGCAAACCTTATCATGGATCTCCTTTGAAGTGCAACCTGAGTTAATAATCACAGGGGACTCAGCTACACAGCTACAATTATGATGTTATAAGTGCGTTATAAAAATGTGACACCAGATAGGGCTGTAGAGCTGCAATCTAAAGTCAATGGCAAATTGTATTGGGAGCTCTCTCTAGAGAGAGAGGGAGAGAGAGAGAGCGTTTCTTCCCCATAGCATTTCTTATATTTGTGTAGATCCAGCCAGGGATAGGAATCTGGGCCTGGGTGGCTCCATGTGGGCACACAGAGAGATATACTGTACAACCTTGCTCTTAGGCCTCAATGAACACTGACTGCAAAGGCAGGGACCAAAACTGTAAGAAAAGCTGTTGCGGGAGGGCATTCAAGTTTCAAAGGAGAAATGACGGAGTAAGTACATAAGCAGCCCCTGCCAGCCCCTGTTCTGCTCCAATCCTTTCCACACACACACTGGGATCTAGATGTGTATCTTCCCTTGTCTGGGATTTCATAAGAAGACAAGCAGCTGGGGAAGAGAGTTGTAGTGGAAAAGCAGGTCAGGAAGTGATATAGAACCACACAGAGATCTCGGCTCTAGTGGTGACTCTTGGAATGTGTGGCTGGAAGCAGCGGTGTCCTCCCAGCACTGTGTCAATCTGCATGAGGATGGGGTGAAGCAAGGTGACTCCAGGTTGGTGCCAGTGGCTTCCCAGCTCTCTTGGTGCCACGTCGCCCCACCCATCCCAACAAGCACAGCGCCACCACCTGCCTCCTGCCTCCTCCACCAACATAAAAGGGGCAATCTGACTATGTACATGCAAAGGTTTGGAGTCCTACTTCCTCAAGATAGTAGCAGGATAGACACATGGCTCAGTTAGGGATGTGGGAGAAATTCAGTTTGCTTAGGATTTTAGGGCTGGAGCCAACTGAGTTCTACTCAAAGTAGACATTAATAAACTTGTTAATCACATCCATTCATCTCAAAGAGTATGCGGACTAAAACTCACATAGCCATCCTTTGAAATTACCACCTCTCTGAAATTTTTGATGCAGTTCTACAACCAAATAATGCGTACAAAATATCACAGAATTGTAGAGTTGGAATACCTTCAAGGGTCATGTAGTCCAAGCCCTAGCAATTTAGGAATCTCAGCTGAAGCATCCATAACAAATGACCATCTAACCTCTGCTTTAAAACCTCCAAGGAAGGAGAGGAAAGTGGAGGAAATGTGTGAGTAAAGTGTATAAAATGCATTTATTAGTGAAAATGTATTGAGGGAAAATGCTAGCAAAAATGTGTATACTGGGCAAAAACGCATGCAAAATGTGTATATTGTGAACTGAAATGCTGATGGGTTTTCATGAGGACTTTTTAAAGAAAGAAAAAAGCACAGTGATGCAGAAATGTGAGCTGAACTTCGGAGGGGGGAGGTCAGGCATCCCCAAACTGCGGCCCTCCAGATGTTTTGGCCTACAACTCCCATGATCCCTAGCTAACAGGACCAGTGGTCGGGGAAGATGGGAATTGTAGTCCAAAACATCTGGAGGGCCGAAGTTTGGGGATGCCTGGAATAGATAGTGAGAGAAGCAGGAACTGACATGTTCATCTATCCCTAGGCTCAGCTCACCACAGAGGGTGAATTTGGATCATACGGTAACAGTTCCTTTGGAACCAAGACCAAAGCAGACTTAAAATCAATGGAAGTAGAGAAAAATCTACTGCCAGGAAATGAGGTATGTTTCTCTCTCTGCAATGTGGGCTAATACACTGCAGCAAATAATACATTGACCTGCTCTGAGAGGAATCTGTTTCTCCACTGGGAGATGGTTGTCTTCAACCCAAGTCAGAAGTTTGGATTAAAAACCTGGCACATCACTTCTCTATAACTGAAAGGAGGCTGCTAAAATTAAGCCTGCTAAGTCTATCTACTTTTTCTTTGAGCTTTTTAAACAGGGATTATTATAGCTTTATGGTGCTGGAGGAGACTCTTGAGAGTCCTGTGGACTGCAAGAAGATCAAACCTATCCATTCTGAAGGAAATCAGCCCTGAGTGCTCACTGGAAGGACAGATCGTGAAGCTGAGGCTGCAATACTTTGGCCACCTCATGAGAAGA
Organism: Zootoca vivipara; assembly: GCF_963506605.1. NCBI lineage: Eukaryota > Metazoa > Chordata > Lepidosauria > Squamata > Lacertidae > Zootoca > Zootoca vivipara. The sequence goes on along the minus strand of NC_083281.1, from coordinate 45,605,788 downwards.
GAAGACTCCCTGGAAAAGACCCTGATGTTGGGAAAGATGGAGGGCACAAGGAGAAGGGGATGACAGAGGATGAGATGGTTGGACAGTGTTCTCGAAGCTACGAACGTGAGTCTGACCAAACTGCGGGAGGCAGTGGAAGACAGGAGTGCCTGGCGTGCTCTGGTCCATGGGGTCACAAAGAGTCGGACACAACTAAACGACTAAGCAACAACAACAATTATAGCTTTGCTCCAAATATCAGGAATCAGCAGTTACATCTATTTCATCAGGTCTTACATTTTGCCAGTCTGTAATGTTTACATGTAAAGGGAAGTGCAAGGAATCTCAGACGGCTTCTGAAAAACAGTTCCCCTCCCCTAGCAGCAGCGGATTGTAGTCTCAGTTGTGCTCCTAAATCTGCAGAGCCTGCCTGCTGATCCTTTCCCAACCCTGCCCCCCATCCGTGCCTCACCTTCAAATGGGATCTTGCAAGTTGCGATCTCCCACAGGACAATCCCAAAGCTGAAACGAAGCAAACACACCAGTGGTGTGAATGGAATGATATGCTTGCCCTGTACCCCCAAGGCTATGGCCGACCGATGGCAGGTGAGCTCTCTGCCTGCTTTCAACCATGCCTGGGGACTGGGATGTCACAGAACCTCCACAGGTGGAAGGTAGCCAAGTTCACCAGGTCAGCCGCTCTCCATGGAGGCAGGGCTAGCCCAGGACGCTTTGCTGCGAAGAGGAAACAGAAACACCACGTGCACCACACCGTCTGCTCCTTCTCCAGTGCACACCCAGCATTGCTCACACCTATGGGTGGGCGGTGGAGAAGGATCTGCTGCCACTCTCAGCTGTGTGGAGCTGGCTGCCCTGAGGCCACTGGCTTACCTTGCCTCATGAGCAGGCCAGTCCTGGATGGAGGCCTTTCCATTTCCAGGTGGACAGGAAGATCCTTCCACCTGCCTTGCCCTACCCTCCGGCCCTAGGAGTCCTCATAAGGGAGCCGATCCTGGAGGAAGAACTGTGAGGGGAGAGACTTTGTCAGGCAAGGCCTCCTTCCACCTGCCTTGCTCCACCCTCTAGTCTCTGCTTCTCAATTTATATTGTATTATTTTATGTACTGTGGCTTGCCGTTGTTAGAAATTATTTATTGTAACTGTTGAGTGGATTTCTGTTTAACTTTCATATAATAATAATAATAATAATAATAATAATAATAATAATAATAATAATTTATTTATACCCCGCCCTTCCCAGCCAAGGCCGGGCTCAGGGCGGCTAACACCGGATATGAAACAGCTGATTGAATTACAACATAAGAACAAAATTAAATACACATTAAAATTAAAATTCAGCCTCCTACGGAAGGAAAAGGGAAAAGGGAAATGGGGGAGGGGATCAGCTTGGCTCCAAGCCAAAAGCCAGGTGAACAACTCTGTCTTACAGGCCCTGCGGAAAAAATTCAGGTCCCGCAGGGCCCTGGTCTCAGAAGACAGAGCATTCCACCAGGTCGGAGCCAATGTTGAGAAGGCCCTGGTTCTAGTTGAGGCTAATGTGATTTCCTTCGGGCCTGGGACCTCTAAGGTGTTACTGTTTATGGACCTTAAGGTCCTCCGCGGGGCATACCGGGAGAGACAGTCCCGTAAGTACGAGGGTCCTAGGCCGTAAAGGGCTTTATTATTGATATTATTTTATACTATTCTAATGATTGTTGAATATTACTTTTTTGATGTAGGTTGCTTATTTCAAAGTTTTGTTTTATTATCACATATTTGTATTGCATTAGATCAGGCTTCCTCAGTCTCGGCCCTCCAGATGTTTTGAGACTACAGTTCCCAGCATCCCTGACCACTGGTCCTGCTAGCTAGGGATCATGGGAGTTGTAGGCCAAAAACATCTGGCAGACCGAGGTTGAGGAAGCCTGCATTGGATTGTTATAAGATGTACGGTACATTTTTTAGTTTCTTCAGCTTGTAAACCGCCTTGAGTATTGTAAGATAGAAAGACGGTATACAAATTAAAAATGATGATGATAGGAACAACCAAGGGACATGGTGAAGGCCTTTTTCCAGAGGAAACAGTGGACAAAATGTCAACCTCGCTGGCTGTTCTGGAATTTGTTAGAAAGCAGCATCTGTCAAACTGGTTGGTAGCTCCCCAGCTTGACTTTCCCATCTCCCCAGTGATGGTTTTGTGAAACAGCACATGCCTCACAGGGCATCATTGTGCATGGCACATCCCCTCCTCTCTGCAAGAGGCAGCCAGCAAATAAGAGTAGGAGGCAGGCCAGCTGCAGGGTGGTGGTTACTGTTTTGCTGGGGGCGGAGAGCAGGCAAGAAGCCATTAGAGGCAGCCCCGCTTCCAGTGCTGGATTACCCAACAGGCAAACTAAGCACATGCTTAGGGCACCAGCAAAGCAGGGGTGCCAAAAATATGAATTGGTTTTTTTTAAAGGAATTTCACATTTGGGAAGAAGCATCCTAGGGAAAATCAGAACTTTGATATACTTCCTTACACTCCACTCCATACTCTTTCCCCATTTTTCCTCCCTCCTTTTATTACTTGTCCACCCCTAAATGAAATAATCTTTTGGGCTCTCTAGGATTCTGTCCCACCTCCACCCTCTTGCCAGCTGCTTACATGCTCAGAGAGGGCAAGTGAACTAGCAGCAACAGCAGGGGGAAGAGAAGCAGGGCCAGGAGGCTCCAGGAGGTGGCAGTGGAGGAACTCAGACCTTGGCAGGTGCCCAACACCGCCCTGTGCAGAAGTAATTAGAAACTCTATGATGCCATGACATGCATCTCATTTAATTAACACATACAGGAGACGTGGGCTGGTTCTGCCCATCCAGCCCATGAGTTGTCCATAAGTTGTGGTCCTCTGGGGATGCGAAGTATCTCCACAGACTGGCCAGCTGCCTTTGACCTTCCCTCACTTAGTAGCAGTCAGTCCATCCTTCAGTTGTTTCCACCCCAACAGGTGCCTGAGCTTTCTTTCCTCATCCCACCCCATCCCTTTTTCCTTTTGTGTCATGTATTTTAGAGTATAAGCCTGCAGGCAGGGGTTGCCTTACTATGGGATTTTGTAAAGCAGCTTTTTTGGCTAAAGAATGGAATGAAGATGCCCCGATAAATAAAAACGGGGTGTGGCAGTACTTTGCGATAAGATACCTGTATATTTCGCTGGCCAGGTTGTATTGATGCTCCACTGACCGCAGACCCTCGGGGCAGATGTAGGCTGAAGCACTGACCTCTTTTTTGGGTTTCTCCTTGGGCTTCCGTCTGATGGAAGAGACTGTTTGACTCAGTTCAAACCCAGAGAGCTGAGAAGAGCAGAGAGAATGCCGTGTGATCAAGAAAATGGGGTTAAGACTAAACATTGAGGAGAGCATCCTGACAGGACGGGCTGTTTTGAGGGTGGAAGAGTGTGCCTCAGAAGGTGGTGGCTGGATAGCTAACCAGGGAGGCTGGTACCCATAGCAGTAGTGGGTTGGAGTAGATGACCTTTGGGGGACCCTCCAAATTCTATGACTCTAGCTCTGTAGCCAAGGGTTAGCAATGCAACACACACACACACACACACACACACACACACACACACAGACAGCTAGAGATACAGACATTTGAAGGTGAGTATGGAATATATTGGGCAGACCTGTCCAATTATCAGCCCCTCCCTGCAGGTCTCCAGTTTCCGGACTTCCATGGAGGGTGAAAATGATCCTTAAGCCACTGAAAGTGTGCAAGGCAGATATGCCTTTCTAAGCCTTCTTTGAAGCCATGACCCCTTTACACAGCTCTCACCTTTACATGGTAGCCTTCGGCAACCAGGAACCTGGTGCTGTTGATGCAGTAATGCACCTGAGGCTTGTCCCCCGTCTGATGCAACCTGCAGTCAAAAAGAACCAAGAAGGGGAGGAAAAAGCCAACCGTATCCCAATGCTGTGTGTACCTGACCTCCAGGCAGCAGAGTCACTGCCACTTACTGGAGGGAGAGTGGGAGGGTGCTGTGCAAACACAATGGTAGAGCCCTTTCTCCATGTACCTGTACAGGCCGATGGCAGCACCCGTTGCCATTTCCAAGCGAATCTTCCAGGATAAGTCAGGCTCCTTTTTCAGCACTTGCCTCAGGGTACCCTTTTCACAATATTCTGTGATGATGGAGTAAACAGGAGGGAAGCCTATGGCAAAGAAGACAATTGATGAATTGCTACTCCATTTCAGTCGGTGGCTGTCCTTGTCTTTTGTGTTCTGCTACCAAACAGTTTTCAGCTCCTTGACACATTCATGAAAACAGAGCGGAGAGCACATATTCCTGGTCAGGAGAGGCTAAGTGGAAGACCTGGTGCTATTTGAAATAAAACTTAGCTCCTGTGAAGTTGAGGGTGAGGCACAGCACTGCACCAAAAGAAAAGGCTCCAACAAGCAGTAAGAATTGCAGAAAGGGTAATTGGTGCTAGTTTGCCTTCAATAGAGACACTTTATGCTATCCAAACTAGGAAGAGAGCAGAGCGAATTGTCGCAGATCCTTTGCATCCCGGTCATCATCTGTTTGATTTATTTCCATCTAGACATCGCTACAGGACTCTATACACAAAAACAGCTAAGCACAGGAAGATTTTTTTCCCCTTATGTCATCAAATTGTTAAATTCGTAGTTGTGTAGCGGAAGGGAAGGCCAGTTATGGTTGGGGTTCCTTTGCTGTGCTATTTTATTGTATGTGGAACAGTGTTTGTATAAGGTGCGTTTACACTGCAATGTAGCCGAAGCAAAATTCCAAGTGTGTTGGTACTTGACCAATAAATTGTTGTTGTTGTTATTTATGAATACAATGGACAGAACTATAATGTTTCTTGGTTCAATATCTGGCTGTGTATTCTTTCTTCTGTTTTATTTATAAAATATATTTTAGAGACTGCTATTTTGTGAAAAATATCAAAGCAGTTTACAAAAAAATACATAAAGCCATACAGTAAAAACCACATAAAGAAAGTTAAAGACAGACATGCATTAACCACTGTGGAGGGATGAATTCTTAGCTTCCCCCACCCTCCCAAACACACATATACACACAAAGAGCAAAGGTCTTACCACTCTCATCTATACACATCCCATACAGTCGGACGATGTAGGGAGACTCAAACTTCTTCATAGTCTTGATTTCGGTCCGAAAGATGCTCCTCACATCCCTGGGGGAAGCAACAGAGAGATCAGTCTCTGTGATGGAGCCAAAAGTCTCTCCATCAGTTCCCTGATGGAGAGAGCCAGTGTGGTGTAGTGGTTAAGAGTGGTAGACTCGTAATCTGGGGAACCGAGTTCGTGTCTCCGCTCCTCCACATGCAGCTGCTGGGTGACCTTGGGCTAGTCACATTTCTCTGAAGTCTCTCAGCCCCACCCACCTCACAGGGTGTCTGTTGTGGGGGAGGAAGGGAAAGGAGATTGTTAGCTACTTGAGACTCCTTCGGGTAGTGATAAAGCGAGATATCAAATCCAAACTCTTCCTCTTCTTCTTCTTCCCTCTGTAAGGGTGGTTAGGTTAGCTTTGCAATGTAAAGGTGGCCACTTGTACCCATCACTCAAGAAGAGGACCAAAAAGAGGCACTCACTGTGGTTTGTTCTCAGTCAAAGGGTTCTTGAAGACTTTGATGGCCACAGAGCAATAATTGTACTTTCCACTGCACAGGGTATAGCTCTCACACTCCATCAGGGTGGTCACATTGGTGATCTGGCTTTTGGGTATTTCGGTGATTCCCATGAAAGCAGCAGCATCCTGGACTGGAGGAAAAGGAAGGGGGTTAGAAAGGAGCCTATGGAAACAGATCAGAATTGGGAGAGAGGCCCACAGTCACTTGGAGATCCCCACATGGTGAGCTGGCAATATTCAAGTTTCAGTATTTCAGAAGAAAATAAACTGGAAGTGCAATAAGACTTGCACCAACAACTGGTACTTCCAGGAGGGCTGGGGAAGAGAGACTTGCCGTCATTGTCTTCCCCAACATTCACTTTTTGCTGCTGTCAGCCTCCTCTGGAGGAGAGATGTTTGAGCCAGCTGTGTGTCATCTACCCCTCCCCCTTTGAACTGTATTTAAGCCAGGCTCCTTGGAGTGCAGTACCAGAACCTTCATTGTGTATCTCTACCCACATCGTTCAAACCAGTTCCAGTTCTGAGGGGGCTTCTGGTGGTTCCCTCATTGCAAGAAGTGAGGGTACAGGTAAACAGGCAGAGGGCCTTCTCGGTAGTCGCACCCAGCCTGTGGCACGCCCTCCCATCTGTAAAGGATCATGCGGTGGGCCTTCAAACGCTTGTTTATTTCTAATGTTGGTTAACGAGCCAGGATAATAAGCTTTGAAGCTGAAGTGGTGCAGCAATAAAAGACAGTTGTGGGTTTGAGAAGCTTGCCTGATCTGGTTGCACACTTTGCTATGAAACTGGCTCGGACATATGTCTGAGCCTCCTGCTCTCTAATTAAGGCAAGTACATTTGGCCCCCATAACAGAGAGATTAGCTTGGGACTGGTTTTAAGACACTCACTTCAAAAGCTGCTTCTTGGGAGCTTGGAAGGTGTGTGTGGGGGGAAACAAGGTACTGTATGTGAGCTATCTCTATATCTTACCAGGTACTTCTGGTTCCAAAAGGTTTCAATGGAAAAGCACACAAACAGTAGCACTAGAAGGGGCTCAAACCCAGAATCTTTTGCAGTGAGCCTTCGATCTTCTGCCACTTTCCAGCCTTTTTAATCATTTTTTTTAAATGGTTACAAGCTGGCTAAGTGTGTTAACAAGGTCCAGTGTTGGTGAGAATCCTGCTCCCTGCCATCTTAATTTGTGCTCTGAGTCTTTTGAGTTCCGAGCAAGGCCCCAACAAGGAAACACTCCTGCAGAGCACGGCAATGAAGTGATAATGAGCCAAATGTATTTCCTTGTTCTTGAGGTACAGGGTGGCCACAGAGCACAGCTAAGGTTGTGGTTATCCCAAGGGGGGGGGGAGATACTGTATACATAGAAACACCCAGAAGCCAGTGGGGCACTTAGGCGACTTTTGATGCCTGAATTAGGCCACATTAACACCATGCATTTTAGTTGTGGCTTCCCCCAAAGAATCCCAGGAGCTGTGTGGTTTGTTAAGGGTGCTGAGAGATGTTAGGAGGCCTTTGTTCCTGTCACAAAACTACAATTTCCCAAGTTCAGTGGGAAGGAGGGTGGATTGTTAAATCACTCTGAACTGCAGCTCTTTGAGGGAATTGGGGGGAGGGGGCTCCCAAAACTCACTGCATCTTTAACAAACAACACTTCCCATAATTCCTAAGGGAGAAGCAGGTCCTGAGTCTGAAAAGGTTGAAGACTACTAACTTAAATCAGTGTTTCTCAACCAGTGTGCCTCCAGATGTTTTGGGACTACAACTCCCATCATTCCTGACCACTGGTCTTGCTAGCTAGGGATGATGGGAGTTGTAGTCCCAAAACATCTGGAGGCACACTGGTTGAGAAACACTGACTTAAATCATGCCGCCACTCAAAAGGCCCTACCTAAGGACAAGCCCCTGGCTGGTGGCTGCCACCATCCCCGTCTCCCCCCCCAATTCCACCCCGCCAATGCTGGCCTGCTTGTTCCCTTTCCTGCTCCACTGTTCTTAAAGGCAGAGGATTTGCAAGAAACTCGGGTGCACCTTTGTTCATCTCCTGCAAAGATACATAGTCCTCGACAAGATCCTGTCTGCCTTCCTGGGCCACAAGAGGCTTCTTAAATTTTATGAGGTCTTGACGGTCATCCAATAGCTTCTCGATCTCTAGTTGCCTCATCAGGTCATGACCAACATCACTGATGTCCATGTTCATTCTTTCAAAGTTCTTCAGCATTTTGTGAGCCTTCAAGTACCGCTGCAACTGGGACAGGTCACCGTACTCGCGAAGCTCTGTCTGGGCCTCTTCCAGGACGTTCAGCGTCCGTTTCAGCATCAATCCCAAGTCACTGGAGAACCTGGTGGGGGTGCAGGCCTGCCGTATGCGCTTGACCTGCCGCACAAGGGTCTCAATGCGCTCAACAAGGCGCTTTCTGTGCTTACTGCACTCTGTCATTTTCTCACATTGGTTATAGATGGTGACCGAAACGTTCAGAATGGCCTGGATGGTATCCATAACTGCGGGAAAGGAAGGACATGGTGAGCAAAGCAGAACACAGGTGGAAAATGCCATGCATGCTTCCCACGGGATTTGCTGGGCAACACAAGGGCGCTCGTGATCACCACCATCCAGTGGAGACTTGCCTGTTGAAAGTGCCTGCATTATATAAAGTGCAATGATACCACTTTAAACAGACTTGGGCTTCCCCCAAAGAATTCTGGGTACTGTAGTTTATTAAGGGTGCGCCTGAGAGTTGTTAGGAGGCCTCTATTCCCTGCCCCAGAGCTACAGTTCCCAGAGTTCCCTGGGAAGAGGGATTGACTGTTAAACTAATCTAGGAAGTACACGACTGATTGAAGTGTAAACCCTACACAAATTCGGAATGGAGTGCCCAAGACAGTTGGATGTTGCCTTGTACAACACCTTCTGGCAATTCCTATAGCCAAGCAGGTGCCAGATGCGTTGCTTTCCTTTCCTTTAGACCTCATTGGTGAGGCTGTGGGGGGCGTCTTGTTGTTTGGGCAGCCCAGGACTCCCATACACACTGCCCAGGAGGTCACTTCAGTGCTGCTAATGCAGTGGTTTGATTTCACTCCCGGAAGTGAACTCTATTGTCTCTTGAGACGGATGGATGCCACTTTAAATGTACAGAGTGAATGTGGCTTTAAACCAGCCCAAGGTATTTTGCTGGCTGAAGTGCCAGCCACACCTCTCTCTTTTCCTGGACGTAAAAGTACAACCATGATAAATTAAATCATGGCTCGACAACTTGCTGCCCATTAGGGTGATGACTTTTTCATTTTTTTTTCTCAAAAATTATTTCCTGTAGCACAAATGGATGAACTTTTGCCTATTAATGACTAAAATGAGATATATTCCATTGAAATATTTTAAAAGGTTACGCACAAACCATTTTTTATTTTGTGTATGCCGTTTTACCATTTCATAAAATAGTGTTAACAATTCTATATATATATATATATATATCGTATCAAATTTGGACACAACAGCACATTCCACAATGGGGAGTGTTCTTAGCAACATAGGGTATACAAATGTCACACCTGCGCAAGGTAAAAGCCCCTTTTTGGGACCTCAAAACTCAGCCAGCAGACCCTGCCGGACATGCTGGGAAAAGAACCTACAGGAGAGGTAGCAAAACATCGTCCTCTAGCGGCGTCTATACTGTTACTGCAGCTAAAAAAAGCTTCCTTGTGTGTTTGATGGCCCTATATAATGTTGTATATATGTGACTCTAAAGCTTGGGTTCAATTTTATATCTGCTTGCAGTGACTTCAAAAATGGTCAAAAAACTGATAAATAATTTTTTTTTAATTTTGCACGTCAGGTTTTTTTTTTATCAAATCTCTTTGAAAGTAAGATTTTATCTAATCTTTAATGAAAGCTCATCAAATTATGATACAGGGAAATGAGGTTGTAAAAAAGTCATCACCCTACTGCCCATTCATGACACCCAAGTTCTGCTGCCTGAAGCAGGCATCTTACCCTGCCTGATGGTGGGGCCAGCCGCATGATGGATTCCAAACAGCAAAGTGTGAAAACGGTTGCTGTCCAAGCCTTGTCAGAAAATCCCTTGCATCTTCACAAAACAGCAGGTTACCAGAATTCTTTAGTGGGAAGTTGAACTGGTTTCAAAATTAAATGTAGATGTGCCTTGTGGAGCTTTCTCTGCTCCTGCCCTATTTCCAGTTTACTTCGTTGTTAGACAATTGTACTCAACACATGCTCTGTACATGTTATCTACATAGGCATTTCCTCATACAAACCTGCCCAGGCCCTGAGATCTTCGGGGAGGGCTGTTCTCTCAGTCACAGGGATGCATAGTGGGGATACGGGATAGGGCCTTATCAGTGGCTACTCCCAGACTCTAAGAGAAGCTGGACTGGCTCCCTCCTTGCTGTCCATCCACCGGCAGGGGAAGATTTTCTTGTTCCAATTCCTTTGGGAATTGACTGATTTTAGATAGAGGGCTGGTGCCTTGCTGTTTCTTTGGTGGTGTTTTAAACAGATTTTATATGTGTGTATAGTTTTAACTCTACCAATATTTAATTGTTTTTAAATGATTGATATTACTATGTTTTTATCTGTAAGCCACCTTGACTCCCATCAGGGAAAAAGGCAGGGTATAAATAAATATATCATCATCATAATCATCATCATCCAAATAATATTTTTAAAGGGGGGCATGCTCTGGGGAATTCTCTTCTGCTTACATTTTGAAGCTGGGCACTGTACATTACCATAACAATAAATAAAAAGTGGACAAAAAATGTACACATGGTGGTTTATGGGAATAGATGCAACCAGAATGGCATGAGAATGCCAGTCAGTATCTTCCCCGCAATTTAATCCAGACCAACCCTTTCCAGGAAGAAATCTGCTAAGGTTTTGTGTGTGCGTTTGTGTGTTAAAGTAAACGTAAGCTTGGTGCCAAGGCCTCGTTTGCAAAATCTGAAGGAAGCTCTTTCAGTCAGCGGCATGGAAAAGTGGCACAGAGCTGCACTGAGCATCGCCATTACCCTCCTAAGTAGGTGCTCACATGCCTCAAAGCTCTTTGCACCAGACTATCCCTCTTTGATCTCCACCTGATGAAATCTCATGGGGATTAACTGCAGTTCCCAACATGTTCCCCCTGCATTTGTACAAAGCAGAGATCCAGCATGCCCAGAGGGGATGTGGAGGCCTCTACCCCACAGCTGTTAGATCATCGGTTTCGCTACCTGAGGCAAAATGGGAATGTGTACCACAAGCTGGGATGTTCCCCCACCCCCTCTTGCCAAACTCGGTGAGAGAGCTGCCTCTTATGCTTTTGCCGCCTGAGGCAGATGCTTCCGCTGGCCTCATCCGTTGGCTGGCTTTACTTTACATTCCCTTTCGCAGCCTGAGGCCAGATGCCATCCATGGTCAGAAAGTGAAATTCAGCTGCGGCCAGAGCACCGGGGAGAAGCGAAAAGCAGAAAGCAGTTAAAGATTTGCACGCACTCAGCTGTTCTCTGCTTTAATTGCACAGAGACACACACTCAGCCATGAAGCTCACTAGTTGACTTTGGGCCAATCACTGCCTCCCAGCCTAAGCTACCTCGCAGGGTTGTTGTAAGGATAAAATGGGGAGGAGAAACATGTGCACCACGTTGGAGGAAAAGGTGGTACATGTATAAAATAAAACAAATGCACTTCGTATGAATTCAGAAAGACCAACACCTGATCCATTAATCTCTCCTTCCCATCCCCGATTTTATTCTATTTCAAACAATTTTTATTAAAGATTTTCTTGGCTTACAAAGGTACGTGCATTGTCTCTATTTTCAGTTCGGAGAGTCTTTTCTACTGATCAGTTACATACAGTGTGAGACCTTAATGTTATATATACAGCATAAGGTTGGGGAAGAAGAGGGGCGGGGGAGAGGGCTGGTGGTAAAACTTTCTTTCTTTTACTTGGTGTATTGTGTGAGGTTTCCCAATCCCTTAAATATAGCCCCGAGTGCCCATTTCAGCCCTTGGAGGGGAGCAGGATTCCTTGCCCTCCTCGGCCCAACTCCTGCTTACCTGCTTATATGGGTGGTCTCCGGATCCCTGCTTCCTTCTTGCTGTGCGATCAAGAGTTTGCTCCAACTGCTGAACTCTCAACTTCCCGTTTCCCAGAAGTTGGCCTCACTTCCTGTCAAAGCAAGAGTGAGCGCTTTCGGAAGGCGGGTGGGACACCTTCCCGTTGATTGAGCTGCTGTTTTACTTTCAGTTCCCAAAGGGGGAAGGGCATGTGCTTTGGACACAGAAATTCAAGTGACTTGAATTTTGTTGGAGAGATGTGTATACTCGTGCTTTTTCAGGAAATCCTCCACAAAGTGGCTACAATGTTTTCAAAAGCAAACTTGTTTCCTAAAATCTTTCAAAGCAAAAAATAGTCCCTTCCAGACAGCTTGTTTATTAAGCTTCTGCCCTGGTGTGATATTCAGGTATGGCATTTGCAGAAGGGGGTTTGTTATGCAAGAGCTCCAAAGCAACTTTAATTGTGCAACCGGGATTTTCCAGGCTGTGATTAATTCCCAACCAAAAATAGCAAAAGCCTGGAAGTGCCTGTAGCTAGAGCTACAAGAAGAAACAATAACATTAAAACTACCAGCAGAATGTAATACTGCCATAGCCATACGTGATTCTTATCATCATCATCATCATCATCATCATCATCATCATTACTATTGACATGTTACTAGGCTTCTAAACCACCATCTCAAGGTGATTTACACACAAGGTGATAAAAAGCACTTAAAAACAACAACTAATACATTTAAAACAAGACTAAAACTCTGACAAACAGACACCCGTGGTAAAGATCCATCTATCGAGCTGGGAAAGCCTGTCAGAACAAAAAATGCCTTCAGTCGTTTCCAGAAAGTGCAGAGAGTGAGCTCCTGTCATAACTGGGCAGAAATGCTCTTGCACCGAACAGGAGCAGCAGCAGCCTTGCTCTGAATTACTGCGGAGGGGGCTTCTGAAATGTTTGCAACTTACTGTACTGGAGAAACTCCCCCACAGACCACAGGGATCTACTGGGTGTACAAGGGAAAAGGCCATCTCTCAATACCCCCATACCCTGCTCATCAAAGGTTTTTGAAAAAAGGTGGGTTTTTACAGCCTTCTTTTAAAATGTGAGAAATGGGCAGCGGAGGCTGGTCCTTAGTCTTTCCTCAGTTAACCCTTACCTTCCTCCCTTCCTCAGTCCAGGGGATTTCAGGCCTTGGTTTTCAGCTTCCCCCTTCTCATCATTCTCAGTGTTCCCCTTCTAAAACTCAGCAGGGAAAAGAAAGAATTAGTTGGCCCTGCCTGTCACTGGTTTGCCTGCATTCTACCCTACCCAATGGTCATTAACTACCATGAGAAACGAGGCCTGTCCAATGCCCAGAAGAATGGCATGGCATTCTAGTGGAGCCACCAGAGAGGAGGCCCCATTATGCCTACTCACCAGTCTATTCACCTTTACCTGCAGGCTCTGAAGCAGGCAACCCCTCTGAGCTACCCCTGTTCCTCAAAAAAACACAGGGTGGCTTACTTTCGGTGGGATGTCTTCTTTTTTTTAAATACCAGTACAGTTTTTACAGCTCAGGGTGCTGCTGGGCTCTCTTGAGTGCTCGGCGCTGCAGCAGCCACCAGTTCCGGTGGCCAGGCGGAGGCCACTGGCTCAGACGCTCCGCCCGCCGCTGCAGGGTGCTCCAAGCTCCTTGGCCAGGCCAGGCAAGGAAGAAGCAGTGAGCCCAGCGGTGGCGGCAAGCACGGAAGCGGCAGGGACGGCGGTGGACGAGAAGGCGGAGCGCGGGGATGCAGCCAGTAAAGCGGGAGCGTGATCAGTTGTTAAGCGGAGCTCTTGGAGCACCGCTTCACGGCTGATCGCGCTCCTGCAGTGCCGGCCACATGGAGTGACTCTTTGAGTGGAGGTGCCTGTGGGGGTTGGTTTCCGCGGCGCGGAAGTATGGATTATTTTCGGGGTATGCCTTATATTTCTCAAATGCTTAAAAACCCTGCCATGGCTTACTTTATGACTACGTATTAAAAAAGGGGAAACAGGGTACATCTTATGGAAACCCACAAGACTATATGGGCACAGGATGTCCTTTAAGTCAGAGATGCTCAGACTTCCGACATTTTATGTACACTTTACCTTAGGAGGTGCGCTTCCATACACCTTACTCAGTGGAACAGTTGCATTGCAAAATGCAGAGGTGTGTGAATTTTGGAGGATGGCTCTGTGTTTCATGGGGGTGCCTGTCAGATGCTACAATCCACCAACAGCAGTGCTAATCTTAATAGTGGGTGTGCCGCTTCATATAAGGTTAGCTGTCTATATGCTCACTAACGGTCCTTTGTTGAACTCTCTCAAACTGGCAAATGTTTTTCGCGAAGCTGCCTTTGCCCTCAGTGTCCCCCCATGGACTGGTTTCTGTTCTTGATTCTGTAGTCAGGGTGTTGCCATTTCAATCCCCTTTGCCACAACCAATTGACCTAATACAGTACTTACAAGGAGTCACCACAAGATGGTGGTGGCGGCATTCTGTGTGCATGGCTTTACAATGCAACCTTGACACCTAGAGATGCCATCATATCCTAACCTCTCCTAGCTGGTGAAACATAATTGCAGACACCACTAAAAATGCAGATATAAATAAAGTTCGCTCAACAGGAGTCAGTGGAAAGGCAGAAAACAAAGGTTTACACTGCTCCCCAAACAAACGCCTTGTCCAGAAGCAGTTAGGATGAACTTTGATGCAGGAGAATTCACTTTGGAGTATCTGCCTTGAGACAAAAAAAGAAAAACTTCCTTCTTACCATGTGGCACTTCCAGGAAGAACTGACACCTGCTCTACACAAATACTTGAAAACACTAAATCAGTGACCTGTTTTCCTGCGGATCCTTTGCTCAACAGTTCCCTTCAGTCCCAGGCATCCCAGCTGAAGAGTATCAGGTTGGCATAGACAGCGCTAAATCATTCTATGCATGCTATGTATTTCCTCTTCTTTTCATTCACTCTTCCGCTCCATCCATCTTAAGAGTTTTCATAATGGCAGACATCTATCTTAAGTGTTTTTTGCCCATAGATTATTCCAGTCTACCACCTCAATTTCCCAACCCCATACTATTCCACAGCCCCACTTTGCACCCCTATCTCACCCCCATGTCCATGCTTCCTCTCCTCTTCTTTTGTAGTACCCCCCCCTTACACAGAAACCACCCCATGGTAAGTAAACTCCTACATCTTCCTCCTCCCACACATTGGTGTGTGTGTAGAAAGCATCCTACTGCACAAAAGGTACCATTTGTATTATGGTAATTGTCCCACCCACTTTTGCTTCTGGCCCCTCCCACCACTGGCATGTGGCCCCCAGAAGATTGCACATAATGGAATGTCACCCTCGGGCTGCAAAAGTTCCCCCACCTCTTTCCTACTATTAATTTTTGGGTTCTTGTTTTAATTTGAGGACCTTTTTCCTCCTATGCCTCATTTTACAACTTTGTCCAGTCACTGCTCAATCTCAGCAAGTTCTGTGGAAAATAAGCTGCTTGAGCAAAATTAAAGAGCCAACAAACTGGTTTTGCATGTACTGTATACAAAAGTATATGCATGTACATATATAAATTAAAAAAATTCTTTCCAGTAGCACCTTGGAGACCAACTAAGTTTGTCATTGGTATGAGCTTTCGTGTGCATGCACACTTCTTCAGATAGCACACGAAAGCTCATACCAATGACAAACTTAGTTGGTCTCTAAGGTGCTACTGGAAAGAATTTTTTTTATTTTGTTTCGACTACGCCAGACCAACACGGCTACCTACTCTTATATAAATTGTTATGGACTGTGTCAAAAGACAGCCACTGGTGCTGGGGAACAACCTGCCCTCTGCATATATAAGGACAGGCTTAGGGTGGAAGAGGGATGGGCTGCCCACCTCCTTGAGGGCTCTATTCTCTTGGGGCAAGCTAGTTTATCAGGAACCACATCCTGCATGCCAGCCATGGACAGCACCAAAGACCAAAGTGCTCTGGATTCATTGACCTGGAATAAAGCCCATCCTGCTTCAATTTTCACCATGGCTACCACAGATTAGAATTCCCAGTCCTATGCAACTCCACTGTGTTGGATGGTCCTACTCTCAAGGGTTTTAAGCTAGCTACCATTGTAGAAAGCAAGTGGAGTTTTTGAGTGTGCTGTTTATTTATCGATTCGATTTCTATCCCACCTTCTTTCCCCCAAGGAACTCAAGGAGGCAGCACCCATTGGTTTTCCTCTCCCCCTTTGAATCCTACAAACGACCCTGTGAGGTAGACTAGGCAAAGAGACAGCGACTGTCCCAATGAGCTGAGGAGGGATTTGAAGCCTGATCTTGCTGGTCCTAGTCCATCACTCTGCACCAACATGGCAAAAGCCTACCAATTTGTTCTCCAGTTGTTTGGGGGTGGGGGAAAGGACTCCTCTCCCCTCAAATCATACTGCTGCTTTTTTTAAAAAAAAAGAAAAAGAAAGAAACTGTTTTTTGAATGAAGAAACGTCTTCCACTACGTCCAAAGCAGGGGAGGGGAGAACAGGGGTTAAATGAGGAAACAAACAGGGACTCTGATGGAATGGGAAACTGAGCAGGGGAGCCACTTCTCAAACAGCAGCTGGTGCTTCAACCAGTAAGGGCTGCTTTGCCTTCCATAAAGACTCAGGGGTGTGGAAGTCGGGTCTTTCTGTCATGGCTAAAGCAAACGTGTTCTACAGGTAATACAGATGTTTGGCCCATTTCAACTGGGAAGGGTGTGTGGAGTGCTTGGAGGCACCTGAGGTTCTATTCAGAGCAAGCAAAGAGGTGGGCTGCCTCTGTAAAGGTAAAGGGGCCCCTGACCATCAGGTCCAGTCGTGTCCGACTCTGGGGTTGCGGTGCTCATCTCGCTCTATAGGCCGAGGGAGCCAGCGTTTGTCCGCAGACAGCTTCTGGATCATGTGGCCAGCATGACAAAGCTGCTTCTGGCGAACCAGAGCAGCACACGGAAACGCCGTTTACCTTCCCGCCGGAGTGGTACCTATTTATCTACTTGCACTTTGATGTGCTTTCGAACTGCTAGGTGGGCAGGAGCTGGGACCGTGCAACAGGAGCCCACCCCGTTGCAGGGATTCGAACCGCCAACCTTCTGATCAGCAAGCCCTAGACTCTGTGGTTTAACCCACAGTGCCACCTGGGTCCGGGCTGCCTCTCAGGGTAGGCAAATCCCAGGACGCCATGTTCTTGGTGCTTTAACCCAAGCTTTGCCAACCTAGGGTCCTCCAAACATTTTGGGCTACAAAATAGAAGTGTAGGCTGTGGCTGATGGAAGTTGTTGTTGTTATTATTATTATTATTATTATTATTATTATTATTATTAATTTATACCCCACCCATCTGGCTGGGTTTTCCCTGCCACTCTGGGCGGCTTCCAACAAATAACAAAATACATTAAAATATCACAGATTTTTTAAAAAAACTTCCCTAAACAGGGCTGTTTTCTAAATGTCAGGTAGTTGTTTATCTCTCTGACCTCTGATGGGAGGGCGTTCCACAGGGCGGGCGCCACTACCGAGAAGGCCCTCTGCCTGGTTCCCTGTAGCTTTGCTTCTCGCAGTGAGGGAACCGCCAGAAGGCCCTTGGTGCTGGATCTCAGTGTCCGGGCTGAACAATGGGGGTGGAGGCGCTCCTTCAGGTATATAGGACCAAGGCCGTTTAGGGCTTTAAAGGTCAGCACCAACACTTTGAATTGTGCTCGGAAACGTATGTGGTCTCGGCGGCCGCTCCCAGTCACCAGTCTAGCAAAGCAATGGATGCAACTCTTGCCTTTGTTCAGGTGATTACATTCCAGCTGTGCAGGAACAAGAGGTACACACACACACACACACACACACACACACACACACACACACTTCTAGGCAAGCAAGAGGCATTTCAGGATGGAGAGAGAAAAGCCAAACTTGCTTCTGACAGCAGGTTGCCCAGTGATAAGCCAATGCCAGAGGGAGTCAACTTGAGAATGTATGAAAAGGGTTTCAGGCCAGGGACCTTCCCCGCCCTACATGGAAGATGTTTTGAGGGTTGAACCTGGGATCCTCTGCATGCAGAGCAGGTTTTCTATCATGGGCTACGGCCTGCCCATAACCAGCTGAACCCAGCCTGCAACCCCAAGCAGGGGTGCAATGTCAGATGTCACAGCCACCACCTCTGCACTGGGGTCTCTGAGAAATGGGAGCTGAGAGGTGGCCAACCTTCTGCTTTTGCATTCCTCCTATCCTCTTTGCTTGGGGCGACTGCAGCAGCTGGCCTCTGAGACAGCCTCATGGCAAGCTGCCGCAAGGCTCTCTTCTAGGTGGTTCTGCTTCCAAAAGCTACAACAGACCCGCAATACAGCAGCCACAATTGCTCTGCTGCGCCTTCCGCCACCTCCCCTCTTCCAGAAGCAAATGTCCCAAGCATGTTGCCGCCACACACGTCAACACTTCAAATGGTTTATTCCCCCCCCCAACATATACATACATTATATCTATGTACAATTATCTTACGTCAACAATTTTATATAACTTTATCCTTAAAAAAAAAATTCCTGTGGCAAACATAGAGGGAGGGCAAAGAGAAACCAGAAGGTTGTGTATAACCCAAAACAATGACAAAACCCACAACCCAGTGGGCATCTCCTTGCAATTGCCTTTACTGGAAGGCCAAAGCTCCAGGTTAGTTGAGGTTTGCAAAACATATTTTCAGGCAAAAGAGCAGGGTAGCATAGAAAAGCTGACACACTGTTAAACCTGACCCGACCAAACACAGGTTTGAAAGTGGAGAGATGAAACAGTGATAGAGAAGCTCACTTGTATTTGTGATTGGGGACTGGAGAGAGGAAGGAGGTGGTGGCCCCAGAACCTGAAGTCTTCCACAATCTAGTTACTGAAGACTGGGACCCAGGAGGGAGGGAGAGGGAGAGAGAGAGAGAGATCCCCACAGACTCAGGGTGTGTTCATATTACAGTGGTACCTCTACTTACGAATGACCTGACTTACGAATGTTTCTACTTACGAATGGAGCTCCGTCCGCCATCTTGGATGCTGTTTAGATTTTTTCTACTTACGAATTTTTAGATAGGGTTGCTTCGACTTAAGATTTTTTTCTCCCAATGCATTCCTATGGGATTCGACTTACACATTTTTTTGTCTTACGAATGTGCGTTCGGAACGCATTAAATTCATAAGTAGAGGTACCACTGTACTGACTTGTATTGCAGTGAGGTTCTTTTCCCTGCCCCCGGTGCATAAAGCAGCTTTAGCACCCTCCAGATGTTCACATCAGCACAGCTTTGATTCCTTTGATGTCTTTACCCTACACAAAAGTGTTTGCACCTTGGCTAGAGACAAACTAACAATGGTTTGTGGACTCCAACTGGTATGAAGCCGGTTTGACAAACAACACATCGAACAGAAGTATCTTATATCCAAGTACTGGGTGCGTGGTGTGCTTTGTATAACGCAGGGCAAACACAGATTAAAAACACCCCGCCCTTGAAACGCAACAAGTGCACAGTAAGCACTCGAAATGTGAACACTGCCTGGAAGGAGGAAGGGGTGTGATCTGCAGAAGCTCGGAAGGACATGGAATGCATTGCAGCTGCGTGTTGCCTTGGAAAAACCATAATGGCCTAACAGATGCTGCTGGGTTTGGAGTTTACCCTCTTATGGGGATGGTGGAATCTCACCAGGGAGTTGGGGATCTAGAGGCCTTTTATAGCTCAGGATACCTAAAGGACCACCTTCCCCCATATGAACCTGTCCACAACCTGACATCGTAAGTCTCTGTGTCCTCCTTTCTAAGGACACTGCAGCCAGTGGCAGCCAGGGAGAGAGCAAAACTTTTTTCTGCAGTAGCCCCCTATCTGTGGAATGCTCTCCCTCTGATTATAGCCCCATAATCTTCCCAGTGGAACAAGGGGAAGGAGCCTCTCCTGACTCATGTCATGTGTAAACACTACAGAACTTCACATGGCCATTGAACACATGAAAGTAGCACCAGAGGTAAAAAGAGGAAGAGAAGAAGGGGCCACAATTTGGCACATCATCTAGCAAGTGGCTGCCATCGCCCTCCCTCTTTATCAGCACAAAGGACCATATCTGACACAATTTTGTGCTCTGGCAGGGGAGAGAGGGAGAGCAAAACGATGGCTCAAGGTTCATCAATGCTTACCTTTTTGCCCCACTTTTTTCAGGCAGAGGTCTGCACTTTAAAGCTTTGTGTCTGAGCACTCCTTTTTCTCTCGCCCCCCCCGAGCTTCCCCAGCAAAAACTGCTCTTCAAAGCTGAAGTGCAACAAAAAGGAATTTGTTTTCCCCCAGACTGTTGTTTGCTCCGATTCAGTGCTAAAGAGCAGGTTTTCGTGGAGAAAGCTCCAGAGCAACAAACAAACAAAAAGAGCACTCGCACACAGAGCTTTAAAGTGCAGACTATGCAATGCATGGAGGAACAGTAAGTGTGGCTAAGCCCTCAAAGGCCAAAGGGGGAGAGATCAGCAGACATTGCCTCTTCCAAAGGAGCCAGAAGATACCATCAGTGACCTCCCTGAGCTACTGTGCAGTTAGACTGTTTGTAGAGGGACAGCACTCTGCACGCTCACCTTCCAGCAGAAGAAGAGTCTTGGAATCTGGTTCAGGAGAGCATCCTAGTCCTGGAGGGTGTCTCCCAGAAGAACCCTGCCAACTCTGCTCTCTTGTAATAACCATCCCACCCCAGTCCTGTGACTGGAGGTCACCACCTTCTGGCTCCTGGAGTCACTGGCAAAAACGACAAGGGAACAGGAGGCCACAACACCAAAGCATAGTCAAGATGCTAACAGCAGCTTCCCCTTGCATAGAAAAACATAACGAGCAGAATTAGACATGGGCTAGCCTGCTGCATGGCAAGTTGGACCTTTGGGAAACACTCCTGGAGGTCATCACATCTTAAGCCACCTTCCAGACCACCTGCTTATTATGCATTCATCCTGATTTGTTTGCAGGGAGGTTGTACAACTTTGCATCAAGGAATGTTTACCCACATTCAGCATTGTATTGCGTCACTTTCCTGATTGCAAACAAAAAACATAAAGCAAAATCCATCCAATTTTGGGGAGGTTTGTTGCACAAAATTTGGAGGTTTGTTGTGCAAAGGTGCCAAATCCGCTTCAATTGTGGTTCGATCCCAACCACAAACCAGCATCTTCCTAAAGTGCCCTTACAGGTCTGAGAAGGTGGGATGAGAATACTGCTGGCAAGGAAGAATGGATCTGGGAATGCAAATTGTGTGTGGAGAGAGTCCAACTAAGTCTTCTTCCCAAAGGGTGGCCGAGTGGCAGGATGAACAACTGCTTCATCACTGCCTCTGGGAAAAACCACCTCCCCTTTTACAATAAACAGCGGGCCAATTAATGTTGCAAAAATGACATACTGTAGATTTATACAAAACAACAACATTGCTCTTCGTTTTTGTAATTATTGCCTGCAATTATCCCTACACCAGACTAAGTATTTTATTGCACTTCGTATATAACAGTTATGGATCACTGACAGTTTTTCAAATGTCGCAGTTAAGGTACATGGCACATCAAGTGAAAGGCTGCCATCTCATCAAAGGAGGAGAAGTAAGGCACATCGGTGGATTCAGAATACAGCTCATTGACAGCCTGATGTGGTTTTGCAGATTAATCAGATTGTGAATACTGTAGTGTATACAAAGCAAAGCTGAAGTCAGTTGACCCAATATGATCTTCTGAGGATTCCTAGATTGCGTCTTTTGGACAGATGTTGACTTTTTGCATTTGACTCAAGTGGGACTGTTTTTTGCATAAATGATTTTCTGCAATATGCAATTTGTAGCAATTTGTCTGTTACTTTTCTGAAAGGGGCTCCCCCTTCTTTCTGTTTTCTTGCTCGCCTGGTTCTGCTTTAAAATCCCACCTCTGCCTAGCAACGGCAGTCTGCAACCAAGTCAGTCCCCAAACTCAAGCAGTTCCAGGCTATACTACAATCTCACTTCACCCCCAAATTCTGGCTTGAGAAGTTGCATTAGTGACGGAATAGGGACCAATCAGGGACTCTTTGGTGCCAGGTCCTCCGTCTTTGGACAGGGAGATACACTTGATGACCTCTTCCATAACTTCTAGCTCCGGTGGCTTGTGCCCAGCCACTTGCATAGCAAATCCAGAACCCACAGGGCTCTGCTCTAAAGAGATCAGAATCCCACCGAGCATAAAAGGGGTGGCCATTCCGCACACCTGGTGCCAGCTTGTGGGAAATCAGCAGTCTTCCCCCCTAATGATTCCCCTGGAGAGGTCAACCAAGTAGGTGGCATGCAACAAGCTGGACTTAGACCACTGCCCATTGTCTACACAGAAAGGATGCCAACAGGGTTGCACCAATATGCAATCCTGCACCCACCACCCAAACACCATGCTAGATATCAGGAATACTAGGAGCCAGAGCAGTTTGCCTACCGCTCAACACATCACAGGATACCAGTCCTCCAAGTCAGCTGTGGCATGTGCTCAAGAATGAAATTCTTACATGTGTCTAAAACCAGAGTTCTACTTTGATCTCAAGGTGCTGCCCTCAGCTGAGCTGGGCAGAGTTTGCCCCTGGCCATAGCATCCTGGCTAGGACACTCAGCAGCAGCACCTTGGTCTTCCCTCTCCATTAGTCTCTGCAGTGCTCCTCCCAGAAGGTCACCTGCACGGCAGAACCATGTTACAAAGAAACAGCACGGCAGAAGGACGGTCCCCTCTCTCCTCAGGTCCCAGGCCTCCAAGCTCTGCAGAGTCCCAGGGGGTGGCATCAGAGGCTTGCAAGAGAAAAGCAAACAGGAGCCAAAGACCATGCAGGAGAGCAACGGGTGCTAGTCTTCCTTCTCAGGGGTTTCCTCTGGGATCAGCGTCTGAAACGGATGGTCCCAGAATTTGCTGGTGATGCCAAAGCCTGAAACGGGGAAGAGAGAGAGGTGTAGAGTTACGTCAAGGCATTGCAGGCTTCCATCAGGGTTCTTCCAGTTTCCAGTTGCCCTCTTTATGCAGCAGCCTTCCTGATTTGCTTGCACAAAGCTTATGCAAAGGTTAGGCTAGTGCTGGTTTTTATTAACCATTCATTCAGGTTTCATTGTAGGGCAGTCCCACAAAACGAGCATTTGTCCCGATTTACTTTTGCGGTGCTTATAATATAAGCCTTCATCTGTGCACCCTAGGTTTTTCAATGTTCACCCCAACACATTCCAAATCACACCATGTCTGCTTCTTTTCCAAAGTGGATTTGTTGTGCTCAGGTGACAGAGCACTTTAATTGTGGAAACCTAAAGTTCCAGAATGCACTTGAGTCCTTCCCACAAAATAGTGGCCACCTGGAGGCTCCATCAGCTAGTTTTGGCATTTAGCAACCCTGAGAGATCAGCAGGAAGGGAGCAAAAAGTCCCCTCCATTTTGTTTTTGTTTTATGGATTCATTTTTTTAAAAAAAATAGTACCTGCTTTTTCTTAGCACTACTCCTAAACTATTCAGACCAGGATGGGGAACATGTGGCCCTCCAGATATTGTTGGGTTCACAAGAAGAGACCTGCCAGATCAGGCCAGTGCCCCATCTAGTCTACCATCTTGTTTTCACAGTGGCCAAACCAGATTCCCCAAAGGGAAACCAGCAAGTGGGACCTTGAGCCCAAGAGTCCTCTCCCCTCTTGCAGTTTCCAGCAGCTGGTATTTGGAAGTATTTATCACCTTGCCGACAAAGGTCCGTATAGTTAAAGCTATGGTTTTCCCAGTAGTGATGTATGGAAGTGAGAGCTGGACCATCAAGAAGGCTGATTGCCGAAGAATTGATGCTTTTGAATTGTGGTGCTGGAGGAGACTCTTGAGAGTCCCATGGACTGCAAGAAGATCAAACCTATCCATTCTTAAGGAAATCAGCCCTGAGTGCTCCCTGGAAGGACAGATCGTGAAGCTGAGGCTCCAATACTTTGGCCACCTCATGAGAAGAGAAGAATCCTTGGAAAAGACCCTGATGTTGGGAAAGATTGAGGGCACTAGGAGAAGGGGACGTCAGAGGACAAGATGGTTGGACAGTGTTCTCGAAGCTACGAACATGAGTTTGACCAAACTGCGGGAGGCAGTGCAAGACAGGAGTGCCTGGCGTGCTCTGGTCCATGGGGTCACGAAGAGTCGGACACGACTAAACGACTAAACAACAACAACAACAACTGTCTCCAACAGTGGAGGTAGAACTATTGTGGCTAGTAGTAGGCAAGGCCCAGTGGTTAGGGATGATGGAAGCTGTAGTCCAACAACATTGGGGGAGGGGGCATAGGATCCTATTCCTGTGGTAGCAGCTGTTCAAGAGGCAAAATCCCCCCTCCATTACCTGCGTTCTGGTGTTCAAAATGGTGCTTCACATGGTACGCTTTCAGCCCATACAAGTAGCTGCCTTTCTTTGGTGATCCATAATGCAAGTAATAGTGAATCATGTCATAGACAATGTAGCCAAAGAGGCCCCCGACGAAGAGGGAGGTCCCAAATGCTTCAGGAAATACAACTCTGGCGAGAACGTAGAAAAAGGCAATGACCAGGGATGACGGTGCAGGTGGAAAGACCAGGCGAGATCCATCAAATGGAGACTGAAAGAGAACCGCAAGGAGCAGAATTAGTTACTAGCAGTTTAACTGACACCATTGATGCTGAGGGACATCCCATGGTTTGGAGTCAAACTGCTCATGATGCAGAAGAGCGGAACCGAGTTTCAATGGTTGGACTTGGCTGTCACTGTAAATCACAGTTTGGCACAACCACTGGCCATGTCAGTTTGGGGCTGATGGGAGCTGCAGTCCAGCAAGATCTAGAGGGCCTCAGGTCCCTCATTCCTAGTTTAATGGAAACAAGCCACACCTTCTGAAGCTATCTATTTGATTACCTGAGGTTTGTGTCAGAAGCTAGAGTCAGGAGCAATAAAAGACCAGAGTCTGTGAAATTTACTCTTTATTCAAAGAAACCAAAACAGTGCAGGCCTAGCAATCACAGCAAGTCTTCTCAGTAGGACTTGCCCCAATGAAGAAGTTGTGAGGACTGAAGGTCCCTGCCTTCCCACCCCTCTCTAAGGCTTCTCCCCTGGTTCCTTCCTCAGCAGCCTAAGGCTCTGTTGTCTTGCTTCTCCTTGCTCTGTCCTCTACATTTTTCTGCCTGTTCAGGGGGAGGAGACTCCCTGGATTCTTCAACAGCCTGCCTCATCTCTATCTCCTGCCCCCCCCCTCCTGCCTTTCATTCTGGACTGCTTTCTGCCCCAGCCTCATCCTGCTCACAAAACCCTGTTGCCTCTTCAGCTTCCAACACCTCCTCTTCTCAAGTCTGCTTCCTCTTCTCCCTCTGACCACTCATTGTCATCCCACCACCAGTCCCCTGGCTCTGAACCTTCTTCCCTTGGGAGTTCCCTTGGGGATTCCCCCGCTTGTGCCTCCCAGCACTCCTCTGCATCCAGCCAGTCCATGGCAGTTTAGCATTACACCTGAACCCTAAACTGTGGTGAATCCTAACTATGGTTTGTTCAAAGAAGCCAGCTCCATAGTGTTGAAATTAGCTTGTTTCAAACAAACCACAGTTTCAGACAGACCCTAGGTTTGTCGGGTTCGGGCAAAATGGCAAGCGGCTCTTAATCAAAACAGAAGTTTCTGGGCACCTCTGCACAGGTATATCAGACAAGGAGAGAACAGGGGCTACAGATGGTTTCCATGATAAACTAAAGTTTATCATGGCATCCAAATGCAGCCACTCTGGGTATTTGTCGGGGGGGGGGAGGTGTTACTGAAAACTTTCCCTGCTTTAACGCAAGAAAACATACTTATTTCCTGGAGGCTTAAAGTGCGCCAACCCACACGTTCCATGCTCAAGTGCTAGCCTGTGCACATTCCTCAAATGCTGCTCCCACCATGCATTCTGGAAAGCAGCATTTTATTTCTGCTGCCTCCCAGAAAGAAACATAAGAAAGCTGTCTTATGCAGAGTCAGGCTGTTGGCCCCCAAAGCCCAGTGTTTTCTATACAGGCTGGAAGCGGCTCCCCAAGGTTTCTAATGGGGATCATTCTGCCTTGGGCCCAGGCCACCTGTAATATCGTATCTTCTGCTCTAAACCTGCCTGGGTGCTAAGATCCCCAAGTGAGCCCCTTCTCTCAGTCCCATCCACATTGGAGGCACAATTGGTGGTGTCTCCACCAAGAGGGAGAGAGCCTTTTCTGTTGTTGCTCCCCTGTTACAGAATTCCCTTCCAAGAGAAGTTGGACCGGCTCCCTCTTTGTTACCCTTCCAGCAGGCAACCTTCCTGTTCAGACACACCTTAGGAAACTAAGGTGCAGGTGATGCAGTTGTCAGGGCAAACTGGAATTTAACTGTTTGTTCTAAATGTACTTCAATTATTCTTTTTTTTACTTAAGTTTCTTTTCAACGCTTTTTATTTTATAACGTTGTTTATAAATGTTGTAAGCCTCCTGTAAGCTTGGGAGGAATGTGCAACATAAATACATTAAATAGGATCACAGAATCGTAGCGTTGGAAGGGACCCCAAGGGCCATCTAGTCCAATCCCCTGCAATGCAGGAATCCTGCCCACAGCCATTCCTGGGTGGGCTAAAATCACCAACCTTCTGGTTAACAGCTAGGTGCAGTGATAATCTTTCTTTGCCTGACCTGAAGAGCCCAAGAATTGAACCTGGAAGCTTTTGCACACCGGTGCTCTGCCACTCAGTTCTAGCCCGACCTCAACTAAGAAACTTCCTTTTCCAGAGTTGGACCATTGGTTTTGTCTCTATATTACAATTTATACCCCATCCCATACAAAAGAAAAGTAAAAATACAAGAAAAACAAAACAAAAAGAGACCTAAAATAGACTTCTGATTGTTCTCAAAAAAGCTAAACCTCTTTTGTGCCAAATTCATAATGCTAGCAGGCCTCTTGCAGCCCTTGGCCTAGAGGTTTCCCCACACATGCCATGGAAGGAGACAAGGGCTCACCTTGCAAAATAGACCACATTCATTTGCATGGGGTAGCTGAATTCAGTCTGGAGTTGGTTTCAGGTGGTTTCAGTGCTCAGGAAGGCTGTTGCTCCGAGTGACAGCCTCTTTCCCCCCAGCTTTTTTACAGCAGAGCCCTGTGGGTTCTGACCTTGTAAAGGGACCCCCATCCATCTAGGGTAGCTTTCACCCAACCTGGTGCCCTCTGGCTGTTTCAGACTACAGCTCCCATCAGCCCCTGTCGGAAAGGCTCCATGATGGCCATGCTGGCCAAGGGAACACAGTTATCCTGGCCAAGGCTGATGGGAGTTGTAGTCCAAATCAGTTTCGGGAAGGTTCTCCCCAAGAGGCTACTAGTTCATGTGGGGTCCCATTTACCTTATGATGCTGACCGTGGAGCAGGAAATGCAGTGTGATCAGGTAATAGTTGTTGGCCGGCGGACTCATGTGGAAGATGAAGCGATGGATGATATATTCGACTAAGGACCACATGCACATCCCCACAATGAAGAGCAACGGGAACCAGGCCTTGTGAACACGGATGGAATATGCTACACAGCAGGGAGGGAAGATGAGAGGTCAGCAAGCCCTGCAGTCTGGACCTCCTCAGTCCTTGAGGAGGACTTGCTCTAAGGACATCAACACAGCACCCAATACAGCCCCATTCAGCCCAGCAGCCAGTTTCCAACATTGGCCAGCCCAGGGGTTGTCATTTCGATTTTTCTGTGTGCTGAGGATGCCACCTTCTTTGGGGTGTGTGTGTGTGTGCACTGTTCCCCCTACCCAACCAAAGTTGCTAGAGTGAAGATAGAGCAGCGTTTCTCAAAAGAAACGCTGGCTGGTGTGCCGCGACGTGCGGCGACTGGAAGGGCGATTTGCATTGTCACGTGCCTGGCGGCCGCCAATATACTGCACTGACCCACCGGAAAGCAATATTTCTCCTCCTCTTTCCCAAAGCTCAGTGCAAACGAGCCTGGCGGCCGCCAATACACAACGCTGACCCGCCGGAAAGCAATATTTGGCAAGTGTTTCTTACAGTCATAATTATAATATAGGGCGGCACAGAGTTAAATTTTTTAACTTTTTTAATGGTGGTGTGCCTCGTGATTTTTTTCACGGAACAAGTGTGCCGTGGCCCAAAAAAGGTTGAGAAACACTGAGATAGAGAGCAACCCCTCATTGTGAGATGCCTTCAAATGTCATCAGGTAAGGTAAAAGGTAAAGGGACCCCTGACCATTAGCTCCAGTCGTGACCGACTCTGGGATTGCGCGCTCATCTCGCATTATTGGCCGAGGGAGCCGGCGTATAGCTTCCAGGTCATGTGGCCAGCATGACAAAGCCACTTCTGGCAAACCAGAGCAGCACATGGAAACACTGTTTACCTTCCCGCTATAGCGGTTCCTATTTATCTACTTGCATTTTGATGTGCTTTCGAACTGCTAGGTTGGCAGGAGCTGGGACCGAGCAACGGGAGCTCACCCCATCACAGGGATTCGAACCACCGACCTTCTGATCAGCAAGCCCTAGGCTCAGTGGTTTAGCCCACAACGCCACCTGGGTCCATGTCATCAGGTAGCTGAATCTTACTGGCTACTTTGCATGGTCATCAAAGGCAAATCAGAAAGAGGGCAAAGATTTCTCTCTCCACTAAAAAAAAAGGAATCTTCTTGTTGTTGTTTATTGAATTTATATACTGCCCTAAACCCGGAGGTCTCAGGGCAATTCACAGAAAAGATCACAACATATGTAATCAGAAGAAAAACAACAACCCAATAACACCCCCCAGAAAAGAGCCACATTTAAAAAGGGTATAGGATGTCAAACCGATCAACCAAAGGCCTGGTTAAAAAGGAACGTTTTTGCCTGGCGCCTAAAGGTGTGTAATGGAGGAGCCACTGCAGAGAAGGCCCGTTCTTGTGCTGCCGAAGTTATACAAAATTGTTATACCCTGAGCATGTTCCAAGAGCTTTGGAAGATATAGGTCTCATCCTTTCACCAAACCTTTCCCTCTGAGAAAAATCTGAGGGTGGGAACACCCCACGCACAATACCCCAGAGGATCCAAGTGGGAATAAGAATGTAAGAATTTAAGAAGAATTTAAGAATGGCCCATCTAGTCCAGGATCCTGTTCTCCCAGGGACCAAGCAGACGCCCCAGTGGGAAACCAGCAAGCAGGATTCAAGCACAAGAGCCCTCTCCCCTCCTGTGATTGGCATTCAGAAGCATCACTGCCTCCGACCGTGGGGGCAGAGCAGGATCATCATGGCTAGTAGCCATTGACAGCCTTCTCCTCCTCCGTGAATTTGTCTAGTCCTCTTTTACGACCATCCAAGTTGGTGGCCACCACTGTCCTCATAAGGGAGTGAGTTCCATAGTTTACCTATGCGCGGCGCGGAGAAGTACTTTCTTTTATCTGTCCCGAATGTTTGTTTTAACGCTGTGCCAGCCTGCTGGCACTATTACTATTGGCTGGGTCTGATAGGAGCAGAAAACAGAAAGCTCCCCCGCTCCCCAAGGAATAGCCTAGGCTGGCACAGAATGGCACCCTTGGAAAAGAAAGACAGCCAGCCAGTCGAGAACAAGGGGGGAGGCCATGCGCCTCAGACTGCAGGTGCCGCAAGCCGGAGTCTGACTGAGCGAGATTCAGGCTTCTGGCTCAGCACAAGCCCTTCTCTGTGCAGGGCCCACTGTGGGTGGCGTGGAGGCGGAGGGAGCTACTTGGGACAATAGCCGCTTTCTCCATTCCTGACTCCCAATTATTGCTGCTGAAACCTGCCTGGAGGCTGCGCTGCAGATATTTTGAGGTGGTGGCATGAGGTAGGGCTTCTGATACAATTACTGCCTTGCAATCCCTGTGGAATAAATCAAACTGTGTGATGTTCCCCGCCTGCCTGGTGTCACAGCAGGGAGACTCCGAACATACTATGCTCTGGGTGCCTTACAGCAAATCACATAGCCAGTAATTAGCCATGTGCGGCAGCACCTGAGCATCCTCAAGAGTGCCTTGAGAAAAGAAAAGGGAGATGTGGTCACGAAGTTCCCTGCATGGTCAAGGAAAGGAAGCCTCGGGGCACATACAGAGGGTTGCACCCAATGTAACTCCTACTCGGGAGCAGACCAGCTGAAATTAATAGACATGGCTGACTCGGGACCATTAAGTAGGCACTAGCTGGACAGAACCCAGAGTGCTCCCGCCCTCACCACCCAGCCACAAGGAGGAATGTAGTCAAAGTTGCCTCCTTGGAGCATAGCCTGAGTACACTTTAACTAACTCAGCCTGTGCTATTGGTACGGCAATAAACCTTCAGGACATGTGTGCTGGGGGCACTGAAAGGGGAAAACAGTGGATCAATCCTGGATTGCTCCAACAGAAAGAAACTAATGTGTGTCAGCCACAGAGGGCACCCCCTCCATGTGTACACATGGCAAAGATTTAGCAGCTGCTCATGGTGCCTGAGTGCAAGTATGGGTGCCTGCAAAGTGATCCCTACAAAAGGGCTTTTTAAAAAAACCAAAACACAGTGCTTCAAAGGCTGAAGCATGTGTGCAGCCCATGAAAGGGTATACACTTATCTTCCCTCCATTCCCAACAACCAGAAGGCCTTTCCCCCATTTCCCCCATTACACAATTGCCCAAATGCACTGTCTTGCTGGCCCACCATCTCATCCTGCCTTTCCTCTCCATGGGAAACAGAGAGGTCGAGCTCAGGGCACGGCTCCCAGGCAGGATTGCTCCTCAGCTGACACAGATGCAAACTGGCCTCACCAGTTGAAAGATGCCCCTTTTCCTAATGCCCCATTGCCCAGATGCAGACCTGCCTCTCCCCACTCAGAGCCTGAGAAGATTGTTTAAAGAGGCTGGTGGATTGAGCGTAGGCACCTGTTGTGAAGGTAGAAAACAGCCAGGTTTCTCCCTTCGCAAGCGACGTGTAGCTATGCCAGCTGAGATAAAGCACCAGCGGAATCCAGACGGCACAGACTGTGTACCTGGAAGGAAGAGGGGGAAACTGGTTTAGGTTCATAACGTCAGCTGTCTCCTGGCAAGGGAGGAAGAGCTTTTGGGGAGCCCTGCAAATTCTGGGGAAATCTAAGATGGTGAGAAGGAGGAGGCAGGTCTCTCTCTCCCAGCTGCAGGCCCCACAACCAATTGTTTCCCCTCCTCCCCCCAAAAAAGAGAGAAAGCAAAAGCCATCAGTGAGTTATTAGGTTTTTGACTGGTTGGTTTTAATGTATGCATTATCTATTTATGTTAAGTTGCTTTGAATTGCTTTTGTAAACAAACAAACAAAGCAAGCAATAAGCTTAAACTATGACAATGCCCTCCTGATCCATATCAGAACTATGGTGAGGGCAAAGGACTAAGTCTTCTCCAGAACATGGTCTCAATACAGATCACTCACTCACTCACTCACTCACTCACTCACCCACAAATGCCTGCAGTCCCCCACCCACCCAGTGAAAACTCTGCACACCATTTCTAGTTAGATGAATAATGTCTTCTCTAGTATCACTCCTAATTCCATATAGCCAATTGTAGTGATGAATGAATGGTGCATCCTGAGCTGGGGTGGATGATTTAGGTTGGATTAGAGCAGAGGGAAGCCAGTGTGGTGGCCTCTACATGTTATTGGTGACCCAGTCAGGGTGGCGAACAGCCAAGGATGATGGGTGTCATCGTCGAGCAATGTTTGGAGGGCACCACTTTGGCTAACTCTTGACTGGTAGCTGTTCTGCCCCCTTCCAAACCAGTGGATTTGGTGCACCACCTATCAAGGATTGCCCAGCGACAGCCGAAACACAACATGACCCACACAACCTCACCCAACATTCTCCACTTGCCAGGACGGATTTGGGCTCCCGGGTATCTGATGCACCCCAGAGCCTCACCATGCTGTTTTGGAGAGAGATTCAATGAAATCCGAGTGGAATAAGCGAATGGGACGATCCACCGGTTGATGCACCCATTCATCATACTTCTCTCCCAAGTGGCCCACTTGCCACAGCAAAGGTTTACGCCAGTCCACGAGCTCCTAGAGAACAGAAAGAGTGCAAAGAGTCAGAGGTTTCAGCAAGATCAAGCAGCCTTTGCACCTCCCCAGCTGGCTGGTCAGAGCCATGGGATTTCTCATGAAGCACTCTCAGATTTTAGCCATTTTTGGGGGTTAAGCAACAGTCAGGGCTGTGTGCACATTCTGTAATTCCAGAATCATTTAAGCAGAATAAGCAAAATGAGAAACAGGCAGGAAACTCTAGGAAGAGACAATAGAACAATGGAAATATTGGGATTGTAGGAAGTGCTCGTCTCAAAACCCTTCTCCCTTGTCCATTAGAATGCATTGGTTAAATTAGTACAACAACACCCCCCCCCAAAAAAAATTTCAGTGGTTAATTTCCTCTCCAAGCTGCAACAAGGAACTTCTCCATCCCATTACTGCATAGTTAATTATCCTAACTCAACACTCTCAAGGAACCAACACATGCAGCTACCCCTCCCCCCTCCATTTATTAACTTGCTATTGGTGTGGGTTCTATGGCAAAATGGTCACACTCACTTTCTGTAGGCTACTGGGGAATGGTTAGGAATTTGCTGCCTGCTTAAATTGCAATTAAGCTCCAGGGTATGCGCATATTCATAATTTTAGCAAAAAATCCTAAACCTCTTGGTAGCATGTGTATAAATACACATGAGTGGTGGACACACATGTGGGTTCAGACACATACCTTGCAACAACTGCAACCCTGCATTGTCGAGGGTTGGATCATTAGATGATCCTTGAGTCTCTTCCCGTTCTACAATTCTATGAGTCGATGAAATGACTCAGAAGAGCCAGCTAATATCTGGCTCTTCCTTGGGGGGGGGGGTAGTGGTTATAGTATTATCATTATTAGAGATAGAGAAAACATTCAATTCAGTACACATTCAAAACAAAAATTGTAAAATCCACACTTTCTAGAACAATATGCAAAGCATAATAACACAGCTATTCCTTGAAATTATCCAAATTTTGCAATACATTTTTTTCCAATCAGTGTTTTTTAAAGATGCACATATCAGTGGAGGGTATTCATAAACATGCACATATTACTGAAAAGAGTTTAGCAAAATGTATTATATTAGGGGAAATCACTTGTAAAAATGTGTTCAGTACATCGAAAATGCATCGAAAATGTGTTTATTAGGAGAAATTCACACTGAAATGCCAGGGAATTTTCATGAGGTCAGGGGGGGCGGAAATCCCAGCAAATTGCTGCAAAATGTAAGTTAAGAAAAAAATGAAAATGAAAGAACCAACATTAAATACTTCCACCCTTAATGATATCACTTTTTACAAAACCTCTTAAAGCACCTTACAAAATCTTAAGATGCAAAAGTATCAAACTTTAAAAACATCAATAAAACAGAATAAAACATAATGCTAATAATGGTATTGCATAATGGTATTGCATACTCTCACACTGGCAGTGTGATGAATCACTAATGAATCTGTTGCTTGCTAAGTTCTAACTAACGTGACAGCTATATCTGCAGTATCTCACGCAGGGCTTGATGAGTTGTCCTTTCAGTCTATGACAGGGCTGGAAAACCTTCAGCCTTGGAGCCAATCTTGGCTCATGAGGCCATTTTTCAAACCATGTCTACCTGCCAACCTACTGATGTTGTAAGTTTCATCAACTGATCGCCAAGAGGGTGGGGCTCTGTTCTGCATTGGCTGATAATGCCTGTCACCGGGAGGGCCAGGGGCTTGCAAACAGTGCAGCAGGAATTAATCCTCACTCATTTCTTCATTTTGCCGACACATGCAGCTGTTAGAGTGGCGTTGAGAACACAGAGTGCTGGGGCGGGTGCAGATGGGAATGTGTTGGGATTCAGTCCAGCCCAGATCACAAGGACTTAATCCTGTGGGAATGTCTGGGCAGGCGGTTTTGATGGGGAGGAGGACTGGTGGAAAGAGATTGGGGAAAGAGAGGCATCTGGCCCAGGGAGGGGCCTATGGGATCGGGAGGCAGGGCAAAGAACCTCTGACCTGGGGGAAGGGCTGAGTGGGCCGAGAAGGGCTGAGAGGGACAGGCCAACTCAGTGTCATCTGATATCCCAAGCAGGTCAAGGCTGCTCCAGAGCCAACCTCTGCCAGCGTTGGGGCCAACCCCTCAGGTGGTGCAATGGGTCACGTATTTGGCTGTTAACCAGAAGGTTGGTGGTTCAAGCCCACCCAGGGACAGCTGTGGGGAGGATTCCTGCATTGAGGTGGGTTTGAGCTAGATGACCCTTGGGGTCCCTTCCAACTTACACTTATGGGATTCAGTGAGTGGAACGGAAGGAGAAACCTGACAATGATCCTGCCTCATGGTCTCCACCTCTGTCCAAGGCCTGAAGGGACTATGACCCTCAGGACTTTGACCACACCTTTGACGAAGGTGACTGTCCTGCTCTTCAAATGAGGAGTCTGGTGGGTGGGTGGGAGAGAGAGAGAGAGAGAGAGAGCACTTGGGTCTTTGCTTCTGTCCAGCCAAGTCCTCTCAAGTTCTGCCGTGCTTTCTGACTTTGTGACCTGTAACCCCACTTATATTTGGGAGCTGTAGTGAATTTTGGAATACAGATTATTATCACAACAGCTGAGCCAAGAATCTGAATACCAAGCCAGGACAGGACATGAGCTCCATGTCAGGCAAAAGATTGCTGAATTGCAGGCCGTTGGACTAGATGACCCTTGTAGTCCCTTCCAACTCTACAATTGCCGGTGCTGCCCAGGACTCTTCCTGCTGTGAGTGCCCACAGGCCCTGTCCCTACCTCTCTCCACCTGGTCTAGGGCGGGGCCTGGAGGGCCTCATAAGGACTGCTGCCGCTGCTCTGCTGCTGATGCTGCCCAGGGGAACTTAAAACAGCACAGAGTTCTTTTTAAAATGCTTTTTAAAGAATTTTTTATGTTTTTATTTTCTTTGGGGTGGGAGGTGGGAGGGATTGTTAGTTGGGTGTGGGAATCTGTTAAATTTTAGTGTATTTGTAATTTTTATTGTTTTTGGTTTTATTGTGTTTTTTGTGTTTTTCTTTTGTTCCGTTCTTTGCTGTTTTTTACAGAGGTTTTATTTTGTTTTTAAGGGGAGGGGTCAGGGCTGCCCGGGAGGGGGTCCCAGCAAGCAAAATGGCTGGGGCAGATTCCACAGGGGGGGATGCGCTGGGACAACCGATCTCAGTGGTCACGGGTAGGAGGAGGAGTTACGCTAAGACCAGACCATGTCATTACCGAGGAGGCAGACTTAGTCGTTGTCTGAGGACTATCCCTGCCTCCAGGTCTGGTCCTGACCGGACGGATATTGGAATAGGCAAGGGATACCCACATGACCTGAAGGTGCTGCTGTGCAATGCCAGGTCGATGATGAAAAAGACCACTGCCATTCACGACCTGATTGTGGATGGAGGATTTGACCTGGCATGTGTGACAGAGACCTGGTTGGATGAAGCCGATGGGCCCGTTCTTGGCGCTGCTTGCCCACCAGGTTTCTCTTATGCATAGCAACCCAGGCCATCTGGGCGGGGAGGGGGGGTTGCAGTGATTTTTAGGAAGTCATTAGTTTGCACCAGGCGTCCTATTTGTAAGACTGAGTTTTCTGAGTGCATGTTCTGGAAGCTGGGCAATAGGGGCAGTACAGGATTCGTTTTGCTGTACCGACCTCCCCGCTGCACCAAGGATTCCCTGCCCAAGCTGCTTCAGGTCGTGTCGGATGTGCTCCTGGAGACACCTAGCTTGGTTGTCTTAGGGGATTTTAACATCCATGCCGACACGACCTTACAAGGAGCCGCTCGGGACTTCGTGGAAAGCATGGCCACCATGGGGCTGTCCCTGAATAAGTCTGGCCCACCCATAGCCGCGGACATGCCTTGGACTTGGTGTTTACCTCTATGGATGTTGGTGATCTGACATTAAGTAAAAGCGAAACAAAAGAAGTGCCATGGTCAGATCATCCGATTTGGATGGTCCGCCCCCGCTACTTAATGGATCCATTTGGCTTCCAGAGAGTGGTAGGGAATGTTTTATCCCATGTCGATGGCCTTTCAGCTGATTCCCTGGTGGCCCGCTGGAATGCGGAGTTAACCAGCGCTATTGACTGTCTGGCTCCGAAGTGCCCTCTCAGATTGCATGGAGCCCGGACAGCCCCGTGGTTTTCCCCGGCGCCAAGGGCGATGAAACAGTCGTTGAGACGGCTAGAGCGCCGGTGGCGGAAAACTCATTTTGAATCAGACCGGACACGGGCTAGAGCTCAACTTCGAGCCTACCAAGTGGCAATGGCGATGGCGAAGAGGACCTTCTTCACCGTCTCCATCGCATCTGCAGAAAACAGCAGCAGGAGACTCTTCCAGGTGGTTCGCAATTTAGCGGAACCACCTGCTCCATCCAGGCCCTGTACGGGCCACATGATCTCCTGCAATGATTTTGCAAAGTTTTTTGCAGATAAAGTCGCTCAGATTCGGGAAGAGGTAGACTCCACCGTGGGAGCAGGGCCGGGGCGGGGGAGTGCTAGAGTCCTGTCTAGTCAAGTTTTGTGGGATCAATTTCAATCTGTTACCTCCGAGGATGTGGACAGGCTGCTTGGACGAGTGAAACCAACCACCTGTCTCCTTGATCCTTGCCCATCCTAGCTTATAAAAGCTAGCCGGGAAGGGCTGGGCGATGGGCTTCATGGGTTGGTAAAAACTTCTCTCCATGAGGGAGCCTTCCCAGACCCGCTGAAAGAGGCGGTTATTAAACCGCTTCTTAAAAAACCATCTTTAGATCCGGCCAATATGGCCAACTATCGCCCAGTCTCAAATCTTCCATTCTTGGGCAAGGTGATTGAGCGAGTGGTTGCTGAACAACTCCAGGCACGCCTGGAAGAAGCGGACCATTTGGATCCCTTCCAGTCAGGATTCAGGCCTCATCATGGGACTGAAATTGCCTTGGTCGCACTGGTCGACGATCTCCGGCGGGCTAGGGACAAAGGTGAGAGCTGTTTCCTTGTTCTGCTGGATCTCTCAGTGGCTTTTGACACCATCGACCGTAACATCCTTCTGGACCATCTAGAGGGCTTGGGAGCTGGGGGCACTGTCATGCAGTGGTTCCGCTCCTTCCTCCTGGGCCGTGTTCAGAAAGTGGTGGTGGGGGATGAGTGTACAGACCCCTGGGCTCTCACTTGTGGGGTGCCTCAGGGTTCTGTCCATGCTTTTTAACATCTATATGCAGCCGCTGGGAGAAATCATCAAGGGGTTTAGGTTGGGTGTCCATCAGTATGCTGATGATACCCAGCTCTACCTCTCTTTTAAATCAGAACCAGTGAAGGTGGTGAAGGTCCTGTGTGAGTGCTTGGAGGCGGTTGGAGGATGGATGGCAGCTAACAGATTGAGATTGAATCCTGACAAGACAGAAGAACTGTTTGTGGGGGACAGGAGGCGGGCGGGTGTGGAGGACTCCCTGGTCCTGAATAGGGTAACTGTGCCCCTGAAAGACCAGGTGCGCAGCCTGGGAGTCATTTTAGACTCACAGCTGTCCATGGAGGCACAGGTCAACTCTGTGTCCAGGGCAGCTGTTTATCAGCTCCATCTGGTACGCAGGCTGAGTCCCTACCTGCCCACTGACTGTCTCTCCAGAGTGGTGCATGCTCTAGTTATCTCTCGCTTGGACTACTGCAATGCGCTCTACGTGGGGCTACCTTTGAAGGTGACCCGGAAACTACAACTAATCCAGAATGCGGCAGCTAAACTGGTGACTGGGAGCGGCCGCCGAGACCACATAACACCGGTCCTGAAAGACCTACATTGGCTCCCAATACGTTTCCGAGCACAATTCAAATGTTGGTGTTGACCTTTAAAGCCCTAAACGGCCTCGGTCTGGTATACCTGAAGGAGCGTCTCCACCCCTTTAGAAGGCATCTCAAGGCAGCCCTGTTTAGGGAAGCTTTTAATGTTTGATGGATTTCTGTATTTTAGAATTTCTGTTTTGTTGGAAGCCACCCAGAGTGGCTGGGGGAACCCGGCCAGATGGGCGGGGTATAAATAATAAATTATTATTATTATTATTATTATTATTATTATTATTATTATTATTAATTCTGTGGAGAGAACCTCAATACAGTTAAGGACCAGCAGAAACCCACTGGAGTCCCAAGGCAGCCTGACAGGCACCAAGTCCATGGATGTCTCTCTCTGCCTCCCCGTAACCAGAGAGCCAGTAGTGGTATACAGGCTAAGAGTGTGGGACTAGGATCTGGGAGAGCAGGGTTCAAATGGCTGCTTGACCATGAAGCTCACTGGGTGACTTTGGTCCAGTCACTCCCACTCTCAGCCTGACCTACTTCACAGGGTGGTTGTGGGGTTAAAATGGGGAAAGGGAGAACCATGTTTGCCACCTTGGGCTCCTTGAAGGAAAGGTGAGATATAAATGTATTAAATGAATAGATAATCCCCTCCTAGCACATGAGTTTGACCAAACTGCGGGAGGCAGTGGAAGACAGGATTGCCTGGCGTGCTCTGGTCCATGGGGTCACGAAGAGTCGGACACGACTAAACGACTAAAAAACAACAAAGCACATCCTCAGCCCTGCCTTGATCCCCCAATTATCCCCTTTGCATCTTGGACCTGAAGAGCAAAGGCTACAGCAGAGCAGCTGGAACATCTTCCTCATCTCTCAGTCTAGACTTGCTTCTTGTGGCAAGGGGTGTTCCTTCCTCAGGCTTCCCACAGTGGGGTCCCATTCAGCTGCACTCTCAACACCCAGCAGGTTTGCTTTCCACAGCTGTTCAAAGTGGCACGATACTGTTGTAAATTTATTGCCTTCCGTCCTGAGCGGATTGCTTCCACACAGCACAAACAAAACCCCATTCTTCCAGCTGCTCTATTGCACCAGATAAGCAGATGACAGGCCTATACTGCACATTGCACAGGATCAACTTTCTACCAGGTTGGCAGGAGCAGGGTGGAGAACCACATACAGAACCGCTGCATATAGGGTTGCCACCTTTGGTCGGGCAAAATACAGGACAGGTTGAGAGGGGTTTGGCGGACTAAAAATTAATTTACCTGGTTCAGAAATTACAGCAATCCATTACAATGGCGCACATGGTTGACAGGGCTTTGCTCAATGAAAGAAATAACACAAGCACTACGGTTGATAAGTTCAAGAAAAATATTGGATATTACATGTACAGCTGGGTTTAATAATGCTAATTGGTTTGACTCCCAAGTGCCACCAGCCCTGCAGGAGCCACTTTGTCTGCCTTGATGGCAAAAGCCAGTTCACTCCATTAACGTACTCCTTTAAATAACTTGTGTATTTAAGCAAATGATTTCATCAGACTTAATCAGACATCAAAGTGCAATCAACATCATTAGTACATTTAATAACATTGCCAGATAAGAAACCAAACTATTACCCTTACATCAATCTCACTTTCATAAGTAGAAATAGATTAATTTCACATATATAAAGAGAAGTGCACTGCAGAAAGCCTTCTAATGCGCCCCCTCCTGTAATGCAAGCTTCTCCCTGCTCATTTCCAAGCTAATCCCCCTTGCTTCAACTCATAGGTGCTGGCTCACTGGGGCCCTGGGTGCCTGACCACCCACAAAATTCCCCATGAAGGGGCTGGGCACTGTCATGGGGCCAAGCTGGCCCTCCTGTTTCAACTCCAGCTGCTTACCCTCTCCCAGTCCTTTATCACGCCTCCTATATTTCCCCCTCATGGTGTCTAGCAATCTGTTCACCTCCAGTTCTCTTTGCCAATCTCTGTACTAGAGTCTGGAGAGCAGGAGTATTTGAAATCCAGCAATGCTTCTCTTGTATTTTCAAACTCTCCTTTCAATGCACAAAGATTGCCCCCTCACTACCTCAACCCCATCAGGCTGCCCCCCACTAATGCCCACTTACCACACTCCATAAGTTGCTCCGACACCCTCCTTGCCATACCAAACCTTCCAATACAGCTGACAACTGAGTTACATATTTCAAAAAAACACAACAAGCTCTCCCACAACTAGTGTCCCCCAACCATGTTTCACACTCCCCCCCCAACTCTCCATATTGCCCTGACCAACCTCAACCTACCAGTTGTCTCTGCTGTAGCAGCACAGACTGGACTGCAGGCATTGTGGCCAAACTCAGCCCTCCAGCTGTTTTTGGACTACAACTCCCATCATCCCTAGCTAACAGGACCAGTGGCCAAGGATGATGGGAACTGTAGTCCGCAAACAGCTGAAGGGCCAAGTTTGGCTGCCACTGGCCTACACATTTTCAGGCCAGTCATGAGTACTAGGCACATGATGCGGTTTAAAGAAAAAGCAACAAGCAAAGCCAGGACTATGAACTTGCATACCCAAAATGCCCAATGCTATGCTACCCATGATGCAATTACAGAACAACGGTTTTGAGCGCTATCCTATTGATATTAGGGTGCCCAATGTTTAGTCAGCAGGGACTTCCCAAGAAGAATGAAGAGCTTCTTCTGAAATCTCACACGGAACTCTAGCAAGTGTTAGCGTGCTTCATTTGGATGATAAAGAGGGCATAAGAAACTCAAGTTGCTCTGGATTCGCGGAGAACCACATTGCCACATTTACTGAGCAAAGGAGAATCTGGGGCAAGATCTGCCTGTGCCTGAGGTGAGTTGGAAACTTCCATGCCAAGTGGCATGACCTAAAACGAGACCTGCTCAGAAAGGTTCTTGCTGTTCTGCGATGATGCTCTTGCGGCAGGGAACACGCCAGGCTTCAGGCCTTGGGGAGACGCTGCAGATGTGTAACCATGGGTGTAGCCAGGATGCAGAACCTCAGTTAGTTAAGTATTTTCAATTGATTAACTTGATTTGAGGGGCAACTGCCCCTCCCTACCTCCGCCCATACGTGCAACACAGCCAGATACACAGCTCAAAGTGGTGTACATGGTTCTCCCCTTCATCATTTAATTTAATTGCCTCTCATTTAATAATGTGAGGTACGTTAGGCTGAGAGTGAGTGATTGGCCCAAGGCCACTCAGGGTCATGGAATGACTGGATGCTGAGGAGTGGTTGGAGGCACCAGCCAGGGAAACCCCTAGGGTACCCCCAGGGGAAGAAGGCTCTGAGCCAGGGGATTGGTGGTGGGACAAGGATGAGTGGCCAGAGGGAGAAGGCTGGGGAAGGAGGTGTTGCAAGCTGGAGGGGCAACAGGGTTCAGTGAGCAGAAAGGGTCTGTGGCAGAGTGCAGTTCAGGCTCTGAGGCTGGAGCAGAGGCTGGAGAGGAGGGCGGCCAAGAGGCTGCTGAAGAATCCAGGGAGTCTCCCCCTCCTGTTGCAACCAGCTCCCCTTCCCCCTCTTATCCAAGAACACACAGAGAAATCAAAGAGCAGAACAGAGATTAGCTGGGCACAGTTTGAGTCTGCATGGGGAAAACCTGGGGAAAGAGGAGACTTAGAGAGGGATGGGAAAGCAGGAAACTTCAGTCCTCACAACTGCTTCATCGGGGCAAGACCTCCTAGGAAGAGTTGCTGAGACCACTAGGCCAAGTGCTGTCAACTTTCCCTTTTTTGCGGGAAATTCCCTTATCCAGTGCCCTTACTTTCATATCCGGGAGTTGACAGCCCCATAGGATTCCTCATCTTCAAATCTGGGGGTTGACAGCTATGACTAGGCCTGAGCTGTGTTTCCTTGAATAAAGATTTAACTTCACCAGCCTTGGGTGATTTGTTGTTTCTTCTAGCTGCCCTTACCTACGCCTGACTCAAGCCTTGACACCCAGTGGGCTTTGCGGCTGTGTTGGGATCTCAACACACCAACTACTGCACCACCCTGGAATAAGTCATTTTAAATGTAGCTGTCATTCTAGTTTGGAGAAGACTGCCCTCTGAAGCTGCAATGGAATTCAGGGTGGCAACATTTCTGCCTGGAAAGCAGTCATGTCACCTTAACACTGAGCTTGCTAATACCTCCCCTGCCTGCTTCATAACATCTGGGGAGATAAGGATCAGTTTCAATCAGGTTCCACCCATGCTCCAGGGGCAGATACTATGACAACTGCTGCAGACAAGAATCAAGCAGAACAGCTGTACATCTTTAAAAGGGAGGAAGAGAATGGTATGAACCTGGGTTGCTTATCTTTGACCAGGGGTCCCCAGACTTACCGCGCAGTGGGCCGGTGCCCGCCGTGCCGACCGCGCGGCGGGCCGGAGGGCAGGGGAGTGCGCGCACAGCGGGCCGGAGGGCGGGGGAGTGCGCGCCCGTGCGCATGCGCACACGCACACGGGCGGGGAAAAAATCATTGAAAATCGCTTGTGCGCATGCGTATGGGCCTCCCCCGACCCGGAAGTGCATCGGAAATGAGGCCCATACGCATGCGCACAAAGGATTTTCGGCGATTTTTTGCCGATTTTTAAGATCGTCGCCGCGCCGCGCGCCGTAAGAGCGGGCGGCGGCAGCGGGCGGCGGGGGTCGTCGCGGGCCGGATTGGGAGGCCGATTGGGCCGCATCCGGCCCGGGGGCTGTAGTTTGGGGACCCCTGTCTTTGACAGTCGCATCTTGAGAAGTCTGGCGTTTTGGAGGAAGAATGAGATGCTTACAAGAGCTGAGAGGTTGCTACAAAAAGAATCACTCTGCTCTTGCTAATTATCCGCCTCCTCCTGGGACTCAGGTAAGTCATGACATTTCAAAGCCACATTCACCCCATGCATTTAAAACATTATGGTGCTCACAGCTTCCCCCAAAGAATTCTGGGAGCTGTAGTTTGTTACGGGTCCTGATAGCTGTTAGGGGGCAACTATATCAGGATCAGTAGGAGGCTGACTAAAATCCCCAGGAGGGAAGGGCAGAGGAAGTATTGGTCTAGCTAATGTTTATTACAGGCACGTCCAACACGTAGATCATGATCTACCAGTAGATCACTGGACGCCTGTGGTAGATCACTGGCAGATCACTGGCTCCCCTCAAAGAAGCTCAATAACTTTGGCTCCCATAAAAAGCTCGATTTTTTTGCCCTGCACCCCCCAAAATGGCACTTTCCTTCTTCCTAAAAAAAAGCTCAACAACAACTTTGATCTGAATGCCTAAAAATGGGCCTTCCTCCTCCCCAAAAAAGCTCAACAACTTTGACCTGAACCCCCAAAAAGGGGGTAGATCACTGCAAGTTTTTAACTCTTTAAGTAGATCGCAGTCTCTTGGGAGTTGGCCACCCCTGGTTTATTATTATTATTATTATTATTATTATTATTATTATTATTATTATTTGCATAATACACTTTATTCATAGATCTCAGGGTGGTTTACAACATAAAATCTATATATATATATGTAAACTGGGCATGTGGGTTAGTGTCCACTTTTCTCTGAAACCGCTTGACCGATTGCATTCAAATTTGGACACAACGTCCCAAGCGAATATGCGAATGACCATATACAGGTTGCGTAGATAGATGTCACACCTACGGCAGGTAAAGCAGGTAGAGCCCACTGTTCCCGAATACAAAACTCAGACAGCCGGGGATGCTGGGAGCACAGGAGAGGTTGCAAAACAGCACCCTCTAGTGACAGCTACACTGGTACTGCAGCTAGGAAACCTTCCCTCTCCACAGCATCTCGGCTTGGCTTTGCAGACTGGGCCGAGGGGCTGGGATAGGTCATGGGTCGGGACAAGGTGGGGCCAATCACAGGGATGAGCCAGGGGTGGGGTGGGGGGCAGAATAGGTCATGGGTCGGAACAGGGTGGGGGCAATCACAGGGATGAGCTACAGCAAGACGTGGCCGGGCCAGCTAGTTACAATATAAAAAACATAAAATACGTAATAAAAATATGAACAAAACCAACACAATAATCCCCTCTCCCACAACACATTTAAAAGGGCATCAGATGTCAATCAGCCAAATGCCTGGTTGAATAGGCGCCTAAAAGTATATAATGAAAGCACCAGCCAAATCTCCCTGGTGAGAGCCATCCACAAATGGGGAGCCACTGCAGAAAAAGCCCGTTCTTGTGTTGCCACCCTCCAGACCTCTCATGGAGGAGGCACATGAAGAAGGGTCTCAAATGATAATCTCAGGGTCTGGGTAGGTTCATATGGAGAGAGATGCTCCTTGAGGTATTAAGCTCCTGTCCTGAGGCATTTAAGGCTTTATACTGTAGGTCAAAAACAGTCCGACCAGGATTGGTGTAATATGCTCAAACCGTCCTGCCCTGGTGAGCAGCCTACCACCAAATTCTGCACTAACTGAAGTTTCCGAACCATCTTCAGAGGCAGCCCTACGTATAACACATTGCAGTAATCTAACCTTGAGGTTACCAGAGCATAGACAACATAAGTTAGGCCAGTGGTTCCCAACAGGTGGTCCGGGGACCCCCAGGTGTCCGCGAGCTATGCCAGAGGGGTCCGCAAGATGCTATTAGAATAAATATATATATTAAATATATTTCGTATGATAACAGATTTTTTGTTTTGGCCGCTTCCTGCATGAACAGAGTCTAGCGCAAAACTAGAATTAGATAGAGGCAGTAGTTCTGCTGTATGCCGTTAGGTGGCGCTTTACAAACACTACTGTTTTGCAAAGAGGCAGCGTGTGCATTCTACTAACGCTCACCTCCCCAAGATGCTTTGCGCGTGTCGGCTTCATTTGTGCGCTACTGCGCAGGTACCCTGTCTTCTCCATTCCCCTCCCTCCTCCCTGGCGCGCACTGCCTCTTTGCAAAACAGTAGTGTTTGTAAACAAAGCGTTGTTTTTCGCGGAAGCTACAGTTCGCGTAGTTAAAAATGGACCATTGGTTAAAAGTGGTTCGTTAAAACAACAAAGGCCTACAGATGAAGAGGAAGATAATGTATTTGATGTTCAAGCAACTGTAAAAAACGTATAAATATAAAATATAAAAAGACTCTTAATTTGGCTCTCACTTTTTATTTTTGGATTAGGAATTAATGGGGGTCCTTGACACAATAGCGGCTCGATGAGGGGTCCTCGAGAAAATTTTGTTGGGAACCCCTGAGTTAGGCTATCCCTGCCCAGATAGGGGTGCAGG
This sequence comes from Zootoca vivipara, assembly GCF_963506605.1. NCBI lineage: Eukaryota > Metazoa > Chordata > Lepidosauria > Squamata > Lacertidae > Zootoca > Zootoca vivipara. The sequence goes on along the minus strand of NC_083281.1, from coordinate 45,561,127 downwards.
CGTGCAGCTGGGTCACCAGCCCAAGCTGGTGGAAGACACTCCATGCCACCAAGGCCACATGAGCCTCAAGCAACAGCAAAGACTCCAGGAGTACCCCCAAGCTATGTATCTGCTTCTTCAGAGGAAGTGTAGCCACATCATAGGCAGGCAACCGCACAGCCATCACGTCTAGACAACCGCCCACAGTGTCTCGGTCTTATCTGGATTGAGATTCAATTTTTTGGTTCTTATCTAGTCCATTACTAAAATAAGACAATCCAATCCATTACCAATGTCAAGACAAGCACATCCACTGGCTCACCTGCACATGTAAAGGCGAAGCAGAGTTGTGTGTCATCAGCATATTGCTGACAACGTACTCCAAAACTCTGTATAACTCCACTCAGCAGTTTCATGTACAGTAGATGTTAAGCAGCATGGGGGATTAAATCGAACCCTGGTGAACCCCACAGTGAAGGCTCCACAGGGCTGAAGGACACTCCCCAAGCAACACCCTCTGGTCCATCCATGCAGGACCGGAACCACAGCCGCAACGTGGTGCCACCCACCTGTAACTCGGACAGCTGCTCCAGAAGGATACTATGGCCAATGATAATGAAAGCTGCTGAGAGCTTGAGGAGAGATGCCTCTCTCCTGATTGAGGTCATCCTACAGCAGTGATGGGCAACCTTTTGAGCTTGGTGTGTCAAAATTCGCCAAAAAACTGAGCATAACTCAGAAAAAAACCATAACTTCGCGATATTTATAGTTTAAATAACAAAAATGTATAATTGTAATATATAACTGTATTTAATAAACTAAAAACTAATTATTTAACCAAACCAAAAACCCCTTATTTATCACAAAGTGCTTTTGGGGGGGAGCTGCTGACCAAAGTTTTGGAGGTTTTTTTGGGGGGTGCAAAAGTTGCTTTGCTTTTGGGGGGGGTGCCCCAAAGCTGCTGTGCTTTGGGGGGGAAGAGAAGAGAAATAAATGACGAATAATACCTTCGCTGGAACTAACACGCAGCACCGACATAGTCTGCCAAAGTGCCAAAAAAACCAGCACAGAACGGGTTAAAAAATGAACGCTGTTATACCCAATCATCGTCTGCCAAAGCGCCAGAAAAAACAACACAGAAAGAGTTAAAAAACCAATCTGCCTACCAGCAACAACAACAACAAAAAAGGATCCGGGTTTAAACAGCGGGGTTTTAACAGCGGAGACAAGCTAGCATGAGGAGGAGCGGGAGAACAAAGGGGGGGAGACAACAACAGCCAATGGACCAATGGGGCGCATGCCAGCAGTGAGGGCTCTGTGTGTCACGTCTGACACGCCTATCATAGGTTCGCCATCACTGTCCCACAGGGTGACCAAAGCAGTTTCTGTGCCAAAACTCCCTCATCTTTCCTATTCCTATTCCAACAACATATTTCCCATCTGCCCCATATACTGGTAATGGAGGACTCAACTCAACCTTGCCAGAGAAATTCGGACCCTGCCTCCTTAAGCCCGGGCTTATCCACACTTACCTTTCGCCCCACTCTTTCCAGGAACAAGCCCACACTTAAAAGGTCCATGTCAAAGCATTTTTCCCCCTCAGAGAGCTTTCTCCGAGGAAACCCACTCTTCAGTGATGAGCAAACGCCAGTTTGAGTTTTCTTCCAATTGTGCTCTGGTTGAGCTTTAAAGAGCAGGTTTTCATGGGGGAAGCTCAAGAGCAAAAACAAAATTCAGTCATGGAGCTTTAATGCATGAACCTCGCCTGGGAAAAGCGGAGGAAAAGTAAGCGTGGCTGTGCGCACGCTAAATGGGTGAAACCTCAAAGGCATCAGAAAGGCTGGGACCTCCTTTAAGAGGGGAGGGGGGCATAGTTAAGAGATGCAAAGTCACAAACTGCAAAACATCAAGACCACATCCACACCAGACATTTAAAGCACCATGATACCATTGTGACTGTTTAAAGTGGGTCTGTATCAAATTTTGTCCTGGCCATGGAAGCAAGTGAGGCTGGCTCTTTCAACTGTGGCTGCTGCTACAACAACCATATGGGAAATAAGTAAAATAACCAAGCAAACATTAGAAATGACCCCAGAATTGGCCTTACTAAACATTTTCCAAGACAATAATGCCCAAGTACACTACAAAGAACTCATAACCCACTTACTCTCCGCAACCAGAAGCACCATAACCAGACACTGGAAAGACCTGTCAGGAGTAAGCCTGGACCAATGGTACCAAATAGTATGGGAAACAGCCCTACTAGAAAAATTAACCAATAAACTGAAACTGACACAGGGACAAATAGAAGAAGACGCCTTCACCCCGGTATGGCTCCCCTTTATTACATACACAGCCCAACAAGACAATGAAAGAAATCCACCAACAGCATGCAAATCAATATGGCTAATCTGATCCAAAACACCCACCCACCCCACCCCACTCACACACAAAACAAAAACCACTACAGCCAACCACAAATGAACAACCATACCCTAGGCCAGGGGTAGTCAACCTAAGCCCCGTGGGCCGGATGTGGCCCAATCGCTTTCTCAATCCGGCCTGCGGACGGTCCAGGAATCAGCGTGTTTTTACATGAGTAGAATGTGTCCTTTTATTTAAAATGCATCTCTGGGTTATTTGTGGGGCCTGCCTGGTGTTTTTACATGAGTAGAATTGTGTCCTTTTATTTAAAATGCATCTCTGGGTTATTTGTGGGGCCTGCCTGGTGTTTTTACATGAGTAGAATGTGTGCTTTATTTAAAATGCATCTCTGGGTTATTTGTAGGGCATAGGAATTCATTGATTATTTTTTAAAAAATATAGTCCGGCCCCCCACAAGGTCTGAGGGACGGTGGACCGGCCCACGGCTGAAAAAGGTTGCTGACCCCTGCCTTAAGCCAACCCCATCCTCTCTTACCACCAAAGGAACACAAGGGAACAACAGAGAACCTGCACAAGCGATGCTGACAACCCCCCCCACCATATATATTAAGTAAAATACATCGTCACCTGACCCCCCCATCTCCTACTATCCCCCTCTTTCTTCCCAGCGTCTCAACAAATGAAAGCGATTTGTAAAAATGTTACGAGAGACATTGCATATATTTCTGTAAATCAAGAAAATCTTTAATTAAAAAAAACACAACTGTGGCTGTTGCTTTATTACGGGGTGTCCTCTTTCACAGGGATTACCTGGAGCTAGTCTTCATTTCTGCTAGGAGTTGGGCAAAGCCTTTTGATCTGCTCAAATTTGGAAAACTGTGTTCAGTGCACGCTTGAATTTACTGATCTTTTATCTATTCCTAGAGTTCCCTGTGAAGAATAGTGTGTGAATTCGCACCCGCCTTCACTCCCTTCACTGTCCCCTTCCCCTTGGGTGTTGTGGTTGTTTTTCAAGTTGCAAGCTTGCTGGCAGGGACTGTCTTCTTTGAAGTGAGTGTATGTAAGTCACTCTGGGAGACTTTTTGGCTGCCCCAAAATGTTCTAAAGAAATATTTCTCCAATTAACTCCCAAGAACAGGGCCGGATTAAGGTTTGATGAGGCCCTAAACTACTCAAGGTAATGGGGCCCTTTATATGTCCAGCTGTCAACCACAAATTTGTCAACCACAAATTGTCACTGTTTTTTATATTGAATATATGATATGGTAATTTATGGACCTAATAGGTATCTAAAGCCGTTTGCACATGTTGCCATGCAACCTTTATATAGAGATGAGCAAACCAGTGATATTTTAGGGAGCAGGTTAGCAGGCAGGGCCCATTACTTACCGGTACATCATAGGAGCCTACAGAACGCAAAACACCGTTGCTGTATGTATAGGTTTTATTTTACTTGTTTTTTATCTTATATTTTGGTAATGTACAATCAAGTTTTTTTCCTTTAACATTTTTGGGGGGCCCAAGAGAGTGGGGCCCTAAGCTATAGCTTGTTTAGCTTATACATAAATCCGGCACTGCCCGAGAATATCGTACAGAACCACATCAAAGCCTTGCAAAAGGGAAGTTGTGTTCAAAGGCTTCCCTCTTACTTGTCAGCAATGTAGGGTTGCCAGATCTTGAAGAGCAAAAAAGAGGACAGCCTGAGACCCCCCCCCCCAAAAAAAACCCTGGACATTTCCTTTAACATGTAAAAATATGCCCAGATGGGCATGTTGGCCCCCAAAAGAGGACATGTTTGGGTTTTCCCGGACATATGGCAACCCTAAAATGGTTACATTATCTAAAGAAGATGATAGGTTGGCTTGATATGTGTTAAACAAATTCAAATTAGAGGTAGTAATAAGCACCTCAGTTTCTTCTGGATGATTGCCAAACGAGTGACAACTTAATCTAATGCCACACGGGGGAATGGAAAAGCAAGCAGGCCTATTATATTCTAGGTCTGCTGAGACCGATGGTTTTCTCCCACGATGATTATGGGCTGCATTTATTTCACTCACCTGGGGAGACAGTCTTCCCAGGCCTCATACCACCCACTCACATGCTTGTTCTCACAAATCCAGATGTTGTCAAATCATCACATTCCCTTTTTCCCATTGATCCATTGTCAAATGAGAGGGGCGAAAGAGGACACAGTTTTGCATAAAATTGGCATACACGTGGATGAACATTTAGGGATAGGGTCTGTCATGGATATAGCATGGGAGTTATAGTATGAGCAACTCTGAATCCTTGGTTAAGAGCAATGTATGCTGGGAGAGACAGCAAAGCAGGCTGGGCCTTTAACAATACCTGCCAAGTCTCTCTCTGCTGCCCCAATTAGCTGCCTGTAAAGGAATGTGATAATTGCCTTTGGCTGAAGAAGAAACACCGGTGTTACGTATTTCCTTGTGGTACGGATGGGAGGGGATCCAATTAGACTATCCTGTCCTCCTGAGGTCGGCTTGCCCTTGAGTTGGGAAGGGATGAGAGAACTGGAGGTCGGCTTGCCCTTGATGAGTTGGGAGGGGATGAGAGAACTGTCTTACTATCTGCCAGTATTCAATCAGGGTATGAAGTAAGACAGGTGAAGATAAATGGGTTACACCTGAAGTCATTGGTAGTTGCTAATTGGAGCTCTGTTTCCATTGGTGGGAAAACAGAACCCCACCTGACCCTTTCCCCCATAACTTGGGAGTTCTAGCATTAGAACTTCGCATTTTGCCACTTGCAATTTCTCCAGAGCTTCTGCCAGTATGAAGCTGTGAGAGGGGAAGGGGGGCCTGCGGGCTTCGCCTTCTGAAAGCTTTGCAACAAGATATATCATCTGCCGTATCCGTATGTATCCTTAGTTAGAGCAACTTGTATGCTTATGTTTATTATTTGCTATCTCTGTAACCTCACAAGAAATGTGCACTGCTATTTTTAAGTTGTATGTTTTACACTTTTTAATAAAGCCTTGAAAAGGTATATTTTGGTTTGGACCTTGAGTGCTGTTCAGGGTGGGGCAACTAGTCCAGTCCCTTAACCATTTGGTCGCATACTGAGTGTTGGGCTGCACAAGTGAGTGGGCCTGGGTTTGAGTAAAGAAACCAAACCAGTTGAATTTCTGCCTGCTTTATTAAGGGTAGTCAGAGGCTTGCAACCTTGTAACAAGGCGGAGAGCTATCCCTTTTAGACCCTCTGGCCAGGTGCAAGTAAGAAAGGGTGGTGGTAGCGAACTACTGGGGAATTGTTTTGACTACGGTTCACAAGAGACGTGCCGAGTTGTGTGTTTCCCACCAGCTGCTCAGGTCAGGAGATTGGCTGGGAGGGGCAAGTAGGAGCCACCAACCATTACAGGGTCTGTAATATCCACTGAAATAGAGCATATGTCACCATAGTGAGGAGGACTGTGACCAGGTGACAATCTACCTGGTGTCTAGGTACTCCCAGTTGACAGACACTCCATGACCCCTTCAGATGTCTCTTATTAGGGTTCCTCATCTTTAAACTGTACTTAGGAAGCTGCCTACATACATAGAGCCTCACCATTGGTCCATCTAGCTCAATAAAGAAATAAATCTCTGCTTCCTTTCTCCATCCCATGCATGATTTTATAAACTTCTATCGTGTCACCTCTTACTCAACTTTTCTCTAAAACTAAAAAGCCCCAAATGCTGTTTGCTTTCTGTAAGGGTGACTCCCTACAGGGAGCCAGCCCCCATCATCCTAACATCCACCTCGCCAAGTACAGGGAGCAGCAGTGGGTCTGAAGCAGCAAGGGGGGAAGGGAGAGACTCGGAGGGAGAAAGCAGCCAGCGTGCGGAAGGATGGGAAAGCTCAGGGGAGGGGAGATGTAGGCAAGGGCTCCAGGATGCTGAAGAGCCACTGCACCGCTTTGATCAGGAGGAGGCTGAGAGGGCATCGCTTCTTCTGGCACAAGAGTTAAGGAGAGCACCGCGACGCAGGTCAAGGGGGAGGCGTTTTGGGATGCCCCGACTACTTTGCTGGCGTAGGAACAGACGTACGCCATTGCCGGATTCTGGTTCGGACTGAGAGGTCATGTTTTAAGCTATCTCTGCACTGTAAATACCATGCACAATAAAAGTCTTTAAAGACAAACTGGACTCAAGCGGAGTTACTCTAGAGTAGCCACGACGACCTGCTGACACTTTCCTTATAGGGGAATTGCTCCTTTTGCTTTCCCTTTTTCCAATTCCTCTTTACCCGATCTTTTGATACCCGAGATGTCGTATTTATTTATGAGAAGTCATAACTGTATATCTTTCTGGACCCACCTTGTTTCTGCGTTTGAAAGTTGTTTTGAATTGCTTGACACCTGAAAACAAGCCCTGTGTTGTTTCTAGGGATCCTCCGAAGCAGTCACTGGAAGTCTTGCTTGGAGTTGCTACTCGAAATCTATCAGACGGGTTTTTCTGGTTTTCATTTTATGGAGCTGGCTGGATTTCAAGACAGACCCTGGGGGAAAGTAATCTAACCTCTGGATTGGCGCTGCCTTGACTTTGCAGATGTAGCAAAATGCTGACAGTCGTGCCCCAAAACCCCCAACGTGCCTCTTTCTACTCTGCAATATCCTTTTTGAAGTGAGGCGACCAAAACTGTACACCATATTCCAAATGAAGTTGCACCATATATTTGTGTAGCGGTGTGCTTTCAAGTCCTTTCCTAAAGATCCTTAGCATGGAATTTGCCTTCTTCGCTTGAGACTCCTAATCAAAGGGTCATGAGTTCAAGTCCCATATTGGGCAAAAGATTCTTGCAGTGCAGGGGGTTGAATGAGATGACCCTCGGGGTCCCTTTCAACTCTGATTCTATATATCATCTCCCAGAATTTTTTTTTACTTCTCTACATTCCCACCATATATGATATAAAGTACGTTCTTTTTCTTTACATTTCCAACCTATGTTTGACCGGTTTTATACATTTTTGCCATTTTTACTGGTGCAATATACCATCTGTACATCATTTTCATGTAGTTTTCCTTCAAAAGAGAACAATCTGTAAATTTCAAATCTACCTTCCACAATTTCCCCCGATCCTCAAATTGTATGTTGTGTCCTATATCTTGCGCCCATTTAATCATGACTGATTTGACCTCTTCGTCTTTCGTTTCCCATTCTAGCAGAATACTGTATGCTTTCTTCAATAGTTTCACTTCTTCTATAACCTCCTTTTGAAATCTGGAGATTGTATAGTTAAACCCCTTTTTTATCCTCCTTGAACATCTCATTTAACTGTGTATAATGCAACCAACTCTGAAAATGTTATTTATTTTTTTCATAGTTTTTTTATTTCCATTTTCCTTCTTGATCTTTCAGTAGATCTCTATATGTAGGCCACTTTCCCTTTTTGACAAGTGGTTTGAGTAACAAAGCTTCTATTGGTGATAACCACCAAGGTGTTATTTGTTCTATTAAAGCCTTATACCTTTCCTACACTCTCATTAATGATTTCCTAATTACATGGTTATAAAATCCTTTAAGTACTTTCCCTTTCTCATGCCATAAGTATGCATGCCATCCATATCAATTGTCATGTCCTTCCAAATCTAATGCTTCTTCCTTTTCTAATTTTATCCAGTCCTTAATCCAAACTAAACATGCAGCCTCATAATATAATTTAAGGTCTGGGAGGGCAAAGCCTCCTCTTTCTTTTGTATCTGTAAGTACAGTATCTTATGTTTAATCCTTGGCCTTGAGGCCCCCCCCCCGACAAATTTGGAAATATCCTTTTGCCATCTTTTGAGACAATCATCCTTACTGGGACTGTCTGAAAAAGAAAGAGCATTTTCGACAGCACATTCATTTTTATTGCCGCAATTCTTCCCCTGGGGTCCCCACTCGACCATGGGGTTTTTTCGGGGGGGCGTCTAGCCCTGGCACACACCCCTGGAGCCCTGACAGCCAGAACCGTGTCGTCCTTTACTCGGATGACATGGAGCACGCCGCCATTCCCTCCTCAGTGAACTGGAAGTCCGGAAAGCTTCCCCAGAATATAACTCTTGAGTCAGCTGAGAGTTGCCTGTACACGTTATTTCGCTCAAGGACTGCATTGCAAAATTCAGGGGCAGTGCAAATGTCAATGGATGGCTGTGTTTCAGTTCACAACTTGTTTCAGCAAGTGTGATTTACATAGATTAATCTTTAAATGCAAATTGAATTGGATTTTTCCTCATCCCTAGAATACAACCAGGGTGGAAAAAGAGCATCCCTTCTCCCCTGTCCTTCCAAACATTTTACATGAGGGATTGTCAACGGTTTTTGATCCAGTGACACATTTTGATTTTTGAGAGAGTGCCAGTCAGAAAATGGCTGCAATGGGAACCATGGCATAACACAAAATTATATACAACCATAATGAAGCTTTTCCTATAATGGAGAAAGGCTTAACTTGTTGAATTTCTGCCTAGAAAATAAGACAGGGACAGGAAAAGCGAATTAAAGGGCAGGGGAAAACAGCAGCTCTTTCAGACACTGCGGGTTCTTATTGCATGGTGTCCAAAAAACTTACTCATTAATCACAGCTCTGACTTCACTCATTGGCACACACACACACACGCACACAACCACACACACACACACACACACACACAACCACACATGCAGAAGCAACTAGGCTTGATCCTTTCGCAGAAATTGTTTAGATGGGTACCTGCACATTTTGATTCCTAACTTTCTTCTAGGAGGGATAGAGACTAACTCTGTTTTTAAATGGAAGCCCCTTGCCTGGGGGTTTCAAGGAAGGCTTTTACAGGCCCCACGGCACTTGTGGGTGTCAGGTTGACAACACCTCTTTCTCCTCCTAAATTGTACTGTGTGGGGTGGAATTGTGACTGTGACTCCATGGAGTACGGATGGGAATATTTAACCCTTTCCCCACCCACACAAACACTGCCCCCCTCCAACATGTGGAGACTGCCCCCTCTGCCACAGGGTGATGTATGTCTGAGTGCAGAGTTGCTCTTCTGCTTCTAGGTTCAGAACAGAACAGCAACCATCAGGTTAAACGGTCCACATTTGGAAGCCATCTTGAAGCAGCTCACCACGAAAGGCAAAAACACCCAAGTTATAATTAAATGTATGGAAGACAAGAGAAAACCATTGTGCTTTTGACTCATGGGCCTTCTGCACACTCTGCCCAGAGTGTCCCTATTTGCAGCCAGCTGGTGCCAGGCTGATGCCTACAAGCTGCATTTACAGTCTTCTTAATATTTTTTTATTTGTTTATTAAAGGAACCCTAGCCTGCCTGGAGATTCTAGCCCCATACCTGCCACTTCACCTTGACTTCAGGTCAAGCCTGGAGGTCTGCTAACCCTATGCTGGAATGCCTAAGACAACTCACCCTTAGAAATCATGGCCATAAAGAGAAAGAATATGAATAACAATTGGGCAACATATAAGATATTATTGGAAGAGGAAAATAACAAACTTAAATTGAAAGAATATAAGGAAGTTAAAAAATATTTGAACGATTGGCTGCAATATTTTCAAATTAATCAGAGATTGACAAAAGATAAACAAAAAGGATTTGAGAAAGAAATTTCAAGACTGGATGAGTACTTAATCCAATCTAAAAGTAAACATATTTCCAAATTATATGATTTGCTCCGAGAATGGAGGAAAAGGAGGAGCAAGTGAAGACAGTGATGGAAACGTGGGCCCAGGATTTAAGGAAAAATATTATGATGAGCCAATGGGAACGGCAGTGGAAAAGAGATATCAAATTTACGGCATGCTATAATTTAAGAGAATGTAATGAAAATGCAATACAGATGGTACCTGACCCTTGGCAAAAAAGTATAAAAACTGTAGTGATGTCTGTTGGAGATGGAACAACAGGACAGGAACCTTTCTACACATGTGGTAGGAGTGCAAAGAGATAGTGGGATTCTGGGAAAATATCTATAACAAACTGAAAAAGATGGTTAGATTTTCATTTGAGGGGAAAAAAACAGAATCCTTTCTCCTAGGTATCATGTCAGAGGAAATGTGTGTGTTGTGTATGTGTATAGTGTAAATGTATGCATTTTATATGTTTATTATATATATATATATATATATATATATATATATATATATATATATATATATATATATATAAAATAAGGAATGCCTATGACATCACAGATAGCATCGAGCACAAATCATCCTGAATGAAATTTACAATACCCTTGCAAAGGCACCTGAAAAGAAAGTCTGAGCAGCTACTGCTGACTCCTGTGACATGCGACTGATTGAACATGTTCTTGAGATGTGTCAGAGGTTCTTGCGGCTACTCTTGAGTAACGACGCTCCACACCTCCTTGTCTTTAATGTGTTTTTATTGTGCATATTATTTACAGTGCAAAGAGTCTGGAAAACATGTCTGCTTAGTCCGAGTGAGAACCTCGCAATGGCTTCTTTCTGTTTCGCGCCCAACATAAGAACTTGGGAACACCAAAGCGCCCCCCTCTTGCCCTACAGGGTGCCGTGCGCCTCAATTCAGGCGACAGGGGGAAGGGCCGTCCTTCTGACTGCTCTCCAGTGGCCAATCCCGCCATTTCCTTCCCAGCTGCTTCCTTCTCTACTCGGTGTTGAGGCTCCTGTCAGAGCCTCTCCCCTCCCTCTCTACTTCCTGATTCCTGTAATCCGATCCGCTACTGGATTTGCTGCTCTGCGAAGAGCTCGGCCTTATGAGGGGGGGGCTGTTCCCTCTAAGCCCTCCCCCTTACAAGATGCTTTTGGGGGTGTCTCCAAATCCTTCTGCAATTGGCTCTTCACCCTCAACCATTTGAAGCACACCTTCTGCTCTGCCTCTTACCTGGTCTTCATCCACCGCTTTACACCTGGGGTCCATCTTGCTGGCCTTTGTTACTGCTGGAAAACTGGAGGAGTTCCGTTCCTTGGAGTGGTCCTAGGAGATCAAGAGAAGCAGAGACGTTTGAATGCAAATGTGCAGCTGCCCAAAGCCAAATTCCTTCACTTTAGTTGCCGGTTTCCACCCTGGTTAGCAGAAGGACCTCGTTTGATCCCGGCAACACCCCTGTGAGGTAGATTAGACTGGGAAGCAGTGACTGGCTTCCAAGGTCACCCAGTAAGAGCCATGGCCGAGTGGGTATTTTAACCCTGGTCTCTCAGCTCCTAGTTTGACGCTCTTAAATCACAACACCACATAATAGACTGAGTTGTCCTCAACAAACCTGACTTCAAAACAGTGCAAAAACTCAATACATTTTAATTAACCCTTAATCTTTGCTATAGTCAATAATGCATGGCCCATTTCTCGTTAAATCTGACATAATAACTTAAGCTGGTCATTTAGGCAAACTACCACATTTTCACTCTGCCCAGTCATTAGCAGTCGGTATCACTGCTGATCTTTTTTACACATTTTACACAGAGAACCGGAAGTGGCTAAAAAAGGGGGCACAGCAAGACGGAGCAGTTGCATTTTTGAATGCTATTTAGTTGATATATATTTTTCTTTACAATTTTTCCTTTAATATGCACATTGCATATTATTACTCAAAGAGCTGCATTGCAGATTTCAGAGGGTGTGAACTTGGGAGGAGAGCACAGTTTGGGTTCATGTACTGAAAATGGAAAATCAGATAGATGAAGATAACGATTAAATGCCCTACCCTAATTAAAAGCAGTTAAGGCAAATTAGTTCTAGGAATTGGGCAGGTCCCAAAAACACACACCTCATGTGTCATAGTTAAACTACAGTTTAAACTAAAAAAAAAAATTCCTTCCAGTAGCACCTTAGAGACCAACTAAGTTTGTCATTGGTATGAACTTGTAGTTTTGCTACACACATACGGTAGTTAAACTATAAACTATAGCGCAGAGTTAAACTGTGGAACTGGCTCCATAGGAGGCAGTGATGGCCACAAACTTGGATGGCTTTAGAAAAGAATTAGATAATTCATGGAGGAGAAGACTATCAATGGCTACTAGCTGCAATGGCTCTGCTCTGGCTTCTGTGATTGGAGGCCGTATGCTTCTGAATGCCAGCTGCTGGAAACCACAAGGGCAGAGAAGACTGTTCTTACACTCAGGATCTGGGAGGCCACTGTGAGAACAGGATGCTGGACTAGACGGGCTACTGGATCAAATCCAGCAGGGCTCTTCTTGTGTTCTTATGTCAAAGAAGTGTGTCTTCAGCAATTGCAAAGTGCTATACAGTGAAGCTGCCAGGCGCACCTCTTTGGGGAGGGAATTCTATAACCTAGGGGCTGCCACAAAAAAGGCCCTCCCCTGGGCCACCCCCTCAAACTTCTGATGGCAACAGAACTACCAAGAGGACCCCCTTTGCCAGTCTTAATACTTAAGAGAGTTTGTAGGGAATGAGGCGGTCTCTCCGATATTGGGGGTATGCAGATATTAAAATGTGAAGACAGCTAGATTCCTCTACCATCCTTCATTGTGATGCTGTTGTGCATAAGGTCCGTGCTGATGGAGTCTGCACCAACAGGAGCCTCTTCCCCAGGCCTTGGGGAGTGAGCAGGCTCAACTCATGCTACTGAGACATCATCTGGACCCCAGGCAAAGTCCAAGGAAGCTATTGCCAAAAGTTCTCACAGAGGGCAGCAATCTATGCACAAGCTCTGTCTGCAGCTACCGCATACCAAAGTCATGGAATCATAGAACTGTAGAGCTGGAAGAGACCTCAAGGGTCTCGAGAGCCAGTGTGGTGTAGTGGTTAAGAGCGGTAGACTCGTAATCTGGGGAACCGGGTTCGTGTCTCCGCTCCTCCACATGCAGCTGCTGGGTGACCTTGGGCTAGTCACACTTCTCTGAAGTCTCTCAGCCCCACCCACCTCACAGCGTGTCTGTTGTGGGGGAGGAGGGGAAAGGAGATTGTTAGCCGCTTTGAGACTCCTTCGGGTAGTGATAAAGTGGGATATCAATCCAAACTCTTCTTCTTGTCCAACTTCCTTGTAATGCAGGAATCCTGCCCACACCCATCCCTGGGTGGGCTCGACTGACCCACTGAGAGTCACCTGTTAACTAACCAAGTCAATAGCTTCGTCAAGCGGGCTTTGCTTCATTAACTTGACAGAAGGTTGAGTCTCAGGGAGCAGGAAGTTGGTACAAATTGCCAGGGCATGGTGGTTGTGGTGGTTTACTCCACCTGCACAGAACCCCCAGACGTTTGACGGTCCGTTGGTACCTGCACCAACCACTGATCAATTACCCGCTGCCACCAACTAGTATATGCCTAGTAATCTCTTCATTCACTTCAGTCAGGGATAATATTGGAACAAACTGTGTTTATTGAAGTTCGGTACATAAGCATGTGGTTTCTGAATGAATAGCTTTTATTATCTTTAATAACAGTTCCTATACCAGCCTGTACCTACAGCTTTTAATCAATCACCATTCCAAACTATCTCTCCCTTCCTCTTTCCTCACTACCTCTCTCTCACCCTCAGGCTCTCTCTCCCCTGCCCCTCTCAGAACTCCCCGCCACCCTTCCTCAAACCTCCAAAACCAACCCACCCCCTCCTCTTCCCAGGGTGGGTTTATATAGTCCTCCTAACTCCGCCCCCTGGGGTTCTAACTGGCTAATCCCTTTAACTCCTTCTATGCTGTCCCTAAATTTGGGTGATTGTCACAGTGGTCTGAAAGGGGGCTTGGCTACCTTGCATTATTTTAATGTAATTCTTAACAATATATGTATTTCCTGTTCAATGCCACATAATTCTGAATAATATACTATACTATACTATACTATACTATACTATACTATACTATACTATACTATACTATACTATACTACACTCCACTCCACTCCACTCCACTACACTACACTACACTACACTACACTACACTACACTACACTACACTATACACTATACTATACTATACTATACTATACTATACTATACTATACTATACTATACTAATAGCAATTTATTATTTATACCCTGCCCATCTGGCTGGGTTTCCCCAGCCAGTCTGGGCGGCTCCCAACAGAATATTAAAAACACAATAAAACATCAAACATTAAAAACTTCCCTAAACAGGGCTGCCTCCATATGTCTTCTAAAAGTCAGATTGTTGTTTATTTCCTTGAGATCTGATGGGAGGGCGTTCCACAGGGAGGGTGCCACTACCGAGAAGGCCCTCTGCCTGATGGCACACTCAGATCCTCCCGCAGAGACCTAGCATCATGCTTTGTGTTCAGAGACTATTATCAGACGCTGATCACCAGAAGCAGGGCCTTTCCCTGCTAGGGAGGCTCATCCGGTTGCTTCGCATTTGGGAAAACATGCTCCTTTTTGGAAAGTTTTTTGGGGAGGATGGAAGCTCCGGATGTGTTCACACAGTCCCATCTGCCGTGCACTCACTGTGTTTCCGCTGCTGGGTTTTTAATTCACTTTCACACAACGTTATGGTTACATATCCTGTGCCTTGTATAAAATGCTACTGTTGGATGTGTTGTTTCTCAAACCACACCGATTTGAGTCCTTAAGCTGTTCCTAATTCACCTCCAGCCAAGGTGTGAAACATCTTTGCGGATGGTAAAGACAGCCCTGTCCTTCAACGTTCCCTGGGATATACACAAACAGAAATCGTGTCCTCCCTAAAAGAGGGCACGTGTTGCGGTGAGACCTGGAGACTGACCTCCTGTGTTGTGAGTGGGTAAGATTAGTCAGCCATAGCACCCAATTGGTAGGTCCCTTGATGTTGGGTTCAATCTGGCCAATGGGGCGCAGCAGTCCAAATGGATCGTGGGACCCATATATACCCATGCACGTGACCCAGAACTTTTCTTTCGGCGCGTGCATTCAGAACACCTGCCACCTCTCCCTACTTTTAAGGCATTTTTGTGATTGACCTCGCTATGCCGTCGTATGTCATGTGTCGTTGGGACAGGGGCACAGCAGGAATTTTCCCCACTTGACTGATTGGCTGCTGCCATTTGGGTTTCGCTTGCCGCGTAGCAAATCGTCACAACTTGTAAGGTTGCGGATAGATAGGCACTGGTTCAGGTGATAGGGATGGGAGAACGGGTCTCGCCATCCCTATGTGAAGGGTATTCCATTAAAGGACAGGGACTCAAATGTGCCCATGCCTGAGTCCAGGGGGACAACTGGGTGGTGAACATAGTCTGTTCCCGACTTTTCGCCTCTCCAGGTGTTCACCCTTGGCTAACCTATGCTGGTGCCCTGGGTCAGCGCTGCCTGCAAGTGTGCAGGGAGCTAGTCGAACCAGAGCCTATGCAACCACTCACTTTCTGTAATCAATAAAGTTGTGGCCTAAATTCTGCCAAAAACTAAAATTTGAGTCAAGTGTGAATTTATTTAGGGGGAGGTCTCTGGGTCTGAACACGCAAATGAATTTGACACTAATTAAGCTGTGCTGGTGTGAACAGCTGGGGGGGCGGGAGGCTATGAAACACACGGGGCGGGGGGGAGACAACTGCACTTTAAGGCAGCAATGTGAACACACACACACACACACACCGAGGAAGGTTTGCATTGCCTTTAATTGATTTGATTGCTTTGCCTATGTATCTTTAGGATGCTATGAGCCACGTTGAGCAGCTTCTGGGTTCAAAACAGCAGGGAATAAAAGAGGGAAATGTGTGCAGCTGAAGGCGATTGGGGGGGGGAATAAAGGCACTAATAGCCGGAAGATATCATAATATGTAACATTTGGGGGCCTATTAGAAAGGGAAGGCCCACCTACGCCTGCTTACCTACAGGAACAAATGGTAAATGTTATTCCAATAGGTCTCTTTGTGACCACCCCAAGCTGGCTGGGGGGGGGGTGTTGGGGTCCAACACATCTGGTGTGGTGGGAGGGGGCTGCCTGGTCTCCACTTTGCAATTCCCTGGACGTTGACTTCAAAAACACACATCCATTCTTATAGTATAGCAAGGGTGGGGGACAGGATCCAGCGGACAGGGTTATATTATTTGTTTTATTTATTTAATAAAATATATACATTGCTTGGTTGTAAAAACCCAAAGCTGTTTACAAAGAGAATGAAACAACAAAATTATCAGTGAAAACCAAGGAAACAACTATTTAAAACATGCAAAAGATAAAATCAGCAACCAACTAAAATCAGATTTAAAAAATAATCCACATTCTACATGCCTAGGTAGGCTTGTCTGAACAAAAATGTTTTAAACAAGTGCCGGAAGTGCATTATAGATGCATCCCCATTCCTTGATGATGAGTTACCTGGAGGATCTACTCCAGGCATCCCCAAACTGCGGTCCTCCAGATGTTTTGGCCTACAACTCCCATGATCCCTAGATAACAGGACCAGTGGTCAGGGATGATGGGAATTGTAGTCCAAAACATCTGGAGGGTCGAAATTTGGGGATGCCTGATCTACTCTGTTGTACCTCCATCTGCCAGCACAACACAACTTCTCTTACTTTCCCTCCCCCCTTCACACCTCCACTTTATTTCCCATTAGTTCCTTGCTTCCTTATTATAACCTAAAAATTAAAACAAAGTTTTAAAAACAGAGTTACTGGAAAGGAAATGCCCCAGAGCCTGTTGTAATCATGCTATCTGTTTGCTATTTATCTGCAGATTTTAAACCACTTCAAAGACCTAAGCTACCCAAGCATTGTACAATTAGATAATAAAGATGAAATATAAAAGGTTACCAGCTCACTAAACTAAAGGTAATACCATGAAACGATTCATACAGTTTATATTCCATAAAATGACTGGGACATGCTTCAGGGGAAGCCTTCTTAGAAAATACTGTCTTCAACAGCTATCTAAATGCCGTGATGCTTGTCTAATTTCAGTTGGCAATTTATCCCAGATGGATGGAGTTCCAACACTAAAAACCCATTTTCACACCTCTGGGACATACAGTACTCTCAACCAGTGTTGTGGGGCAGCCCAGCCACCCTCTCGGCTCCCTGCCTCCTGCCGTCTAGCCCAGAGCCACGTCGCAAGGCCAAAGCGGCGGTGAGGAGGAGGAGGAGGACACCTTCTCCCCCCCTCCCCAAACGACGACACTCTTTACCCGCCTCTCAAGCTCAGCCCGCTCCGGTGAGGGGCAGAAAGGAAACCCCTTAGCCAGGAGGATGACGGGGCCCCGACGCAGGTGAGTGGGGCAGCGGGGAAGGAGGGGAGAGGGATGAGGGAGGGATGCACTGTAACAAGTCTGTTTTTACAAATGTTTCACCACATATGTTCTAGCATCCGTTAATTTAACGGGCTTAATGATACTAGTATTCGATAAGTTAGATCTGCAAGCTGCATTGGGTAAACTGATTCCAAGTTGTTTGGGGTTTAAAATGCTAAAAGCAAAATCCTTGAGTTGTGCCCAGTAACATAGTGGCCACCAGTACAGCTGGCAGAGGTGATCTATGATGTTAACAAGATGGCCCAGTGAACAACGTAGTTGTTGCATTCTGCACCAGCTACAGCTTTCAAGAAGGAAGCCCCATACTGAGCACATTGCAGGAATCCAGCCTCAAGCTTATCAATGGCAGGAATAATGTGCCCACGTTATCTTGGTCCATGAACAGCCACAACCATCTTACTAAGCAAAGATAAGACAAGACACACTGCTAGATGTGGACTGTGACCACTTGTGCCTCAACTGACAGAGAAGGATCCAGAAGTTATTGTGGGGAAATGCTTCACAACAGGTGGACAGGAACTCATAACACCTGTTTATTTGCCCTCATCCAGCCCATCGCTAGGTCCAAACTCTGGCAAGGTTGAGCAGAAGGAAGGAGAGCCTGCATGGCCACTCCTGAGTCAGCTGTCACAGAGAAACAGAGCTGTATGTCATCAATGTACGGATGTACATAAAGATGTTCAATAGCACCGGGGACAAATGAATGCCCTGCAGCACCCCTATATCAGATGCCAGAAGGCAGAACAACATTCCTCCTATGCTTCTGTATGGAACTGATCCTACAAGTAGGACCAATACCACCATACAGAGTTCTTCAGACACCCATCCCAAAAAGCTGGTCAAGGGTGGCATCAAAAACCTGACATACTAAAGTTTGGGATATTACTCTTTTGGAGAAATTAGCAGGCAAACTGAGAGTAACCAGGGGCCAAAGCAAGAAGGGTAATTTTGTAACAGTCTGGTTCGATTTTATCTCTTTTGTAGGTAAGGGGGAAGACAAAGTCAAGAACCCCCTCTTGCTTATCAGCAGATTTGGTTAATACAGTAAACATAACACAAATGTAATGTTGTGATCGGTATCCCTTGACATGGTAGGGTTTTATGGTTCTGTTTTTTTATTTCAATTACGATTACTAACTCTGCATTATATGTCCTCCTTACAGCCCTAAATTTTCCAGGCTATGATACACTCATGGTTAGTTTTGTGTTGTTTGTTTAAATAACTTGTTGTCGTATGCTAAACAGTTTAATTTGTATAAGGAAAAGAATGACTGTCCATTCAAAAATACTGTATACTCATAGCTGTCAAGTTTCCCCTTTTCTCACGAGGAAGCCTATTCAGCATAAGGGAATTTCCCTTTAAAAAAGGGAGAACTTGACAGCTATGATACTGTATACTGTAGCTGAGAATTATATGTATATTTGGAAACTAGTAAAAATTATTTACAAAACAGAAATGCAGAGAAGTTGAGTAGAAGGCGCAAGCTCATGCTCCCTTTGTCCCTCTCCTGATGAAGGTCATCCGTCAGAGTGACCCAAGGCCAATTCAGTCCCCCAACCAGGTATGAACCCAACTGAAATGAGTCTAGATAAGCAATTTTATCCCAGAATGCCTACAGCTGATCTGCCACGACCTTCTCAATCTCCTTCCTAAAGAAAAGTGTTCCAGCAAGCAGTCAATAACTACAGGTGAAACTCGGAAAATAAGAATATCGTCGAAAAGTGCATTTATTTCAGTAATGCAACTTATTATTATTTATTTTTCTTTTAATTTTTACAAATGCTTTCTTTTGGAAATTTCACAGTAATAAAACAAATAGTTACAATAATACAAAAATAAACGTCGCTATTACATTTCATGAATTACATTCCATTTATAATTGACCCGCCTAATGACAAATAATTACAATTACAACAAATAAAGGCTTGACATATCTTGCTTTGCATGTCATGCATCTATCTCATATATTGGTTTCACCTTTTAAGTTGCATTACTAAAATAAATGCACTTTTTGATGATATTCTAATTTTCCGTGTTTCACCTGTATTGCAGATGAGTGGTTACTGGGTGGGTTTTTTGTTTTTGTTTTGTTTTGTTTTGGGAGCTACTGGACCAGCTCCTCTTTCAATGCAGTGGGCAATGCATTTACCACATCCTGGAGCCCCCACCCACCCACCCACCCAAGCCCTGCCAGCTAGATTTTATTTACCATCTTTTGATGATCTTTTGAGTATATACTCAAGAGATGGCTGCACAACTGCTGTAAATAACAGGAGTCATCAAAAACTTGATAACAGCTGCTAAGCACTTGAGAGAAAGAAATGGATGCAAACTGAGAAATGAGGACGTAAAGTTGTACTAAGATGCAATTATTACTACAGCAACATTATACACGATATATGGGAACAAAGGCAGGAAGCCAAAGAAGCAGCAGCATCAATGAAGCAATAAAATTCTGCCTATGTAATTTTGTTTTAGAATAACATACTGTATTAGTATGGCTAGTGGCCATCACTAGTTTGCATTTTTTGCTTTGAAGAGAGAATCCTTTTTCAACAGACATTCCAGGCAAGAGCTGCTACTTTCAGGTGAAAACAAATGGAGGTTCACTCCTATCATCCATCCGGGTGGGACAGTTCATAGTTGATGTGAACTGTAAAATAGTCACTCGCTGATGCAGGGATAGTATTAGAAATAATCGTGAGAAAAATATGAGGCAGGCCATCAAAGCAATCTGATTCCTCACCTACATGACTCCAGATCAAATCTGAACATATTTCATTTGGGTTCCTTGCAAACACACCCATTCTCCATATGTAATAGTTCAAAGGATCTCCCAGTCTTCTTTCCACTTTATATGGAACAAGCAGAACCTTGGCTCAGATTAAGGCAGTGTTTCTCAACCTTTTTTGGGCCACGGCACACTTGTTCTGTGAAAAAAATCACGAGGCACACCACCATTAAAAAAGTTAAAAAATTTAACTCTGTGCCGCCCTATATTATAATTATGACTGTAAGAAACACTTGCCAAATATTGCTTTCCGGCGGGTCAGTGTTGTGTATTGGCGGCCGCCAGGCTCGTTTGCACTGAGCTTTGGGAAAGAGGAGGAGAAATATTGCTTTCCAGCGGGTGACTGTTGTCTATTGGCGGCCGCCAGGCACGTGACAATGCAAATCGCCCTTCTCGTCGCGGCACGTCGCGGCACACCAGCCAGCGTCTCGCGGCACACTAGTGTGCCGCGGAACAGCGGTTGAGAAACGCTGGATTAAGGATCTGTACAGATCCTTATATCACCTCCTAGTGCCAACTCTCACGTTCTCAGAACACAGCATTACAAGCCACCCCAATCTCTGCTGAGCAGCAGCAAGATTTCAGAGTTCTCGGCACTTAACCAGGGTTTGTGTTCCTTTGAAATATGAAATATGGCTCACAGCATTCACACCTCAAGAGAGGCTTGCCCTTCCCAGCCACACAGCATTGGATTCAGAAGCATCCTAAGAGCCACCCCCTGTCTCTCTGCTCCAGCCAGCATGGCTGCAACCCTTCAGTGCCCACATGGAGTTCTGCCTTCCTCCTTCCCCTTCTCAACAGGACTTGCAGAAAACAACTTGTTTAAAAGTTCAAAAGTAATGGCTTTGGCTGGCCAGTTACGTGTTGCAGGTTGCATGTCCTAAGAGGTTGCCAGAGAGGCAAAAGGGTGGGCCTTTTCCCACCTCACCTGGCTGGGTGCTACCTCATCCTAGGATGCAGAACAATAGGCCAAAGGGAGCTAGTTGTGTGAGAGAGAGTTTGGGTTGACGCTGGGAAGCTGAGGAGTCAGAGACGTGTTGAATCCAAGGCTGTGACTTGGAGCTTCCCTGTGAACCTAATGAAGGGGCAAGGTCTGTTGGGATGTTAATGCTGTGAGTCCCTCCACCCTATAATCAGGTTGCATATATGGATAAAAAGCCCACATCCTAAAGATGCCACATTTACTTTCATTCCAAAGAAACCAAACCCTGAATAATTCTCCATGAATCCCTGGAGTCTCTCACAGCTCAGGGATTGGGGTGGCATGTAAAAAAGGTAAAGGTAAAGGACCCCTGGACGGTTAAGTCCAGTCAAAGGCGACTATGGGGTTGTGGTGCTCATCTCGCTTTTCAGGCCGAGGGAGCCAGCGTTTGTCAACAGACAGCTTTCCGGGTCATGTGGCCAGCATGACTAAGCCACTTCTGACACAATGGAACACTGTGACGGAAGCCAGAGCGCACAGAAACACCACTTACTTTCCCGCCAGAGCAGTACCTATTTACCTACTTCCACTGGTGTGCTTTCGAACTGCTAGGTTGGCAGGCGCTGGGACAAAGCTCACCGCATTGCAGGGATTCGAACCACCGACCAAGTGGCTCAGAGGGCTACTTGCACCCCTGTAACAATACATAAAACATAGAGAAAGAAACACTCTGTCCATGCTCAGAGCCACTCCCTGCACACATTACTGGATCCTGTTTGCAAAGGGGGCTGAGATGCCTCACATTTCCAAGCCAGACTTTGTTGTTTGGTCCTTCTCGGGGGCGGGGGAAGAGCATAGCTTTTCATCCCCCTTAAGGAGGGTGGAGCACATATGATTCTATACTCTGCATGAACTCACCTTAGGGTGCCAGAGTTGTTGTTCTTAAAAATTAAAAATGTTGGGATGCAAACTGTAAATGCCCCAGTTGTTGCAAAGCCCTTTGTGTCATGGACTGGTTGGTTCAGAGGAGTTGGTGGGAGACACCAAACAGGTGTAATAAGCAAAATTCTGCTCTTATTCCCTTATGGGGTACACAAGAGCCCTTATTGGGTTCGCCATCGGTCGGAGAATATAACAGAGGCCAACCAGAGAATTTTGAGAAGCAAAGCCTTTATTTTTGCTGTTGCAACAGGGTCCTTCCCCTCACACAAGAGATCAACCCAGAACAAAAGAGAACCTCCACTTTTATCAGTTTTCCCATCCCCAAGAAACAACCCCAAAATACATCATTCCTACATCACCGCTACGTAATCAATATCTCACGAAAAGGGAGGGTACAAGGTAGAAATCTGAGCACCTTTGACACCTCTCCTAGTCCTCCTCTCACCCCTCCCAGGTGTGAATTCCTAAACACAAAGAGAAATTAACAGTTTCCTAAAAGTTGATGCCAGCAAGTTTGGAATGCCAGCAAGTTTGGAAAATGCCAGCAAAATGCCAGCAAGTTTGGAAAACTCAGCAATGGCCAGAGGATTGGAGAAGATCAGTCTACATCCCAATTCCAAAGAAGGGCAGTGCCAAAGAATGCTCCAACTACCGCACAATTGCCCTCATTTCACACGCTAGCAAGGTTATGCTTAAAATTCTACAAGGCAGGCTTAGGCAGTATGTGGACCGAGAACTCCCAGAAGTGCAAGCTGGATTTCGAAAGGGCAGAGGAACCAGAGACCAAATAGCAAACATGCGCTGGATTATGGAGAAAGCTAGAGAGTTCCAGAAAAACGTCTACTTCTGCTTCATTGACTATGCAAAAGCCTTTGACTGTGTTGACCACAGCAAACTATGGCAAGTTCTTAAAGAAATGGGAGTGCCTGATCACCTCATCTGTCTCCTGAGAAATCTCTATGTGGGACAAGAAGCTACAGTTAGAACTGGATATGGAACAACGGATTGGTTCAAAATTGGGAAAGGAGTACGACAAGGTTGTATATTGTCTCCCTGCTTATTTAACTTACATGCAGAATTCATCATGCGAACGGCTGGACTAGATGAATCCCAAGCAGGAATTAAGATTGCCGGAAGAAATATCAACAACCTCAGATATGCAGATGACACAACCTTGATGGCAGAAAGTGAGGAGGAATTAAAGAACCTTTTAATGAGGGTGAAAGAGGAGAGCGCAAAATATGGTCTGAAGCTCAACATCAAAAAAACCAAGATCATGGCCACTGGTCCCATCACCTCCTGGCAAATAGAAGGGGAAGAAGTGGAGGCAGTGAGAGATTTTACTTTCTTGGGCTCCTTGATCACTGCAGATGGTGACAGCAGTCACGAAATTAAAAGACGCCTGCTTCTTGGGAGAAAAGCAATGACAAACCTAGACAGCATCTTAAAAAGCAGAGACATCACCTTGCCGACAAAGGTCCGTATAGTTAAAGCTATGGTTTTCCCAGTAGTGATGTATGGAAGTGAGAGCTGGACCATAAAGAAGGCTGATCGCCGAAGAATTGATGCTTTTGAATTATGGTGCTGGAGGAGACTCTTGAGAGTCCCATGGACTGCTAGAAGATCAAACCTATCCATTCTTAAGGAAATCAGCCCTGAGTGCTCCCTGGAAGGACAGATCGTGAAGCTGAGGCTCCAATACTTTGACCACCTCATGAGAAGAGAAGAATCCTTGGAAAAGACCCTGATGTTGGGAAAGATTGAGGGCACTAGGAGAAGGGGACGACAGAGGACAAGATGGTTGGACAGTGTTCTCGAAGCTACGAACATGAGTTTGACCAAACTACGGGAGGCAGTGGAAGACAGGAGTGCCTGGCGTGCTATGGTCCATGGGGTCACGAAGAGTCGGACACGACTAAACGACTAAACAACAACAACAAAAAGTTGATCACTATCTTTTGTTCGGAGGAGTCTTCTTGTGAATGAGATGGCTAGTAGTCTGGCACAATTGATGGGGAAATGTCCAGTTGGAAGAGCCTCCGGTTTACAGGATTATGGCTCTCAAGTTGATAGTCATGTGGAAATGTGTGTGTGATTCTGATCAGAGAGAGTCAAAATCCCTGACAATAAGCCTCAGGGTGCACCTAGCAATCCCCAGAGGGACAGGATATGAAGGAGCACTGTGGGTGTGGATGTCTGTCATGAGAGATTGTGGATGTGAGCTGTGCCATAGCAGCTAATATGACGACAGAACCGGGAAGAACACCAGGCAGCCGGGTCCAGCTGGTAGCAGCAAATGAAATTCTCTTGGTCTTCCTGCATTACTCAGATTCTTCACCTACACAACTCTAGTTCAAACTTACATGCCTTTTATTAGCGCTTACTTGCAAGCAGACACACCCACCCTCGGTCCATAAGAGCACAAAGGCAGCCCCAGTTTTGACTTGGCCACGGCTAATTATCTTGCTTTTGCAGAAACCCACGCCTTCGCTGGGCAGGAGTTGTAAGAATGGAGGTTGCGGCACCAGCTTTCAACCGGCCTTTTGTTCAGGAGTTGGAAGGCCTTGCCTGCCAGGCCAGAAATCCCATTTAAGGCCCCTCGGCTGCATCCTCCAAGGCAATCCTCTTTCAGACTTGCCCATGGGAATGGAAACCAGCAGTGTTTGATCTCTTCCAGCTACTAACAGCAAGGCAGAGCAAGGCAAGAGCTGGCCTTGCTCCCTTCCGCTGCAAGGAGGGATCGAGTCTACGCATTGCCTCGCAAGTTCCAGTAAAGGAAAGCTGGCAAAACACATGGCTAGGCTGTCCTGATGAGACTACCACAACTGAGGGCTTGGGTGGTGATTTCTGTTCTGTTCTAGAGAAACTAATGAAGCTGCACTACTGGAGAGACTGCCAAGGAACATCTGCATGTGCCCGCTTTTCTTCCATTTTTCACGTATAACAACAACATGTCATTGCGGTACACAGATGTCATATTTGGTCTGGTTTGTCTGGTGCACAATAGTTCCTTTGGTGTCATGACCCTTATTTTCACAATGCATCAGGAGAAGGTGAAGAACAAAGAATTGGTCCACCTCAAGTCTCTCCAGGAGAGGTTTTTAAGCAGAGGTTGATGGCCATCTGTCATGGATGCTTTAGCTGAGATTCCTGCATTTCAGGGGGTTGGACTAGATGACCCTTTCTACTCTATACCATAGATGACCCTTTATACCCTTTCTACTCTATACCATTCTACCATTCTATGATTCTAGATTTCTATGAACTAGACTAGAAAGAGAGCCCAAGAGTAGCCCTGAACAGCACTGACCAATTGCATCCAGTATTCCAGCCACGTATTGCATCCAGTATTCCAGGGAAGGTATACTTGAACCGCCGACCTTCTGATCGGCAAGCCCTAGGCCAGACTTCCCCAAACTGCGGCCCTCCAGATGTTTTGGCCTACAACTCCCATGATCCCTAGCTAACAGGATCAGTGGTTGGGGAAGATGGGAATTGTAGTCCAAAACATCTGGAGGGCCAAAGTTTGGGGATGCCTGCCCTAGGCTCTGTGGTTTAACCCACAGCACCACCCTAGCCAACACTGAATAAATGTTGGTGCCTCGCTTAACGAATGCCCTGCTTAACAAAATTTCCGCTTAACGAAAGGATTTTTCGAGCGGAGGTTGCCTCGCTAGACGAATTCGTTTTATGAAAAATTTGTCTAGCAAATCACGGTTTCCCATAGGAATGCATTGAAATTCAATTAATGCGTTCCTATGGGCAAAAAAAAAAAAATTCAAAAAAAATTCAATGCATTCCTATGGGATTCGCTAGACGAATTTTTCGTTACAAGAAAAGACCCGTGGAACGAATTAAATTCATCTAGCGAGGCACCACTGTACTAATTAATTGAGCTTCCTTTAAACCTCTAAAGAAGGCTTATGGGTGGTTCCTTCAGGAAAGCTCATAAATATTAATTGCACCTCTCATCTCTGTGTTGAATATATGCAGTCACCGAAGTAGTTAGGGGTTGTTGGTGTCCCTGGAGTCATCTGTTCTCACACTTTAATCTTTTAAAGTACATCCATGGCTGCCTTCATCCACTTCAAACATCTGATAAAACTGCTCTTGCCTGGGCAAGTTCTAGGCACTTTCCAGACATTCTTGGACTCTCAAAACGCTTCTCTCTGAACTGGAATTACAATGGCCCTGCAGAAACAATCTGCAATGGTTCCAGTAGCTCAGGGATAGCCAACATACTGTCCAGATGTTGAGACTACAACTCCCATTATCCCATTCTCTCTGACTGACTACTGCAGCTGTTGAGAGTTGTAGTCCAGTAACATCTGGAGAGCACACCTGCAGTAGCCATTTAGTCACCTGTATGCCCAGAGGTTATCTGCACAAATTGGATCAATCATCATTTACCTCCTTGCTAGAAAGCTCTAGAAGCAGAAGTTCTGAAATGGAGACTTAAGGAACTGTAAGGGAAATCTACAACAGCGCACCTATTCCAAAACTGATAGATAGTCTTAGTTGCCACCCCAATCTCTGAGTGGTACAAGATGCCAGGCGCTCCAGGCACTTACCCAGGATTCATGCTTCCTTTTGGAAAAGAGGCACAGTGGCAACTGTGGTGTCTTTATAATATATGGTTTATTTACACATATATACAGGGCTTTTTTTAGCTGAAACTCACTGGAACACAGCTCCAGCACCTCTCTCCAGTGGGCCCCATTGCCATTCTAAGAGAACGAGGGAGGCGTTCATGGTGAGCTCTGACACCTATTTTTCTGGTAAAAAAATAAGTGCATCTATACAACCTGAGCCTGTGGTGCAGGGGCTCATAGAATCAACACCCCAAAAGGGTCTTGTTTCTCCCATAGCTGCAGCCTCAGATTCAAACATTGTTCCGTCTCTGTTTTCTCCCCAGCTTTACACCTATCTCACCACACTGCCCTCTCCCAACTCTCACCTTTGTCTTTTTCTAACTGCTAGCCAGTTGATGGGGCGAGCACCCATTTGCCATCTCACACAGAACCTCTTTCCTTTGTTGCCCTTAATGGCCCATCACCCAAGCGATCACCTCAACAGAGGAAGCAAGCCTGGCTTATATTTTAACATTTTCTGGATCCGGGGGTTAGAAGGAGCTCTCATACAGCCTACTCTCCCCCCCCCCCAAAAAATAACCCCAACTTGTAACACTGTGTTTGTAGTGCAGAGGTGTCCAGTGAGTCACTAGAGCCAGAATGGGGACACTGTGGCCCTCCAGATGTTGTTGAACTATACTCCACCCCATAACTGGCCATGCTGGCTGTGGAGGATCATAGCTGGAGTTCAAACCATCCAGGGGGCACTTCCAGGGCTCCTCCAGACAGCCTGCTTATTGAGCATTCACCTTGATTCGCTTGCGCAAAGCTTAGGTGGAGGCGAGATGATGTCTGGTCTTTAGTGAGCATTTGTTCCAGTTGGTTTGTGGGTAGGAGTTTTCCTCCTGATTTGCACACAGGTGGTCACATGTCTTCCCATTCATAAGTTGTTTATTATCCCCGAGAAAATTGGATTTGCTGCACCAGGCTACTTTAATTGCACAAATGTAAATTTCTGGTATGTGGCTGGATCTCTCCACAAAAGACTGACAATCAAGAGGCGATACAGGTTGGAGGAAGCAAAACCTGCAAGGGAGTCCTGTGCTTTTACCCCAGCTCTTAACCCATCCCTATTCTGAGCGTGCAGCATTTCAGGACACGGGATTTGGCTCATCATTTGCATTGCACAAGTGAGCTCAAACTACTAGCACAAGCACTTTTCCTATCCCAACAGGCAAAGATTTCAAAATGGAAACCAGAGAAATTTCTCCCACGACGCCGTTCTGCCTGCTGGGGTGGTACCAGCATGACTCATGGAAAGGCAGTTCCACAACTGCCTTCATAGTAGTCACAGAATCATTCCCACAGAGGGCTCAAGAGACCATAGAATTAGGCAACTGATCCCCTTAAAGTTGTAGGAGAGGCAGAGAAGCGGTGTGGATTGGAACAGCACCCCTTTCATTAGCAGCAAAGCACAGTTCTCCAAAAGGAAGCAGGGAGGGGAAGCCCTCAGGCTGATTAGCCATGAACGTGCAACCTTCCCTTTCACTCCCCAGCAGAGATGGGAGAACCTGACGATTCAGTTTCTGTTCGTGTCTCACCCCACCCCACCCCAATCTTAAGTCCAGTTCTTCACATTTCCACATCAGTTTGCGATTTCATTTAAAAGGGAAAAAAAACAAGAAAGTTGTTGGGAAAATTCATCTGAAGTTTGGTGCTAATTTCACCTGATCGACACATTCTGTATACACATTCTGTATACACATTGCCTGGTATACACATTTTTGCCAAGCAATTTTCCTTAATATAATTTGTTCTTGTATGATGTTCACTGATCTCTGCATGCCTTGCCCTGGTATATGCACTCGTTTCTTGGCTGGAAATTCGGCATTGCAAAATTTGGGAAAAGGATGACTGTGTTTCGATTCACTCATTGTTCCGAAAAGTGTGAATTAAATGCCAACTGAATCTAATTCCCTCCACGCCTCTCATCCCAAGTGATGTTTCTCTCTCATCCTTTCATGGTACTGAACAATAAAATAATTCAAAAAACAGCTTCCCTCCTGACCTTTCTGCCCCTTCACATCTTTTTGAAAAAATGAGTCCCTTCCTTCATGTACCAGATCACTTGCTCAGAAATCTTGACTCGGCAACTCTTTCAGAATGTTTCGGGTGTTTTTTTTCTTCTTTTGCAACTACACATGGAGCAATCCTTATTCTCTTTCTAGATCTCTGCCCCATATTTTCAGTAGCATGAAAAAATATGCTAATGTGTACTGAAGTGGTACAACTGAAGACAACAGCAGAAACCTCAGAAGCTAACCAAACAACACTTACAATTGCCAGTGTGGAGTGGTGGCTAGAATTCTTCACTAGGAGCTGAGAGACTAGGGTTCAATTCCACACTCAGCCATGAAGCCCACTGGGTGATTTTGGGCCAGTCCCTGCCTTTCAGTTTAACCTACTGTTGCTGCGAGTTGCTGTGAGGATAAAATGTGCAGAGAGGGAGAAGTGTGTCTGCCACCTTGAGTTCCCTCAGAGAAAAAGTGGGAAAGAAATTATTATTACTGTATTATTATTATTATTATTATTATTATTATTATTATTATTAACCTATACCCCGCCCATCTGGCCAGCCCTCCCCAGCCACTCTCGGCAGCTTCCAACAGGATATTGAACACACAATAAAACAGGCATGTCAAACCTGCGACCCTCCAGATGTTTTGGACTACAATTCCCATCTTCCCCAACCACTGGTCCTGCTAGCTAGGGATCATGGGAGTTGTAGGCCAAAACATCTGGAGGGCCGCAGGTTTGACATGCCTGCAATAAAACATCAAACATTAAGAACTTTCCTAAACAGGGCTGCCTTCAGATGTCTTTAACTTTGCTTCTCGCAGGGAGGGAACCATCAGAAGGCCCTTGGAGCTGGACCTGTGTCCGGGCTGAACGATGGGGGTGGAGACACTCCTTCAGGTATACTGGGCAGAGGCCGTTTAGGGCTTTAAAGGTCAGCACCAACACTTTGAATTGTGCTCGGAAACGTACTGGGAGCCAATGTAGGTCTTTCAGTTATATGGTCTCGGCGGCTGCTCCCAGTCACCAGTCTAGCTGCCGCATTCTGGATTAACTGTAGTTTCCGGGTCACCTTCAAAGGTAGCCCCACATAGAGTACATTGCAGTAGTCCAAGCGGGAGACAACTAATGACAATTAAAATTAAATTCATGTTCCAACTGATACAAAATTGTACTTTGAAAATTTGCTATTCATTGGTGCACTCCAAAACTAAGAGACACACAGAGAAAGAAGCATTTTCATAAAACATACCAAGTCACCAGCTTTCTGTCTGCCATGTTTTTTCCAGCCAGCCTGCCCTGGCTTCTTGCTGTGCTCATGCCTGTGGAATTAGCTGAATTTGGTGGTATCTGCATGCAGAGGTTGTGAGTTGTGGTCCACCCAGGCTGAAAATGATTGCAGCCTGTTGTGGGCTGAGGTGCAGGGGTGATATGCCTTATCAGGTCATTGCCCTACCAGGTTCTGCACTGTCTACTCTTCGTAGCATCCCACTCTCAAAGCCCGAGGCGGGAATATTTGGGATCCCTGGCACCTGAGAGCTTTTCAGATGGAGAAGCCAGAGATTGAATCTGGGGTCTTGGCATGCAAAGTGTGGGTTCTCTCATGACTTACAGAGCATCAGTAAATAAACTGTAACATTCTATAGCAGGCATCCCCAAACTTCAGCCCTCCAGATGTTTTTCTTAGAATTTTGAAGTGTCAGGCATAGCTCTAGTGGCTTTAGCCCAAACGTAGCAGAGTTTTCCTGCACAACGCAGAAGCTAGTTGAGGTGGAAATGACTAGTCGACTAGACGCAGAATAACTATTTACAGGATTTATTAAAAGAAAATAAAACCAGCAGAGTTTCTGCATACATGCAAAATAAATCCTCTCTGTCTCTCTTCAACCATACACAGCACTCCTACTCCTAACACCCAACAACAAACAACTGTAATAGCATTCCTAGATAACAGAGTTCAGTGCTGGTCGTTAACCAATCAGAGAGAGTAGTTTCCAGGTCAGGCAGACCTTGGCTTTCTGCCTAGAGTAAACTGACACTACCTTGAGTTAATTGTATGAAGCAAGAATCTGTAAGTTTCCCATGAGAACCAATTAACAGAAACTGAACACCCCCTCACAGATTCTGCTGGACAATTAACATCAATTAACACCTGTGTAGGAACTTTTACTGTTCACTCATTTTTCCAGCAAACCTAAACCCTTGCACATTTGCTTGTTCTTTATCTTTGCCAATGGTTTAGTTAATACATCTGCCACATTTTCTTCACTTGATACATAAGTACATGTGATTACATTGTCTTGTACACTGCAACGAACATTTTGGTATTTTACAGCGATAAAATGTTCCTGCATTGTAACCCCAGGCTGTAACATTGCCTTGTACAATGCCTTGTGAATGAACAGCTTGGAAACCGCTGTCTCACGCACATGGAGTTCTTTAAGTGCTTGCCACACACCTCTAGCTGTCTTGATTCCCCTCACATACGGCAACTGGGAATCTTCCAGCCCCAAGACAATTGTGGCCCTTGCTCTTTGGTCTTTATCGAGGTCTTCATCATCAGGCTTCGCAGGGAACTTACTCACCACTTGCCAGAGATGATCCCTCTGCAGCACTGCCTGCATGCGTTCCGACCACAGCAAGTAATTGGAGTCATTCAGATGCTCAAAAGCCATCTGAAATGGTTGTGAGGCCATCTTGAGAGCGATGTCCCTGGAACCTGGAACCAGCTACTCACGGCCACCGAGAGAGAACAGGAACCACAGCACGCAGCACTCACACGCTGCAGCTGTCGTCCTTGCGCCCACTGCATCACCAGCTCATGACAGTCAGGAACCAGCCAGTGTCCTTCCGCTGCACCACAGGAACAACGACTTCTGGAACTACTGGAACCAACACCGCTTATGCTGACACCACCACAACTCAGGCTGGCAGCACCTGGGCCCATAACCTCTTAGAATTTTGAAGTGTCAGGCATAGCTCTAGTGGCTTTAGCCCAAACGTAGTAGAGTTTTCCTGCACAGCGCAGAAGCTAGTTGAGGTGGAAATGACTAGTCGGCTAGACGCAGAATAACTATTTACAGGATTTATTAAAAGAAAATAAAACCAGCAGAGTTTCTGCATACAAAGCAAAGCAAAATAAATCCTCTCTGTCTCTCTCTTCAACCATACACAGCACTGAACGGTTTTGGACTACAATTCCCATCTTCCGTGACCACTGGTCCTGTTAGCTAGGGATCATGGGAGTGTAGGCCAAAACATCTGGAGGGCCACAGTTTGGGGATGCCTGTTCTATAGTATGCCCCATCTGCACTATAGATTTAAAGCATTATCATACAATTTTCAACAGTCACAGGAACTGTAATTCGTTGTGTGTGCTGAGAGTTGCTAGGAGTCCCCTATTCCCCCCCCCTCAGAGCTGCAGTTCCCATAGGAAGAGCGATTGCTTGTTAAGACCACTCTGGGAATTAACTCTCTAACTCTATTTCTGTTGACGCAGCCTAGCATTGCATTAGCTTTTTTTTTCCTGCTGCTGCTGCTGCTGCAAAAAGGTATATAGCAAATTTCTCAGCATCCTAGATTCCCCCCCAAAAAAACTTTATTATAAAAATTTTTTTATAGAAGGCGTAGATCGTTGTAGAAACACAGTATAATATGAATAAGGAACACCCCCTCCCCTCATTCTAAATGATTTACTTAATGCAATCGTACATAATAGGTCTATTTTGCCAATCTGGAAATGAACAAAAACCAAGAGTCCGGCAGCATAAGCCAGGAAAGATCATGGTTTGTTTCACAGTTGAAGAAAAGCATGTGACATGCTCAGCTGCCATCCATGCATTGGGATATACTGTAATCCATAAGTGGCAGTCCAGTGGCTTAGTTCTTCCTTTGGCTAGTTACTAACAGTAAAATGGGTATAGAATCATAGAATTATAGAGTTGGAAGGGACCCAAAGGGTCATCCAGCCCAACCCCCTGCAGTGCCAGAAAACTAATTATGGCATGAGCACTACCATTTGGTGTGGGGTGGCATGCAGTTCCTTAAAGATCTATGTCCTTAAAGATCTATTTTGGGACAGCTCCAACATTGACAGAGCAGGGTGCGGGGTTAACCAGAAAACAAGGAAACTTATTCTGTTCTGGGGAAAGAGGAGATATACTATTCAAACTGAGGGAATGGAATACACTGATTTAACATTGAACAGGTTCTGCATCAAGGTCTGCATGACTTTCTTAAAATGAAAAAAAAAAATCAGCAAGTGATGCAGAAGGTTGGAGAATCATGCTAAGCATAGCTGGCTCCCTCCAGAAGGAGGTTCAGTGTGGGTATGGAGGGCTTTAAGGGCAATCTAATACACCTTGAGCTGTCCTGAGAGTGAAAGATGCTTAACAACCAATCAGCTCAAGGGGATACAGGAGATCCCCCCAGGGACCAGAAGATATGTCCTGCTCAGTGCTGAGCAGCAGGGTGGCTGGGATGGTCCCCTCCAGGGCAGCCAGGGCCATGGTCATGATCATGCTTCCTCAACCACGGCCCTCCTGTTGTTTTTGGCGTACAACTCCCATGATCCCTAGCTAGCAGGACCAGTGGTCAGGAATGATGGGAATCGTAGTTGCAAAACATCTGGAGGGCCAATGTTGAGGAAGCCTGGCCATGATCATCATCACACCTCTAGAATTAGGCAAGAGCTCACAGGCCAGGCCAGGGCTTTGAGCCAAGATGGATTTGCCCATAAGACTGACAGCAAGAAGCAGAACTTCACTGATCTCACCTTAAACTGTAGGAGAGTCATGTAATGGTTGGGATGCTGAATCAAGATAATTTATACAATGAAGGTACACAACAAAAGATCATGGTACATAAGAAAGGAGTGTCCCTTTAATAATCAGAGCTACATCCCAGGCTTGTAATGCATGGACACATTGTCCTGCCCCTTAGGGCTGAAGCTGGCCAATGCTGGGCAGCCAAGGAGAAAGCGGGGTGGCTCACACCCTTAAACGGCAGGTGCCTCGTCCAACAAGCAGTGTTTCCCAAGCCTTAAAGCTTTGCAATCTGGGTTTAGCTAATCACCAGGATCAACCAAACAGAGTTTGTTTTTGTTTTTGTTTTTTGGGATGCAGCCAACCATGGCCATTGGCACCTCCCTTTTCTCTGAGCTTTCTAACAATCCAGCCTGTTTTGGACTTGGCTGTTGAAAATAACAACACTTGAAAATAAAACTGCCAATGTTATAATGCTGTTAGACAAACCTATATGATGTGACCGGACTTGGAACACTTTATACAGTCCAGTTCTGTTCTGTCCTCAAAAAGTTTATGTCAGGCTTGGAAAAGAAAACAAAAATGATGAAGGTGATGGAGCAACCCCTGTGTGAGGATGGTTGCAGTATCTATAACTTTTTAGTTTAGAGAAAAGGTGAGTAAAAAGTAACATGACAGAGGTTTATAAAGTTAAGCATTGTGTAGATAAAATGGATAGAGAATGGTTTTTCTACCTCTCTCATAGCACTAGAACTCGTGGACCTCCAGTGGAGGGAGAACATAGCCATCATGGCTAGTAGCCATGGGTTTGTCTAATCCTCTTTTAAAGCCATCTAGGCTTGTGACCATCACTGTCACTTGCAGGAGAAAGTGCCATAGTTTAACTATGCACTGTATAAAGACGTCACTCCTATTTATCTGTCCTGAATCGTCCAGAATTCCATGGATGTCCACAACTTCTAGTGTTCAGAGAAAGGTAGAAAACCTTTTCTGTATATTTTCTCCAACAGTAATCTAATTAGTAAAGGTAAAGGTACCCCTGACAGTTAGGTCCAGTCGTGGACGACTCTGGGGTTGTGCGCTCATCTAGCTCTATAGGCCAAGGGAGCCAGCGTTTGTCTGTAGACAGCTTCTGGGTTACGTGGCTAGCATGATGTTATGTACTGAGCTGAATCCTAGAACAATAGGATTCAGAATCAGCGGGAGCTACCCAATCCAACTCCAGGTGGAAGTGAATCCGCAACCTGATTGGCCTGCTGGAGCAGCCAATCAGGCGGCTGGCAGAAGTGAATCTGCTACCTGATTGGCCTGTAGGAGCAGCCAATCAGGCTGCAGGCAAAAGTCAATCCACAATATAATTGGCCCACAGGTGTAGCCCTGAAGTAGCCAATCACGCAAGGCCCATTGTGTAAATAATGTATATAAGCAGATGGTTTTGGGAAAAGAGCCATTCGTCTTCTCTTCTCCTCCTTGATGACTATGAGCTGAATAAAGAGCATGAAATTCACTCTTGACTCCGAGTATATTTCACTGGCGACGAGGGTGGGATCCTGCTGAGCTGACCGCCACCACGCACTGCACCGCAGCACCGCCACCTGCTGCACCGCTGCATCGCACCGTGCATCCAGGCTTCAGCTCCAGGACCCAAGGAACCCAGAATGGCAACCGACAGCAGCTTCTCGCCATTCAAACCAGCATCAGGAGACTGGGAAGGGTACGCCGCCCGTTTCAACTTCCTCCTGCAAGCGAAAGAAGTCACCAACGATGCCATGAAGAGGGCGACATTCTTCAGCGTCTGTGGAGAGGAGACGTTTGAAATCGCCCGGGCTCTCCTTGCACCTAGAGATGTCGCTACCGTCTCTTACAAAACAATAATGGAACGGCTGAAGGAGCACTTCTCACCACAGCCCTCGGTGGTAGCTTGCCGAAATGCCTTCTACGCAAAACGGCAAGCCCCGGGGGAAACCATAACTGGGTTTGTGACCTCCCTCCGCCAAGCCGCCCGGTTATGCAACTTCTCAGAATTGGAGAACATGCTTCGTGACCGCCTCGTCGGTGGCCTGAGGGACGAGATGTTGCAACGACGCCTCTACGCAAAAAAAGACCTCACGTTCCAGATTGCTCTGGAGGAAGCCCTGGCAACCGAAGCCGCCGAGAGGTCAACGCAAGAGGCACGACCGGCCCCGCCATCCCAACCGAGGGTCTACCACGAAGACCTCACCGACGAATCCGAATCTGACAGGGAGGAAGTACACCGAGTACAGCGGCGCACTCAAGCAGCACACACACCACAGCAGCCTCGACGAGAAGGAGGGAACTGTGCAAGCTGCGGGGAGAACCACGAGAGGAGGACCTGTCGTTTCCGCAACGCAGAGTGCAGGCAGTGCAGAAAATTGGGACACATCGCCCGGGTGTGTCGGGCTCGACTCACCCGTCGACAAGCATCAGATGACCGACCCAGGAGCCCCAGGTCACACGGCACCATGCACCAAGGCAACTCGACGGAGATCACGGACTACCAGGTATTCCAGTTGCCCCATCCCAGCACAGAGAAAATTTATATAGAGGTACAGATAGAGGGAGCCCCATGCCGCATGGAGCTGGACACGGGTTCAACTCTATCCATAATCTCGGCCCGAACATTAAGGGAACTGTGCCCTAATGGGGGTCCCAAACTAAGGCCGGCCCCATTCACCCTCCGGGACTTCCAGAAACGTAAGGTCCCTACTATGGGGGTGGGGACCTTCAGGGTGCAATATCGAGGGCGAAAGCAACAATTGGACTTGCTGGTAGTTAAGGGCCCCTACGTTAGCTTACTGGGACTGGCATGGTTTGGACCTCTGGGGCTAGCCGTTACCGGGGTGAACCGCACTAGCTTACAAGTGGACGTGGACGCCATATGCAAAGAGTTTCCAGGGGTTTTCGATGGGGCATTGGGACGATATACAGGACCCCCCATTGCCCTACAGCTAGACCCCGCTGTACGACCCATCAGGCACAAGGCCCGCCGGGTCCCGTTTGCCCTGAAACCCCGCATAGACGAGGAATTGGACCGGCTCGTGGAGCAAGGAGTGCTGGAGCCGGTGCCCAACGCCCCCTGGGAAACTCCAATTGTCACACCCGTCAAGCCTAACGGTTCGGTCCGCATCTGTGCAGACTACAAATGCACCATAAACAAGGCTCTCACGGCCCATGCATACCCAGTGCCAGTGGTCAGCCATGTCCTCGCCACCCTGGCTGGGTCAAAAATCTTCGGCAAACTGGACTTGGCCCAAGCGTATCAACAGTTGCCTGTGGACGAAGCCACAGCAGAGGCTCAGACGATTGTGACGCACAGAGGGGCATTCAGAGTTAAGCGGCTGCAATTTGGCGTTAGCGTGGCACCAGGCATATTCCAGAATCTAATGGACTCTCTCCTTAAAGGGATTCCTGGTGTCACCCCCTTCTTCGATGATGTACTGATCGCCGGGCCCACACCAGAGGAATTTGAGGACCGCCTCCGCTCCGTCCTGCACCGTTTCCAGACGGCGGGCCTCAAGGTGAAGCGGGAAAAGTGTTTACTGGGAGTGCCGCAGGTGGACTTTCTGGGATTTAAGGTGGACGCAGAAGGGGTCCATCCAACCGGTGACAAGGTACGGGCCATTTGTGAGGCCCCAGCGCCCAAGAGCAAGCCCGAACTTCAGTCATTCTTGGGACTATTGAACTTTTACCATGCCTTCCTTCCCCATAAGGCAGCGGTAGCGGAGCCCCTACACAGACTCCTAGATAAAAGGGCCCCTTGGGTGTGGGGCCAGCGACAAAGGGCCGCATTCCAGGCAGTCAAGGACTTGCTCGTCTCGAACTCGGTCTTGGCACACTTCGACGAGAGGCTGCCAGTGGTGCTGGCATGCGACGCCTCTCCCTATGGCATCGGCGCTGTCCTGGGACACCAACTCCCGGATGGAAGAGAGGTGCCGGTGGCATACTTCTCCCAGACGCTTGCTGCAGCCGAACGAAACTACTCACAGATTGACAAGGAGGGTCTGGCAATCGTGAAGGGCGTAAAAAAATTCCATGATTTCTTGTACGGGCGGCCCTTTACCATAGTGACTGACCACAAGCCGTTGCTTGGCCTGTTTGCCCCTGAGAAGCAGACCCCCCAAGTGTTGTCTCCACGTGTCCTCAGGTGGTCAATTTTCCTTGCCGGCTACCAGTATGCACTAATCCACCGCCCTGGGAAGGCGATGGGCCACGCAGACGCCCTCAGCAGGCTACCACTACCAGAAACAGGCCCCGACCCAGCGCCTGCGCAAGAGGTTATGACCCTGGAGCTGCTTCCCGACCGACCCATTCAGGCACAAGAAGTTGCGCACCATTCCACAAAAGATAGGGTCATCTCCCGGGTCCTGGACTGGGTGTGGCGAGGATGGCCCAGCAGCAGCCCCGGGCCAGAATTCGCTGGCTACACAAACCGCAAACATGAACTGTCGGCCCACAAGGGGTGCCTGTTATGGGGAAGCAGGGTTGTTGTTCCCCAGCCCCTCCGCAAAAGGGTCCTCACAGCCCTACACGAGACACACCCAGGGGTAGTGAGGATGAAGGCCCTTGCCAGGAGTTATGTGTGGTGGCCGGGGATTGACAGAGAGATAGAGGCCTGGGTCCAACACTGCCAGACCTGCCAAGAATCCCGCCCGGATCCCCCAAGGGCCCCAGTCCAGCCCTGGGAGTCCGCCCGACATCCATGGTCACGCTTGCACGTGGACTTCGCTGGCCCCTTCCAGGGAAAAACATTCTTCATAGTGGTGGATTCCTACACCAAATGGCTGGAGGTCGCACTGGTACCATCCACTTCTACGGCGGCAGCCATCCGGGTACTACGTAAGCTGTTTGCGACCCACGGGCTCCCTGACACCCTCGTCTCGGACAATGGAACCGCATTCACGTCAGAGGAGTTCCAGACCTTCACAGCGCAGAACGCCATCCGCCACATCCGCTCAGCACCATTCCACCCTGCCACCAATGGCCAAGCGGAGCGCATGGTGCGGACCACCAAGGACAGCCTCCGCCGCATGACACAAGGGGACTGGGAATACCGCCTTGCCGCATTTCTTCTAGCACAGCACAGCACCCCAAGCACAACGACGGGCCGGAGCCCAGCTGAATTACTAATGGGCCGGCGCCTTGCAACTAGACTGGACCGACTTCACCCCGACAGAGCTCAGGATGAGGTAGTGGTGGGGAAAGGCAGGAACCCCCGGACATTTGTGGCCCAGGACCCAGTGTATGCAAAGAATTTTGGGGCAGGCCCAGCATGGGTACCCGCCACAGTCACCAAGGTGACCGGTCCCGTGTCGTACGAGGTACTAACGGAAGGGGGGCAATGTTGGCGCCGCCACTGCGACCAGATACGGCGACGATTCCCAGGAGGAACCCGGGAGGAGAGCGGGACAGAGGGGTCCCAAGGGGACAGCAGGGCAGTGAGGCCTGTAGAGCGAGAGGGGTGGGCAGAGGAAGCAGAAGCAGTAGGCACAGAGGGGCACCCCGAGGCTGGAAGGACACCGGAACCAGAGCTACAACCTAGTGGTTCAGTGGCGCCAGACCAGACAGCCCCGGCACAGCCAGCAGCCTCGGAACACGAGCCAGAACCAGAACCCCTGACCAAGGAACACCCCAGGCCACAACGCACACGGAGGCGGCCAGCAGACCTTGGGGACTACGAATGCAACTTCCCGGGCAGGACTGGAACTTAGAGGGGAGGGGTGTTATGTACTGAGCTGAATCCTAGAACAATAGGATTCAGAATCAGCGGGAGCTACCCAATCCAACTCCAGGTGGAAGTGAATCCGCAACCTGATTGGCCTGCTGGAGCAGCCAATCAGGCGGCTGGCAGAAGTGAATCTGCTACCTGATTGGCCTGTAGGAGCAGCCAATCAGGCTGCAGGCAAAAGTCAATCCACAATATAATTGGCCCACAGGTGTAGCCCTGAAGTAGCCAATCACGCAAGGCCCATTGTGTAAATAATGTATATAAGCAGATGGTTTTGGGAAAAGAGCCATTCGTCTTCTCTTCTCCTCCTTGATGACTATGAGCTGAATAAAGAGCATGAAATTCACTCTTGACTCCGAGTATATTTCACATGACTAAGCTGCTTCTGGCGAACCAGAGCAGTGCACGGAAGCAGTACCTATTTATCTACTTGCTTTCGAACTGCTAGGTTGGCAGGAGCTGGGACCGAACAATGGAAGCTCACCCCGTCGCAGGGATTCGAAACGCTGACCTTCTGATCGGCAAGCCCTAGGCTCTGTGGTTTAAATCACAGCACCACCTGCATCTGAAATCAGTACTGAATTTTAACTCCCAAAGAGAGGCACTCGTGAGATTCTCTAGCTTAATGCAGAGCTTTGGGAACGCTACACCTTGCCTTGGGGGTAAGGGGCGCCATTTGCTAAATTGCATCAGGCCACAAAATGACTCAGGCTGCGACGCTTCTGCTTCTTTGTCCTCCCATTCAAAGCTCTCCTCAGCCATGTGCCTAACCCTCTCCCTCTGCCCAGATTCTGCTCCTTCAAAAAAAGAGGTTTGCATACCTTATCTAAGGGTCCCACCGACTGGGATGATCAGCAGCCACACCTATTGGTTCACACTGGTCTGCCCTATTCACATATAAAGGAAGAGTGGGGAATCTAATGTATACCTCAGGGTGGGGAACTCATGACCCTTGCAGTGTTGTTGGACTACAACTCTCATCATCCCTCCCAACTCCCACCATTGGCTGCTGAGAATTGTGAGTCCAGTAAGATCTGGAGGGTGACAAGTTGCCCTGCCCTCATTTTAATTGATTCTCCTTTATGTATTAGACACATTAGGATAGCATTTTTAATGTGCTTCCTATTTTGTTTTCTCCATGTTGGTCATTGACTGTAACAATAAAGGTTTGTTTTGTTTTACCACAGCAACTTTCAGGGGAGACTAATCCAATTAAGTTGGCCTAGCTGTTCCTGCATTTCATCATCATACTGATGCACCTGCAGACTTTTGGGCTCCAGCATACTTCCAGGCTCTCACTCTCTCGCCCACCCACCCCCACCTTGGTTTTGCTTAACATCCTAAAGAGCCAGGTAAAGAGAACTCAAAAGCTGGTATGTTGTTCTGTGCCATTTTCATTTGTCCTTTTGCTTATGCATTGCTTATTATGTTTGTAACTTTTATTTTCTCCATTTTGTAACTTTCATAGCTACCACTTAAAACCAGCAGGTAACATCTACGGAGTGGACACTTGCAACACAATTTAGGGTGATTCCAGACCATCCCTACCAGTATGTAGTGGGTGGGATTCAACTGCACACCAGAGCAAATTCAGGTGGTGCCATTAGAGTGGACTTCGTGCTCCCTGCGCAGCAAACCCAATTCCCAAAAAACCTGGACATTTTTGCTTAATGCTGCCGCATCTAACCTCTCCCAAAAACAAATCATAGA
Organism: Zootoca vivipara; assembly: GCF_963506605.1. Taxonomy (NCBI): domain Eukaryota; kingdom Metazoa; phylum Chordata; class Lepidosauria; order Squamata; family Lacertidae; genus Zootoca; species Zootoca vivipara. The sequence goes on along the minus strand of NC_083281.1, from coordinate 45,520,086 downwards.
ATCATAGAGTTGGAAGAGACCACAAGGCCCATCCAGTCCAACCCCCTGCCAAGCAGGAAACACCATCAAAGCATTCTTGACATATGCCTGTCAAGCCTCTGCTTAAAGACCTCCAAAGGAGGAGACTCCACCACACTCCTTGGTAGCAAATTCCACTGCCGAACAGCTCTTACTGTCAGGAAGTTCTTCCTAATGTTTAGGTGGAATCTTCTTTCTTGTAGTTTGAATCCATTGCTCCGTGTCTGCTTCTCTGGAGCAGCAGAAAACAATCTTTCTCCCTCCTCTATATGACATCCTTTTATATATTTGAACATGGCTATCATATCACACATTAACCTTCTCTTCTCCAAGCTAAACATACCCAGCTCCCTAAGTCGTTCCTCAGAAGGCATCGTTTCCAGGCCTTTGACCATTTTGGTTGCCGTCTTCTGGACACGTTCCAGCTTGTCAGTATCCTTCTTGAACTGTGGTGCCCAGAACTGGACACAGTACTCCAGGTGAGGTCTGACCAGAGCAGAATACAGTGGTACTATTACTTCCCTTGATCTAGATGCTATATTCCTATTGATGCAGCCTGGAATTGCATTGGCTTTTTTAGCTGCTGCATCACACTGTTGACTCATGTCAAGTTTGTGATCTACCAAGACTCCTAGATCCTTTTCACATGTACTGCTCTCAAGCCAAGTGTCTCCCATCCTGTATTTGTGCCTTTCATTTTTTTTGCCCAAGTGTAGGCAATCATAATGAGTTTGAACTGGTCATCTAGAGGTGACCTAGAAAAGACCTAAGTCAGCCACAGGGGTTAAACAAGCAGGCGTGTGCAGGGGGGGGCAGCCCGGTACACTTGCCCTGGGCCTCAGAGGGTAAGCTGGAGGGGGGGGAGCACCAGAGATTGGCTGCTTTCTGTTTGAGTTTATAACTTTATTCGAACAAGAATCCCACCCCAGGCCTCGGACAAGGTGTGCACAGCTCAAAAATATTATAAAATTATGTATAGCATATGTAAAGTGGCTAGAAAAAATACCCCCCATAATACTAGTAGTGGGATGTTGGAAGATTCAGGACAGACAAAAAAAAGTCCTTCTTCACACAGCACAGAGTTAAGATATGAATCTCCCTCCCACAGGAGGCAGTGATGGCCGCCATCTTGGATGGGTTTTTAAAAAGGCATGGAAAAATTCATGGGGGAGGAGGCTATCAGTAGCTACTAGCTAGTGCCAGCAGCCACCAGCAAGCAGCAGGAGGGGCAAGCAAATGGGGGAGGGACATGGCCTGGTGGCAAGGCTGGGCGGTGAGGGCAGGTTAGCTGCTTGACGCTCCTTCACCCACCCACCTACTGGGGTGCTGCCACCCAGGTGAAGAGGCCTCCCCCGCCCAGCTTTGGGAAGGAGGCAGCAGGGTCCAAGATCCTGTCAGAGTTTCACACCTCCTTCCCTAAGCTGGGCAAAAGGTGGCGGTACTGCATAATGTTGCGTGCCGCCAGAAAAAAAAGCACTGCTATTAGCCACAATGGCTGTGCTCTGCCTCCATGCTTGGAGGCAGCAATGCTTCTGAATAGCACTTTTTGGAAACCACAGGAGGGGTGAGTCCTCTTGTGCTCGGATCCTGGTTTCCCAGAGGGATCTGGCTGGCCACTGTGAGAACAGGAGGCTGGACTAGATGGTCCATTAGCCTGATCCAACAGGCTCTTCATTCATTCATTCATTCTCTCTTTCTTTGCTTCATACCTTTCACCTGAACTGGGACTCAAGGTGGTTTACAAAAAGAATACGAATCACAAGCAAAATGGGGGGGGGGGTACCATCATTAAAAAGTAATTGAGCACTAATAAAACTAAAACAATATAAAAAGCAGTCTAATGGACCCCTACAGACACACATACACTTCTCTTTTCAAGGAAGAGAACCAAGCAACGTTCAGATACTTGCTACCGAAAACTATCCAGAATGACGAAACGCTACCAAGGAGTGGAGTCAAACACCATAAATATTTATCCTGGATCCTGTCGAGTTGACTGAGAGGGTGTGAGGTATAACCTCAGCCCACTCTAATACATAAATCTGTGAGTATTTGAGCTGAAAGAACAGGTTGCAAGCAGGGCCAACAATTCATCAGCTCTGTTGCAAAAGTGGACAACTCAGCAACGCTCACCTCTCTCAAAGGGTGTGAGAGGGTATGTGGCTGCTAGTGTGGTGTAGTGGTTAAGAGTGGTAGATTCGTAATCTGGGGAACCAGGTTCGCGTCTCCGCACCTCCACATGCAGCTGCTGGGTAACCTTGGGCTAGTCCCACTTCTCTGAAGTCTCTCAGCCCCACTCACCTCACAGGGTGTTTGTTGTGGGGAGGAAGGGAAAGGAGAATGTTAGCCGCTTTGAGACTCCTTCGGGTACTCCTCTTTACTGCACAGTTTCTTATATCAAAATTAAATGCATGGTCAGGATGCAGCCAAGCAAGTCTAGCCAGGGTGGGCAAAGTCCCACAATGGGCAACCAGATGAGCCAGCTGGTTGCAATAGTGCAAGACTAACCTGGGGTTAAGTGAGGTTGCAGGTGTCATCTTGAAAGCCCTGGGCTAGGAGGTGCCAATTGGCATCTTGCAAGCTGGTTAGGGCAGATGGAAGGGAGCTGTTTCCAAAGGAAGGAGAGGCTCAGTGTTGGCGTTTTTTCACCTGCTTTACCCTACCTTCCAGCTGCAGGAACCTCCATAAGGAGTTGCTTAAGGGATACTTTGACTTGTCCTTTTAGTAAACTGCACACTTAAAGGTAAAGGGACCCCTGACCATTAGGTCCATTCGCGGACAACTCTGGGGTTGCGGTGCTCATCTCGCTTTACTGGCCGAGGGAGCTGGCGTACAGCTTCCAGGTCATGTGTCCAGCATGACTAAGCTGCTTCCGGCGAACCAGAGCAGCACACGAAAACGCCGTTTACCTTCCCGCTGTAGTAGTACCTATTTATCTACTTGCACTTTGATGTGCTTTTGAACTGCTAGGTTGGCAGGAGCAGGGACCGAGCAACGGGAGCTCACCCCGTTGTGGGGATTCAAACTGCCGACCTTCTGATCGGCAAGCCCTAGGCTCTGTGGTTTAGACCACAGCGCCACCCGTGTCCCAAAACTGCACACTTACTTAAATGTTAATATAAATCGAATGAGCTGGTGTTGATGCCTGTTACGTATTGGTATTGTATTTGGGTTTAGGTGTTTTGTGTGAAGGGTTGACTGGGAGAACCAGGGACGGATTTAGGTTTGATGAGGCCCTAAGCTACTGAAGGTAATGGGGCCCTTTATACGTCCGGCTGTCCTTTGTCAACAACAAATTGTCACTGTTTTTTGTGTTGAATATATGCTATATGGTAAGTTATGGACCTAATAGGTATCTAAAGCCATTTGCACATAACAAAATATGTATTTTATCAAAGTAATTGTTGAACTGAAATACAACTTAATTGTTGAACTGAAATACAACTAAGAAGTGTATTAATAGTGAAATAATTATTAAGCTCTAATTGTACGTAAGTTTTATTTTATTTGTTTTTTATCTTATATTTTAGAAATCGTGTCCTCCCTCAAAGAGGGTACATTTTGCAGTGCAACCTGGCAACTGAACCCTGTGTTGTGGGTGGGTTTGACTGGATAGTCACAACACCCTATTGGTAGGTCCCTTGATGCTGGGTTGAATCAGGCCAATGGGACACTAGCCAAACTGATCAAGGGACCTATATATGCTCATGCGTATGACTCAGAGCTTCCTCTTTTGGTCAGTGCACTGGAACACTTGACCACCTCTCCCTATATTTAGGGCTTGCACGCTTGACCTTGCTATGCCATCGTGTGTCGTCTGTCGTTGGGACAGGAGTATGGCAGGAATTTTCCCCACTTGGCTGATTGGCTGGTGCCATTTGGGTTTCGCCTGCCGCGTAGCAAATCGTCACAACTTGTAAGGTTGCGGATAGGCACTGGTTCAGGTGATAGGGATGGGGGAACGCTCTCACCACCCATATGTGAAGGGTATTCTGTTAAAGGAATCCAGGGACTCCATGGTTTGGTTATCCCTGAGAGGGGTTGTGCCCGTGCCTGAGTCCAGGGGGACATCTGGGTGGTGGACATAGCATGTCCCCAGCTTTCTGCCATTCCAGGTGTTCACCCTAGGCTGACCTATGCTGCTGCCCTGGGTCAGTGCTACCTGCAACGGTGCAGGGAGCTAGTCGAACCAGAGCCTATGCAACCACTCACCTGATGTAATCAATAAAGTTGTGGCCTTAATTCTGCCAAAAACCAAACCAAAATTTGAGTCTTGTCTGAATTTATTTATAGGGTGAGGTTTAAAGGTGTAAACACGCAAATGTACACCCAGGGGTTTTTTTCCTTTAATTTTTTGGGGGGGCCAAGAGAGTGGGGCCCTAAACTATAGCTTATTTAGCTTATATGTAAATCCAGCACTGGGGAGGCCTGCAAATGATTTGCAGTTGATCAGCAAGGATCCCCCTTTGCCGCCACCACCTCTCTCTCTCTCTCTCTCTCCCCAGACATATTATTCAGGCATGTGGCATGAGTGATAAGGCTGCATCATATCAAATGGATAGGAAGCCTTTGTGTATAGGCACCTGACTCACATAGAGACCGCTACCTCCATAAGCTCCCCTACCTCAAACATCCAAGCTATTGCATCGAGGACAGCAGTGGGACTGCCACAGCCCCTTCACACCTGAATAATGTGGGTGTCAATTCATTTAGCCAACCATGTGAGTTTTCTGGAAATGTTGCAGTAAGCAATCCCTCCAGAGGTTCTTTATATCATACATTTATGATCACTGGTATTTATGATGGTATTCAAGGTGGTTAAACACAATTTGCCTTTCAATACTGTTTGTGCCTGTAAATGTTTCTGGGCACAAATACAGCTTCACTCCCAGTCACAGCAATATCCCACAATTTTATGCAGAAATCCTGTCACTTTTCATATTATAGGCTTTTTCGAGAGGAAGGGGTATATATATTCTGCAGTATGTTGCTGATGCAATTATAGTACAGTACATCAATGGCGGAATTATACTGGACCATCCACACATCATTGTGCTTTATTAGTTGTTCTGCAATGCTTCCCTAACGTTAGCACATTATTGCCATCCTGCACTGTAGCACAATGAACATGGGGCAAAAAGACCCGAAAACATTTGTGGTCTGAAAAGTTACAGGAATACAAAACAACAACAACAACAACAACAACAACCATAAATCAGTTTGTGATTTAAAAAAAGAAAAAAGCCAATTTATCAACATTTGTTTGTGCTAACTTCTCCTAATATACACATTTTTGCAAGGCTGCTATCCCTAATATGATACGTTTTAACCTTATTTAATCAGCGGGAGGCACTGTTTGTGGATTGCTCCCCCCTGGAATATATATTACATATATTTAGACATTAGGCAATAACATTCCTCTTCTCCCAGGCCTTTGGCTAATTAAGCAATTTATGGCCTTTTAAACTGTGGGGGTATGGTTTTGCTTGTTATTAGGGTATTTTTTTGTGGTTTTTATATTGTAAACCACCCTGTAATCTTCAAGTGAAGGGTAGTATAGAAATTTAATTGATTGATTGGTTGATTGATTTCACTAATATTGTTTGTGTTTTTAAATGCACACTTGTTTTCCTAGTATATGCATCTTTCTGCATTGCAAGATTCCGATAAGTACAAATGTCGAAGGATGCCTGTGTAATCGTTCCGGAAAGAGCAGCTTGGCTTGGTTCACCCTCAAATGCAATCCAAACCAACCCTCCCCTCGCCTGTCAGCACACCTGCTTCCTTCCGCACCTGACTTCTGATGTGTATTTTTAAAATGTGTCTTTGTTTCATTTAGTCGTTTTTCATTAAAAGCGCCCCCTGTGCCAACAGCAGCGTGAGAGCACGCACTCACAGGCACATGCAAGCATCCTAATCTCTGATTCGTCTTGGCTCTTTCCCCAGAGAAAAACTGAGAAGCTCCATCACCGCCTGAGGCTAGCTGTGCAGCAGCAGGAGGTCCCTGTTTGCTTTCTCTCCTCCCCATGTCACCGTGGAGTGTTTCTCTTGGGTCGGGCTCTGACAAGGGCAAGATAAGGCGATTGTCACCAAGGCCAGTGGCCCCCAGCGCCGCTGGCGAGCCGCTCCCTTGGTGCCAGGCTGTGCTCGGTCTGCCTCCGTGGCTGCTTCCCCATATCGCCTGCCTTTACACATCATCAATAGCATTTCAAAGGGGAGAGAATAAGAACTCGTTTGTCTGGCTCGGCGCATTCCCGAAACCTCGCTGGACTCGTTCTGCCTGTGGAGGGACAAGGAGAGCCGAGGGGCAAGGAAGGAGATGGCGAAGAGAGAGAGGCACAGAAGACACGAGCAGGCAGCCAGGAGGAAGGGGGTCCAAGCCCAGCACCTGCACACTCCCCGGGAGGCGGCTCAGACCTTGGAGGAGGATGCTTGGGCAACACCTCTAGGAAATTAAGATGCTGGGCTCCTTATTTGCTCTACAAGCAAAGAAGTGTGTGTGTGTGTGTGTGTGTTTAAAAGTGGGGGAGGACTTATATGGCTACACTGAACCTCTTAAAATGAAGCAAGCTTTACTGCCACAAACACTGAGAAATATTACATTTTGTCCATCATTAGCCAGGAGGTACTGGCACAAACTTTTACACAAACTTTCACACACACACACACACACACACACACGGTTTTTTAAATTTGTGCATCCTATTGTTAATCATTTCCTCCTGCCTCTTTTATAATAATTCAAATCTTTTACATGTCCATTATATCCAAAATTCAGCAGTAAACTGCAAGTGTTATTCCAATCCTAATAAAATTTTTAATCAGAATCAGAAATTGGTACTTGCTGCCATCCTTCCACTTCTGGATTAAATCCCCCGGTTTTCCCAATGGCTGACATGATCTAGATTTTCTCCCTCTCTGCTGCTAAGTTCTTATTTAATCTATACAGCAGAGTTACGCACTTTGCAGGCTCAGAACAAGAGGCTGTTTACTGATGAGCAGGCGAGCAGAGCACAGGCATCAGCAGCCCCTCTCCTCCAGGAATTTGCCTGACCCTCTTTGAAAGCCATCCAGGTTGGCGGCCATCACTGCTTCCTGTGGGAGCGAGTTCCATAGTTTAACTACATGCTGCACGAAGGAGGGCTTCCTTTTCACTGTCTCACAGAAGCGTGGTTGCCTCATCCTTGTGCCTCGGGCCCCACAGCAAAGCTACCTGGGTGCGCTGAGCCAAGCAGGGAGCTAATTCTGTCCCAGAGCAGGGAGTGACTGACTGAGGCTCCCAAAAAACCCTGGAGGGGAACAAAAGCCCGGTATTACCACACATGGATTTTAGAGAAAGGTGCTTTGCTATGTGCTCTTGCCTCACCGAGTACAAGCCTTCATAAAGACCTTGGCCATAGGTCAAGTTGCTGCTGAAACTTGCTCCTAAACATGGCAGCAGGGCCGGCCCACCCATGAGGCAGCCAGAAACACCTGCCTCAGATGGTGAGATTCCATGGGGCAGTGTCCCTATAAGCGCCCCATCCCCAGCAACAGCAGCAGCTGCTGGTGAGCAAGGCTTCAGTGGGGCAGACGGCACCTTCCTATTTCGCCTCAGATGGAGAAACAGGGAGGGCCACACCTGTATGATACATAAATCATCACACAGGAGGAATAAAGCACCTGTTCTGTCCACACACAAACAGTTCAGAAGACTAAAATACACATTTCTCCCAGAATTGGGCATGAACAACTGTTACCGTCCTCACATTATACTGGCATGCTTCTTGTGCTTGAGTCAAATCAAGGATGTATGTTCCCAGGTTTCCTAGAAGGAGCACAGGAAGCCTTCTTTGAGCGTCAGCCATAAGAACATCAGAAAGAAGAGCTTTCTGGATCAGCCCCAAGCAACCTGTTCTCACAGTGGCCAACCAGATACCTGTGGGGAATTAGCAAGCAGGGCCCAAGCACAAGAGCAGCACTCTGCCTTCCTGTGGTTTCCAGCAACTGGCGTAACTCTAGCCACTCAAGGATTCAGAGCAGGGGAAGAGGAGCCTGAGGTGACCTCCTAAATTCCAGCATGACCCCAAGCCCCAGAGCAGCTGGCAGCTCTTCCTAGCATGGCTGCAAGTACTTCCAGGTCAGGCTTGGATTTTTGCTCGACCAGAAGTTTGCTTTGCCTGGGGCGAAAGTCCCTTCTCAGCTGTACTCTCTGCTCCTTGGGACAGACCACTTATAGCTCCCCCAATTCAGTAGTACTCTTCTTAGCTGCCCTTGACCTCAACTCCTGTCCTCTCTGGAACTTTCAGGGCAGGACTTTAGAGGTGGAGATCAAGGGCACCGCTCAGCAGAATGAGCAGGAGGGCCCCCAAATGCAGCAGGCCTGACTTGCGCATCTTGAGAAAGCAAAGGAAGACACACGGCAATCTAAAGAACCACTGCCCCCCTCAAAGTCTATTAAATTCAGAGTCTCAACTACAACCCGTCATCCCCCAGTTCAAGCATCCCCAGTTCCATGATCTGGCTCAGCACCACCTCAGCTTTAGCCCACCTGTGGATCTGGTACCCCACGCCATCAGGCATGCCAGCCCCTCTCTGACTGCTTTCCTTCCAGTCGCACAAGCCAAATGTAAGCATTCCCACACCAGCAAGGGACTTACCCCAAACCCAGGTGCTTCTCGGTGGTGGCACCCTGTGGAATGCCCTCCCATCAGATGTCAAGGAGATAAGTAACTATACAACCTTTAGAAGACATCTGAAGGCAGCCCTGCATGGGGACGTTTTTAATGTTTTATGTTTTATTCTGTTTTTATGTATGCTGGAAGCCGCCCAGAGCAACCCCGTCAGATAAGCGGGGTACAATTGTTGTTGTTATCATTATTATTATTATTTGCAACTGGGCCTTCCAAACTGCAAGGCCCCTTGGTGCTCAGCCACAGGTCTTTCCAGAGGTCAGGTCTTCACACCAGGGCCCCAAATGCAGCATGCAAGGGCAACTTAATGAACCTTGAAAATTCCCTGTAGGAGGAACACAACACTTCTGCTGCCTTTTCCCAAACCTCAACATTCTGTCAAGAGTGGGAGACAGGACATAATACCCACCAATGGGCAAGCCCTTAAAAGACTGGTCATACGGGAGGAGCAGACTCAAAAGAAACTACCCTCCAAGCCTCACCCACCCACTTGGCATGGACCACTTGGGCATATTATCTTGGGCAGGGGATGACACCCACAAGGTTGTCCCACGCCTTGCCCTTTCAGGCTCATTTCTTCTCATTTTCTAGGAACAACAGGGGTAGGGAGGGAGAGCCCTCTTGTGCTCAGGTGGGGCTTGCAGGTTTTAGGGTTGCCATATTTCAAAAAGTGAAAATCCAGACACAAAGGTTGTTGAGTTTTTTACCTACTTTTTAGGGAAATCGCCAAAGAATTAACACTTCCAATATGGAGTGCCATGTGCCTGGGTTTTCCTGGACATTTCAGCCGCCTTTTGAAAATTCCACCCAGACACCATTTTCGACAGACAGATCCCAGCTATGTCTGGGAAATTCCGGACATATGGTGATCCTAGCAGGTTTCCTCTAATGGGCAGCTGATTGTTTTTCAAAGGCCCACGCCTTCTGCTGATGAATTAACATGGAAAGTAACTCTCAAGAACATGACTGCTCCCTGCTGCAAGATTGCAATCAATATGCATTTGTCATGCACTTTGATGTTGCAATGTAACATCCTGCGAAAGAGAACAAATGCATATTAAACGAAAGCACCTAAGGTTCCCAATAGTTGGTTTTGCATCTGTGTGCACACCTGCCGTTTCAAGTCAGCAAGCTCAGTTTTAAAATGACCAGGATGGGTCTTCCACAGACAGCCCCACCATGCTGTCCTTTCTCAGAAACCTGATTAAGTCGGGGGGGGGCAGCAGGTGGAGGGGAGTGTGTAACTTTGCAGGGGAGCTCAGCCCAAGCATGGGAAGCAAAATATCCCAGATAATCATTAGCCACCCAGGCCTGGCCATGCTGGCTCATACAAAGGTGCTTCATATTTGCTCTGGCATCCGGCTTGCAGGTGGATCCCTCCACCGAGCCCCACCTTTCACCTGTGCCCTAAAGGCAACCAACGCTAAATTAACCAAGAGGACGAGCTTCATAGCAGCAGGTCACTCTCCCCCCCCCCCATTTATTTATTTAGCAAATGTATACAAAGATAAATCTGCCCCAGAAGGCTGCAGACCTGAGCAGAAAAATCAGCATGGGTGGGTGGAGAAAGAGCCATTTTCTCAGATCAAAATCACACACCAAAACGATCCTCTTTTTTTGCTGCTTTTGTGAAAAATAAAAACTTGTGGTGGTATGTTTTCTTTGTGTGGGTGTTTTCATGCACCCTCCCAAAGGTACTTTTTATCATGGCAAGGGGACTCTCTCACTGAGCAAAGCAGTCTAGGGGGTGTGATCTTCAGCAGGAAAATGACAAGAACGGAAAGCAGCAAGTAGAAGAATGCTGGTCTTCTACTCAAAAGCACAGCCTCGCTGGGGAGCTACCTCTCTTTAGTGTGAAGCACATACACTGTGGCAAAGTTTATCTCATCATTTCAATCATGGCCCTAAGAGACTGAATACTTACTAAGGGACTAGGCATATGACCTACAATAGGGAGGAGAGACAAGGAGACAAGCAGAATCATGCATTACATATCATTTGATAAGCACCACTCCTTCGTAACAACAGACAGTCATTGTCCTCAAAAGCGCCTTCCTTGCACACACCCCATAGACGTCGGCAAATCAAAGGTGCAGAACGGGGACCTCACTCGCTGCGAAAGTGCAAGCACGTGTCCCAACATTATAAGACAAAAAGTCTCTCTGGTGTCTCTGGTGCATGGTGGGGAGGAGAGGACCTCCGAATGTTGCTTGACCACTATCCCCAACCATCCGCCATGCTGAGGGATCTGGGGTGAGGTGGGTGACAGCAGTGGGAGCAGGGAGAGCCTTTTGAGTTTTCTAACCCTTCAGCGCATAACAACCTGCCCAGGTGAATTCCACAAGTTAGTAATGCACATTCTTTCACAGCCAACCGTAAAGTTTCCCAAGGGCACAGGAGGTCCTGATCAACAAATGCCCTGTTTATAGCTACTGTCACTAGAGGAGTGTGCTCTCGAGGCACAGCCAAGCTCAGCTGGGTTTTCAAGCCCCAACTGGAGCTCTAGGGCGGCATTCGGGGGTTTGGGCTGGATGACTCCCTGGGATCCCTTCCAACTCTCCAATTCATTTAGCAGTCTGGTTGTTGCTTTTTCCACGGCACCTCACCTCGCACGAAAACACACCTTTGCTACATTATATCTGAGCTTTCATAGGACACAAAAGCCTCTTCTGGAACTGCAACATAGTGCAAGTTTGGTACAGTATTCCATGCCATTTGCTTCCAGAAACAATCATTTTGCAAGCAATATGGAAATGAGCACCAAACTTGCGCTACGCTCCACTATATGGTAGTTCCGAAAGAGGCTCGTGAGAAAGCTCAAATAAAATGTGGAAATAAGCAGTTAGGGTGATGTTTCAAAAATGGAATGAGCAGTCGTGTAAAAGCACATTCCTGCTCTTCACCTGCTGCATTGCTCAACCAGCACACACAAACACACCCCACTGGGAAAGGGGGCATGACAGCCCCAGTACAGTACAGGCACTGCCCATTGCCAGTAAACCTGCCTGCTTCAACGCAGGGCTCTTCCAGGGTTGTGAAAGATGCACATCCAGCCACGCTCAAATTACAGGAAGGCCAGAGGGGGGTCAGGCTAGGCCAGACCAGACCAGACCAGCCCTTTTGGTTGCCGTTTGGGATAGCCGCCCCTTTAGCTCTTGCTTCTCGGAGTGGGGGGGGCACAATTTGGCTAAACTGGAGGGGAAATATTGGCTAAATTGGAGGGAAAATATCAAAGGATGGGGATGAGAGAGGAGGGTTCATTCTCCCCCCCCCCTCAGACCTCCCCCTCCCCCATTCAATGAGAGCACAACCGTGGGTGTAGCCAGTGGGTAGGGAGGGCAGCTTACCCCCCCCACTAAATCAAGTAAATAAATAAAAAAATACTTAACTAAAAGTAGAAATCATAAGAAGATTTTGAGAGATTTTTTCTGAACACTTGGTGTCAAAAGAATGTAACAAATGTTGTTGAGACATTTCGTTTAGAACCTGCTAGACAGAGCCAGACAGAGGATGGTGACGGAGAGGGGGTGTCCTGCCCCCCCCCACAAACCCTGGCTACAGCCAAGAGCAAAACTCTTTCCCCCTGGACTGCTCAGGTTCCCTCAGCTGATGGTTCCACCTGGGTGTACCTGGGGCAGCAGGTGCTGCTACACAGACACCTCACTGCAATGATGGTGGTTATGATGATGATGCCCCCAGCTCGCTGAACACCTGTGGACGTGCCTGGCAGCCACAACTTGGCTTTCCAGGCTACCCAGAGATAGACGCCCCCTTGTTTTTCTTCAGGCACTCCCCCCACTCAACATCCACAAAGGAAGAGTATGTTTAATTATGTCTGGGGTTTGTAATCCGCGCGCCCGTCCCCGACCCACTGATTTACCCCTCCGAAAGAACTAGCTGCCCGGCGGCGGCGGCGGCTTTCCCGGTTGGATTCCTGCCTGTCCCGTAGCCAAGAATGGCGAAAGCTTTCGAGGAGGCGCCCGCGTTACCTCTTGTTGCTGCTGCGCGTCGTTGTCGTCGAGGTCGCCCACGTAATACTGCTCGAGCCAGCGGCGCGCGTTCTCCGAGTGCCGGTGCGGCGGCCCGTCCAGCTCGGCGCTCACGTCGGTGCCGGCCCGCTGGAGGAGCAGCTCCGGCCCGCCCGGGTGGAGCCGCACGAAGGCCGACAGGTCGTAGACGCGGCGGGGACCCACCAGCACCAAGCACTCGCCCGCCGCGCAGCGCTGCTGTATCTCGGCGCGTTTGTGCGCGCGGGTCTGCTGTGGGGAAGGAGCCATGGCTGGGCAGCGAAATCCTCGAGGGCGGCGCCGGCGCAGCAGTTCCTCCGACGGCTTCTACAGCACTGAGCCAGGCACCTGCTCCTCTTGCTGCTGCTGCTGCCCAGGCTTCCCAAGGAGTACTTAAGCGAGAGGCGCGGACACGCCCCGTCCCCATTGGTCTCAGGGCGCCACGCAGCGCCGCGCTTGCCGCCTTACTCCCTCCCTACGCCTATCCACCATCCCACTAACCGAGGATGACGACCAAAAGCCACAAGGTTACAACATTGGGAGTGGGACCTTTCGTGGAGGAGCACCCATGATGGGCAGGGGGTGGGCGGCGGAACTTCGCGACGTTCTAAAAGAAGTTGAAACAATTTGTGCGGGGAGCGGGGAAGTTTTTCTCCACCACAACACCAGCCAACGAAGCTGATTTGGGGAAAGTTTTTTTGGAGGGAGAGAAAAGGTTTTTTTTCGGAACATAAACTATGGCACTCACTCCTGCGGAAGGCAGTTAGGGACACTAAGCTGTAGGGCTTTAAAAGAGGAGACGACAAATTCCTGGAGGAGAGGGCTACCAGTGGCTATTAACCAAGATGGTTGTGCTCTTCCTACATGGTTGGAGGCAGAAAAGCTTCTGGGTGCCAGTTGCTGGAACCATCGGTGGGGAAAGTGCTCTTGGGTCCTATTCGGGCTTTCCCCAAAGGCATCTGGTTGCTCCACCACCCACCCACCCCAGGCGGAAAAATGCCTGCAGGTCTTCCAGGACTCACAGCCAAGATGCTCTATTTCCACCCAGTTCTGGTTGCAAACATCTCATACGGATATTGTAAATTTCTGTTGGGCATGGCCATTTTTGAATACACCTTTGAAGACTTCTGTCCTTTCCCCCACCCAGCCCCAAGTCAGGTAGCCATGGTCAATGGTATTGAAAGCCACTGAGAGATCAAGGAGAATTAGCTGGGATTGGGTCATTGGGACACACTTCCCCTGTCTCTCTCTTGACACAGGACACAATACAGGGTAACCAAAGCAGTTTCTATGCCTAAATCCTGGCTGACATAGGTCTAGAAAATCTCTTACTCATTCATTTGGTCTGTGTTCAGTGAAGCGCATGGCTGATCCTGAGTGTAAAGCAAAAAGGGAGTCCTACTGGAGAAATGATCTACCCAAGAATTGAAAATCAGAGGTTTCAGTACAGTTTTGAGCCAATGTTACCATACAGCATAGGTAGGCAACGTCCGGCCCATGAGAGAATGAAGCCCACAAAGGCTGTTTATCTGGCCCACGGACTGCCCGTGAACCGAGCTGCCCACTCAATGAGCCCCCCGTGCGCTGCGCTAAACCAGTGCAGTGTGGCGCGGGGACTCGCTGAGCGGCGCCGGACATCGCGTCTGCGCATGTCCAGACGCCCAAAATTGCTTGTGCATAAGCGTGATTTCTGGCATATGCGCAGCCGCAGAAGCAGAAGCATTTTCTGGTGCTGCGGACATGCGCAGAAGCTATTTCCGGCGTCCTGGACATAGGTAGTGCGACGCTGGAAATCGCGTCTGTGCATGTCCAGACGCCAAAAATCGCTTCTGCATAAGCGTGATTTCTGGCATCTGCGCAGCTGCAGAAGTAGAAGCATTTTCCGGCGCTGCGGACATGCGCAGAAGCTATTTCTGGCGTCCTGGACATGGGCGGCGCGGTGCCGGAAATAGCTTCTGTGCATATCCGGCCCACAGACGATAGTCTGTGAGAATGCTCCGGCTACCTACCTGTAACTAGTACATAAACAAACTTACAGATAAATAGGAAATGGCTGGTTGTGCACCATCCTAGACAGTGCTTATGTTTTTAGAGAGGATGCAGGGGTACACATACCCCTAAACATTTTGTGAATCTAAGTTTGACCTCATTGAGGGGCAGTATTTCAATATGAGTAGGAAAATGAGAGTACCCCTAAACATTTTTTATGGAAAAAAGCACTGATCCTAGATAAATGGCACTGACTTGGTCTACTTTTCCAGCCAGTGAGTGTGTGTGTTGTTTTGTGGCATCATTTGTTTAATTTGATTACTATCCACCTGCAGATAAGGGTGTGTTTGTGCTGAATGTAATGCAAATGTGATATGAAGGCTAGCAATATCAACCACAACATCAACATTGATTTCAGCAAGGCCTTTGACAAGGTGCCCCTTGATATTCTAGTAAAGAAGCTGGTAAAATGTGGGCTAGACAATGCTACCATTCAGTGGATTTGTAACTGGCTTACTGACCGAACCCAAAGGGTGCTCATCAATGGCTCCTCCTCATCCTGGAGAGTAGTGACTAGTGGGGTGCCACAGGGTTCTGTCTTGGGCCCAGTCTTACTCAACATCTTTATCAATGACTTGGATGATGGGCTTGAGGGCATTCTGATCAAGTTTGCAGATGACACCAAATTGGGAGGGGTGGCTAATACCCCAGAGGACAGGATCACACTTCAAAATGACCTTAACAGATTAGACAACTGGGCCAAAGCAAACAAGATGAATTTTAACAGGGAGAAATGTAAAGTACTACACTTGGGCAAAAAAAAAAAATGAAAGGCACAAATACAGGATGGGTGACACCTGGCTTGAGAGCAGTACATGTGAAAAGGATCTAGGAGTCTTGGTAGACCACAAACTTGACACGAGTCTGTGGGGTTGATTTAGGGAAATGGCATGGCACACCCGCCGATCCTCTAGGATTAGGAAGTGTAATACTGGCAAGCCAGTACAATGAGAGGTCAGGAGGTAAAGGCATAGGTCAGTTGCACTGGATGGGGCTTGGTGGATCTGGAAAGATTGGGATAGATCTGGCTGAAGCAGGCTTGACAGGAGAAGACCAGGATGGGTCAAACTTGGGTCAGGAAAGAATCAATGGGAAACAGGTGGGGTCTTGGAAAAGTACTGAGGGTCACAAGATGGAGAGGAGGGGGATGTTTAAAGAGCAGGCATGTGACAGGTACATGATATGTGGGATGTGCAGTTCACCACTTCCTTCATGGCGGAAATTTTGGGTGTTGGCAGGAAGTAACATGTACCAAGACATTACTATGCATGAGACTACACTCCTTTAATTGGTTGGAAGCTGCATTACAAGTTAATCATTAGCTGTCAAAGTTGCTGTCAATAAATACAGGCTCCTGAGGGTTGGCCTTTTGGAACTCTACCCTGTCTCCCGTCTCGTTACTGGTTTTCCATTACTACACGAGTCAACAGTGTGATGCAGCAGCTAAAAAAGCCAATGCAATTCTGGGCTGCATTAATAGGAGTATAGCATCTAGATCAAGGGAAGCACCGTGTTTCCCCTTTTTTAAGACATCGTCTTATAACTTTTTTTCTCAAAAAAACACAGGGTGTCTTATTTTCGGTGGGGTGTCTTTTTTTTAAAAAAAAATTACCTGTCATCTAGCCCAAATTCTACCATCAAGTTACCCCAATGCAGATGCAGCACATGAGTGTCTGATGAGAGGGGAAAGAGACGGAGAAGGAGGGAGGGAGAGAAGTCCCAGAGCAACCCCCCAGCCCTCCGGATGCTGCAGTCGCCCTCCCACCCAGTCCCCTGATTTCTGCCGATCCGGAGGCCACAGCATAGCTGCCGAGTTATCCCTTTTTTAAAGGGATTTTCCCTTATGCTGAATAGGCTTCCTCACGAGAAAAGGGAAAACTTGGCAGCTATGGGCCACAGGCTCAGGCACTCCGCCCGGCCCGGCAAGGCGCTCCAAGCACTTGGCGTTGCGGAGCGCTCGGCGTGCTCCATGCTGCAGCCGCCAGTTTCGGGCGGCGGGGAGGCAGGCCTCCTTGGCCAGGCCAGGCGGATGCCGCTGGCTTAGGTGATCCGCCCGGCCCGGCAGGGCGCTCCAAGCGCTCGGCGCTCCGGAGCACTTGCTGTGCTCCACGCTGCAGCCGCCGGCTCTGGGCGGCGGGGAGGCAGGCCTCCTTGGCCGGGCCAGGCGGAGGCCGCTGGCTTAGGTGCTCTGCCCGGCCGGCGCTCCAAGTGCTCAACGCTCCAAGCGCTCGGCATTGCAGCCGCCGGTTCTGGGCAGCGGGGAGGCAGGTCTCCTCGGCGGGGCCAGGCGAAGGCTGTTGGCTCAGGCGCTCCGCCCAGCCCGACAGAGCGCTCCAAGCGCTCGGTGCTCCGGAGCACTTGGTGCGCTCCACGCTGCAGCTGCCGGTTCTGGGTGGCGGGGTGGCAGGTCTCGGCGGGGCCAGGCAGAGGCCGCTGGCTCAGGCGCTCCGCCCGGCCCGACAAAGCACTTGGTGCTGCGAAGCGTTCGGTGCACACCACGCTGCAGCTGCCGGTTTTGGGTGGCGGGGAGGCAGGTCTCCTCGGCTGGGCCAGGCGGAGACCGCTGGCTGGGGCGCTCGCCCAGCCCAGCAGGGCGCTCCAACTGTTTGGTGTTGCGGAGAGCTTGGCACGCTCCACGCTGCAGCCGCCGGTTCCGGCTCCAGGCACCGAGCCGTCAGGCCTCCTCCTGCTGCTGCTGCCACAGCCGACGTTCTGAGTCCCGCTGGCTGGCTGGGGCGTTCGGCGGTCTCGCTCCACACGGCATGGAGGTATGCCTTATTTTCGGGGTATGTCTTACATTTCGCAAATGTTTAAAAATCCTGCCATGGCTTACTTTATGATTACGTCTTAAAAAAGGGGAAACACGGTAATAGTACCACTGTATTCTGCTCTGGTCAGACCTCACCTGGAGTACTGTGTCCAGTTCTGGGCACCACAGTTCAAGAAGGATACTGACAAGCTGGAACGTGTCCAGAAGAGGGCAACCAAAATGGTCAAAGGCCTAGAAACGATGCCTTATGAGGAACGGCTTAGGGAGCTGGGTATGTTTAGCCTGGAGTAGAGAAGG
Source organism: Zootoca vivipara (assembly GCF_963506605.1). Lineage (NCBI taxonomy): Eukaryota > Metazoa > Chordata > Lepidosauria > Squamata > Lacertidae > Zootoca > Zootoca vivipara. The sequence continues at coordinate 45,502,273 of NC_083281.1, read as the reverse complement.
TTAAGGGGTGATATGATAGCCATGTTCAAATATATAAAAGGATGTCATATAGAGGAAGGAGAAAGGTTGGATTCAATGGATTCAAACTAGAAGAAATAAGATTCCACCTAAACATTAGGAAGAACTTCCTGACAGTAAGAGCTGTTCGACAGTGGAATTTGCTGCCAAGGAGTGTGGTGGAGTCTCCTTCTTTGGAGGTCTTTAAGCGGAGGCTTGACGGCCCATGCAATGGGGATCCCTCTGCATCAGGTGCTTTTGGAGATTGTCCCCATTGCTCCGACCCATGAACTCCTTGGCAAGCTTGTATTTCACCTTTCATCCCTCCATTCAGCCGAAGATAAGCAAATATACTTCAAATTAAATTAAATTCCAAGTCCTTTCAGCATTATTCAGTTCAGTCCGTAGATAATAGAGGATGGGGAAGAATCAGCTCTAAGTTTCCTTTGTAAACCGTTTGCAAAATAGAGCTTCCCTCCCTTTTTCCTTTTTTTTATATATATAACAAACACAGAGTTCAATTTAATGTTATATTCTATAACTGCAATCCAGTTTCATCTCTTTTCACCTGTACATACATAATTTGAACTAGCATGCCAAGGGAGAGTTGCTGAATCATAAATTTAGAGAAGAAAACTTTATATAAAGAAGCTGTAGGCTCCCCTCCCCCAACACCATCTTTTACAGCGAATGAAGTCTAACTTCTTTTTCATTTTAATTTAATTTAATTAATGCATTCCTATGGGGGAAAAAAGAAATTTCAATGGATTCCTATGGGAAACCGCGATTCGCAAGATGAATTTTTCGCAAAACGAATTGACTCGCGGAACGAATTAAATTCATCCTGCGAGGCACCACTGTATACTGTACCATCTATACAAAATCTTCATGTAATTCTCTCTCAACAATATACAATCCGTAAATTTCAAATTTACTTTCCACAATTTTATCCAGTTTTCAAATTGTATATTGTGGCCTATATCTTGTGCCCATTTTATTATTACCGACTTCACTTCTTCATCTTTAGTTTCCCACTCCAAAAGGATATTATATGCCTTTTTAAAATAATTTTGAGTTTTCTTCTATCACTTCCTTTTGGAATTGGGAAACCAAATATGAAAAGCCTTTCTTATTGTACTCTTTAAAAATATCCTTCTTTTTTTGTAAATAATTTTTATTCATTTTTCCTTTTTAACAGAATAAACATAAAAAACTCATACAATATAACATATAACTAACAAAAAAAGAAGGCAAACAAACAAAACAAATCTAATTTTAAACACCCATTTTTCTGATCATTGTCTTATGGACTTCCCCTCCCCCCCCTTTCCTTTATTTCTTCATATTCTTTCAGTTTTAATTTTTCCCCAATGTTTTAAGTGACAATGCCTCAATAGGTGATAACCACCAAGGTGTCTTAGGTTCTAGTAGGTCTTTGTGTTTTCCCCACACTTTAAACAATTATCTCCTTACTTTATGACTGTGAAACCCTTTATGTATTTTTGCCTTTCCATGCCATAGATAAGCATGCCATTCAAACCTGTTGTCATGTCCTTCCAGTTCTGTTATTTCCTCCCTATCTAGCTTGGAAGAGGACTAACACCCTTGGAAGTACATTCATTTTTATAGTTGCAATTCTTCCCAATAAGGAGAGATTCATCCTATTCCAAATTTCTTTTAATTCCATGCCAATTTTTCCCCATAATTATCTCGCAAGATATTTATGTTTTTTGCTGTTATCCATACACCCAAATACTTTACTTTTTTATGTACTTCTATTCTTGTCATTTATGTTATTTCTTTCCTTTCAGATTCTTTAAGGTTTTTTTAGTAACAATTTGGCTTTAGTTATAGGTGGGTAGCCATGTTGGTCTGCCGTAGTCGAAACAAAATAAAAAAATTCCTTCCAGTAGCACCTTAGAGACCAACTAAGTTTGTCAGTGGTATGAGCTTTCGTGTGCATGCACACTTCTTCAGATACAGTACACTGAATCACCAGACCCTCATATATAGTGAGAGGCTGGGGAGGGGTATTACTCAGAAGGATGGTGGGAATGGGTGATTGGCTGATAGCTGTGGTAAACCTGTTGATGACTGCAATTGGTCTTACAAGAAAAAGCAAAAAGAGAGAGAGCTAAAAATAGCTTTATCGTGTATAATGAGATAAGAACCCAATGTCTCTAGCAAGGGCTTGTTCTTTTTCTCTCTCCGTAACATCCTTATATAAAAAATCTTAACATGCAAAAGGATGTTGGAGGGTAGGAATAATGCCCCACATTTTCCCTACCTTATCCTTCAGGCCATGCATGCTTGTGCAAAACGAACTTTTTGGCGTTATTGTACTTTGGGCAGACATATAGATTTTCCACTGTGAGTCTATGTCAGACGCCCCAGTTTTATTTCTTGAGAACCTCACCCTGGTGGGTCTGTGCCACATCTAAGCAGCCCAATCAATTCCTCCGTTCACCAATTATTTACTTAGTTTATTCATTTATTTCATAAATGCACTGCTGGGTTGTAAAAACAACCACTACCACCACCTCCTCAAAGCAGTTTACAATTAAAAAAACAATAAAATTGAGAAAGATTAACAACCACTGTATAAAGCATACAAAAGCAGATTAAAATTACCTCAACTTTCTAAGCATCTGGGTAGGCGCCAAGTTTTTAGCAGGTGCTGAAAAAGGCACACCTGGAGGTACCTGATTGGTCTTAATCAGCAGAGATTTCCAAAGTCTAGGTGCTGTCACACTAAAAGTGGTCTTACAGATAGGGTTTACATGCAAATAGTTACACCTTGAACCTGGACCAGTAGCAAATTGAAAGCCAGTGCAGATCTCTGAGCACAGGTGTTCTATGCTGACAAGAGCTCACTCCTGTAAGCAACCATTGCTGCAGCATTCTGCACTAACTGCACCTTCCAGTTCAAGTGCAAGCAAAGCCCCACACAGAGCGCATTTTAGTAATCCAGTCTTGAAGCAACCAATGCATGAACTACTGTGGCAAGCCTTTCCCAGTCCAGGTTTACCCCCAAAAATGAAACAATGAATAACAACAGTTTAAACCATTCAAAATATTAAAATCAGCAATAAACTTAAAGCAGATATAAACAAGCATCAATGTTTTAAATATCCAGGTACGTTTCCAAGCACAATTCAAAGTGTTGGTGCTGACCTTTAAAGCCCTAAATGACCCTGGTCCTGTATACCTGAAGGAGCGTCTCCACCCCTATCGTTCAGTCTGGACACTGAGATCCAGCGCTGAGGGCCTTCTGGCAGTTCCCTCATTGCGAGAACTAAGGTTACAGAGAAACAGACAGAGGGCCTTCTCGGTAGTGGCGCCTGCCCTGTGGAATGCCCTCCCATCAGATGTCAAGGAAATAAGCAGCTATCCTATTTTTAAAAGACATCTGAAGGCAGCCCTGTTTAGGGAAGTTTTTAATATTTAATGCTGTATTGTTTTTAACACTCGATTGGGAGCCGCCCAGAGTGGCTAGGGAAACTCAGCCAGATGGGTGGGGTATAAATAAATTGTTGTTGTTGTTGTTGTTGTTGTTGTTAGCTTGGGAAGGGTGCCTAGAGGTTTGCTTGGCCTCTGTGAGAGAAAATCATTACAAGAAGACCTTTAAACAAAGGCTTTGCTGCAGATTTAATTATTTGTTTTTAAAAAACTTGAGGGGGAGAGGAAATTTGGAGACGGCCTTCCTTCCCCAGCTGCAAGCCTAGGGATGAACTAGATGGTGTGACCGAGCTCCTATGGCTATTTATTGCAGCAGCCCTGGCTATAAACTCTGCAAGCGGATAGTGCCTCTGGGAGGCACCTCTCTTTGGGGCAGGAGGGTGGCTGGCAGCTCAGAGACCAGGGACGGCAGTGGTGGCTGCCCAGAGGCCTCCCAAGGAGATGGGAGTGGAGAGGAGGCTGAGGGAACACTCCATAAGGGAGCACCCCTGCAGGCAAGGGGTGACATAACGGGGCTCCTGAGCCCCACAGGGGTGCTGCAGAAAGAATGTAATTGCTCAAGGGAGCCGTGGACTCAAAAAGGTTGAAAGTTTCTGTCCTATGGCCTCAAACACCTTCTTCACAACTTCCGGTCTGTTGCCATTTGCCAACCGGCGGGGGAATCCTCGGTCTCCGAGGCACTTAGCGACCTGGGGGGGGAGAGTTGTGAGAGCACCGCGACCCCCCCCCCCCGGAGAACCCCTGGATTGAGCGTTCCGGGGACATGGGTACCCAGCTGAGCCCCGCAGAGTCCCGTTCGCTGCCCGGGAAGCTCCTTTTGAGGAGCGCCAAGAGCAGGCTGAGCAGGGGGGGGGGGGCTTGGGTAGACTGCTACATAAAGCTCTGTGCCGGTGACAGTTGAGCGTCAGATACCTCCAAGTAAAGATTGGACTTGTAAGTAAAAATTTTGGGGGGGATTAACAATTGGAGAAGATTTGGTCCTGGGAGGGGAATCTAAAAAAGGAAACGGAGGTCGTGTGTCCCCCCCACCGAGATACACAAGCAGTTACAAAACCTGCAGCTAAGATGCTGAAACGGGACTTTGAAATCCGCTAAAAAATCATGTTGGACCCCTTCCCTGTGGGGCAGAGCCAAGGGAAGGAGATTGGACTCTGTGGATCTCTGCAAAAAATCTAAATTTGGAACGAGCCCTTCGGCAACCTGGGGGCAAGAGCCTGGAAACAAAGACCAGCCGCCATTGTGATGTCACTGGTTAGGAAGTTATCTATCAAGAAGAACTCTTCAACTTTTGAATTAGGTGTAGAAATAGCGGGATTTGTGTTGTGAAAGACTTTGGAAGTAAAAAGTGAAGTTGGATTTTACAGGATAAATAAAGGACCAAGTATAATTAAAAGGATTGAAGGTAGCCTGGGAAAGAACAGTGCACCGTCTTTGGAAATAACAGCATATGCCTTCCACTGTAATTTGAGAACACAAAGGAACTGGACAGACAAAACAATGAGTCCCCAACTGGACAAAGACCGTATGCAACATCTGTTAGAACAAGTTCAAGAGTGGGTGGAGGATGTGCAGGAATATAGAAGACAGACACAAAGTTTTAAAGAAGTGATACAACTGTTTCCCCTAAAGGATAATTTGGAATTACAAGATGAGATTCAAGATGAACCGAAAAATGTGAAGCCTGAGCAATTTGTGAGGGAAGCTGCAAAGGACATTGATTTTATTCAGAAGGCTCCAGTCCAAGAAAAGACTCAGGATGCTGGCCTCTCAGTGGGAGAGGGAGTCCAGATTCTGGTCAAGGCCAATCAGACAATGACAACAGATCAGAACAAGATTTGGCTTTGGGGGGACAAGAAGAAGAAAGCTGGGAAAGGTATTTGGGGACAGAGATTGGAACAACAGAAGGAGAGGTGGAGAGAGGGAGGTAGTATGGAGTGGGCAAGAGATGGAGTGGGGTGAAAAATATAAGGAATTATAAACATGGGATGGATTAAATGGTATGAAAAATGGATTGTTATAAGGAGCTGGCCGGGGTTTACAGGGAATTGCCAACCAGGGGAAGGAGGAGGGTGTTAAAAAATATGGGTAATAGATGAAGAGTGAGGTCATTAGATAAATAATTGGGAATATTTTTAAGGGAATCTATAGGCTAAGGGGTTTTATATATTGAATATTTTTAAGGGAATTTTAAATTTTATAGGATTTGAAATTAATTAATTATGTGATAATTTAGATTGTATTATAAGAGGAATTTATTAAATGGGGGAAATTGTTGAAGTTGGGATTAAAATGGACTCGGGAAGGGAGGGATGGGGAAGTCGAAGTTGTGTTAAGGAATATTA